>NC_056743.1:1289512338-1289862338 GCF_019279795.1 Protopterus annectens | reverse complement strand
ACTGGGAGCTCTTACTGACTAGTATCCAATCCAGAGTATTGTGCTTGCTGGAGTTTTTATTTATCCTGGTTGGTGACTGGACTAGTTGGGTGAAGCCATGAAGGTTTACATGATGGGTTGGATGGTTGCCAGAACAGGATTGCCAGACAATATTGAAATCACCTAAAATGATAGTTTCTTGGGGGAGATGGTGGGTAGACCAGCTGAGGAGGTTTTCTAGTGGAGGGATGTTTTGGCCAGGTGGGAAGTAGCATCTAATTATGTTGATGGTTTTGTTTTGGTTTATTTTGAGGTTGGTATATATTATTTCTTCATTGCCTATTTGAGGAGCTGATGATTTTAAGATCTGGATGTTTAGATGCTGTTTAAATATTATAGCTACACTGCCTCCTTTCTTGTTTAGCTGGTCTACTCCTAATATGCCATAGCCTGTAGGGAGTATTTGCTCACTGGTAATGTAAGGTTTTAGCCAGGTTTCTGTCAGGATGATTATATCTGGGGAGTACAAGTCTATGGTGGCATGGAGTTCATGGACTTTGTTGGATATACTTCTAATATTTAGGCTTAGTAGAAGGAAGTCACTTGGCTTTCTATTGGCTGTAATATGGGAGAAGTTGTGGTTTCTAGTCTGATCATGAAGATTGGGGTTGGAGATGGTAGGGCCAGGGTTGGGGTGCATGTTTCCACTTAGGGCTAGTTTTGATAAGCATGAGATTATTAGTTTTCTCAGTTTTTGAATGTGTTTGTTTATAAGGGAAACTTTATGATTGTGCTCTGTGGGTAATAGGTATGGTGGGAGGGTTACTATGTTAAGTTGTAGGGATGCTTTATGTTTGAGTAATATAGTTGTTAGAAAATGTGGGGGGTGCATAGGGATGGTTCTTGAGTTGGTGGGAGGGGAGCTGAGTGAGTGTGAGACATGAGTGGTGGTATGAGTAGTAGTACAGTGGTAGTGGTTGAGTGGGGGAATGATGGAGCATTGGTAGGATGTAAGATATGCAAGGAGAGTGCATGCAGTGAGCATAGGTAAGGTATGCTTGTACATGTTAGTTGAGGAAGTGTGATAGTAGTGGGAATATGGAGGAGGTAGTGTTGGTTTAGCGCTATGGTTGGCTATTGGAAAGATGGGAGGGGTATGTGAGTGTAATAAAGGTGGGACCACTGGGGGCGGGAAGGAATAGGGGGCATGGTGGGGAGCGAAGCGGGTAGAGACCCTGTTAGTTGCTCTTATGAGGGGGCTGGAAACAATCAGGTAACAGAGTTAACTGATAAATGAACATATGATAGTGACAAGGTGGTTGTAGTTTTAAAAATGGTGCCTGCCACAGGTAATATTTATTAACTTTGGGATTGTCTTAAGGTAATAAACAGGGAAGGGGGTGGGGAGAACAAGGGTGTGAGCAGGTAGTTCTTTGTACTGCTGCTAATGAGCAAAAACAAAGACAAGTTTGTGTTTAAGAAACAAATCACAATTGACCAAGGACTGCTCTGAAACTGTAAGTCATTTCTTAACCATTTCTCAGGTGGAAAAACAGGATAACCTTCCATCAGTAGGCTACTGTGGTCTCAGTTTAAATTAACAAACACACAGTATTGATCAGTTATGGATATTACTTGCTAACAGAAGGGAATAAGAGAGAAAGTGGAAGATGAGTGTGTGTGTGTGTGTGTGTGGGGGGGGGGGGGCTGCTTACAAGCCAAAGCAGAGTGCTCTCCAGGGGAAAATGAATATTGCTCAACCAGGTAGACACATACTCAAAGTCAACTTTAGCTGTTTGTAGACGGTTCAGACCCGGACTGCGCTTTTCTTATAAGAATGATAAAGGTGGTACCGCAGTTGAATACTTAAGAGTGGTGTTAGGTTCAAAGTCAACTTTAGCTGTTTGCAGACAGTTCAGACCCAGACTGCGCTTTTCTTATAAGAATGATAAAGGTGGTACCACAGTTGAATACTTAAAAGTGGTGTTAGGTTCAAAGTCAACTTTAGCTGTTTGCAGACAGTTCTGACCCGGACTGCGCTTTTCTTATAAGAATGATAAAGGTGGTACCGCAGTTGAATACTTAAGAGTGGTGTTAGGTTCAAAGTCAACTTTAGCTGTTTGCAGACAGTTCAGACCCGGACTGCGCTTTTCTTGTAAGAATGATAAAGGTGGTACCGCAGTTGAATATTTAAGAGTAGTGGTAGGTTCAAAGTCAACTTTAGCTGTTTGCAGACAGTTCAGACCCAGACTGCGCTTTTGATAAAGGTGGTACCGCAGTTGAATATTTAAGAGTGGTGTTAGGTTCAAAGTCAACTTTAGCTGTTTGCAGACAGTTCAGACCTGGACAGACCCGGACAAATCCTTAATAGGGAAGGCAGTCTCTAGCCTGCAGTCCAAATAATTTCTTGGCATCTTCCCATTTTAATACCTTTCTCCCTCTAACTATTTGCTTCCAATACCTTGGTGTATTTGCCAGTTTTCTCTAGCAAATTCCAGCCGCCTGTTGTCTATGGTCTGTATCCCTAATTGCAGTCATCCCTGTCTGCAGAATCTCCTTTCTCCATTCCCATGTTGGCTTAATTGTTAGAATACTTTCTGCTACTTTATGAATATAATACTTTGTATGGTTAATATTACCCTCCTTAAGGATCTGCATCCAAAATCCCAGTCTTGTCTTATTTTTTGAGCTTCTCCTCTGTTTTGTCATCATCCCTTTCCACTTTGAACTATAGGTTTCTGCTTGTGTTATGTATAGGAGTTTTAACTGTGTAGCTGTAAAACACCCCCTTCAAATCAGGTAATCCCAAACCACCTTGTTCTATTGGAAGGATCAACTTATCTCACTTGACTTTTGCCATCTTTCCTTCCCAGATAAAATCCTTAAACTCTTTATTAATTGCTGTCCACAACTTCTCCTCTTGTTGATACAAACATGCCTGACCTGTGTATAAAACTAAGGGGACTAAAAACATTTTGACTGTTTGTATCTTGCTATCTATATCCATAAAACCGAGCTTCCAATTTCTCATTTTTTGTATTTCATTTTTATTCTCTTCCCCTATCCTTAGCTGCCATAACAGAATCTTTTGTAATTCATACTCCTAAGTACTTCATTGTATTATGTCCCCATAAATATGGCTATTGCTGAATCAATTTGTGTGTGGGTATGTAGTTTACAGTTACTGCCTTTATTTTTTTCATTAATTTTGTATCCTGAAAAGACATGAAACAGTCTCAAAATGTTCCACAACACTAAAATGTCCTTTTCTGATTTTATCAGGTATAAAGTAATATCATCTGCAAATAATGCCAACTTTTCTTGACTTCCCTACCAATTATATCTTTGAATTTCTGAGTCTCTTGTTTTCTTTCCCAATGGTTCTAAATACAACACAAATAACAAGGGGGAAAGAGGACCCCCTATGCTCAGAGAACTTATCAGGGAGGAACCCACCCACTTTAAATGTTGCCTCTAATCCCTCATATGTCCTCCTAATCAACCTTATAATTTTATCAGGGAATGCAAATGCTTCCATTGCCCTACTCATAGAATTCCAGCTAAATCTGTCAAATGCTTTCTCTGCATCAGCATTTTATTACATTCTGCTTCCCTCTGGATCATCATTGTTCTATTAATGTTGTCAAAAGTTTGCCTCCCCTTTACAAAACCACACTGGTCCATACCTATCAATTTCAGCATCACCATTGCCATTCTTTTAGCCATTATAGACATAAACACTTTATAATCATGGTTTAGAATTGAAATGGGCCTATATGAAGGTGAATCTGATGGGTCTTTACCCTCTTTAGGTATTACAGCCACCACTGCTTTCTTCTAGGATGTTGGTGCTTCTCATCCTTTTAAAATACTATTAAACAAAACCTTCCAAATCTTTATCAGTTTCTTCCCAATGAGATTCCAAGCTACCTCATGAATACCATCTATTCCTGGAGACTTTCCTGTAGATGGGTTACAATATCATAATTAGTATCTCAACTCCTCTTATCCTGTTAGTGATTGAGCCTCATATATCTCTAACCTCTGCATATTTAATTCTTCCATAAATATTTCCATTTGTACCTTTCTTGATTTATATATTTCTTTGATTAATACAGATTTTCATAAAATGTCTGAAATATGTCTAGTATGACTAAAGGATCTCTGGGTATCTTACTTGTTAGAGGCTCTCTAAGCTTGGCAACAACCCATTTTACTTTCTGTGGCTTGAGATGTTGTGTTAAACGTTTTTGTGCTCTGGGGTTGTTATCAGAAAACAGTTGCTTAACAGCAGTCTTTCTTAACTTTTATTGAGGTAATACCTTATTTTCTGTTTAGCACTCTGCAATCGCTCCACTTCCTGTTCTATGAAATTCCTTCTATTCTGTAACACTTTAACATTTATCAGTTCCTCTAAATAATCTTGTTACTTCTTTACCATATTTCCATGTCTTTTATTTCTACCCTGTTTTTAAACTCCACTTTAATTTTATCTCACTGGCTGTAGTTTCAGAAGAAATTTCTCTTTCCTAATAACCCCAGAATAATTTCCAGATAGGTCGAAACATGCAGGTGTCTCATTTTTATTTCATTACCCTGCATTTTTATTTTAGTTATTATAGGTGCACGATGTGAAATTGTTATTGGATGCGTATCAAAACTTTCAGCCCTAGCCTAGCCCAATTTTTGTACCTTGGGGAATAATATGTAAATTCACTCCGAACTACAAGTACTGAATTCACATCTTCCATGCCAAATATTTTCAGAAATTTATTCAGATATCTACCGTCTTTTGTTGCATTTTCCCTTCTGGGCCCCCCAGATACATCTTCACTGCTGTAAATCAAATTTCAGTCCCCACCTATAAGTAATATTCCCTACTGAAAGCTGATTATTTCTCCCAGAATTTTATTAAGCTCCATTATAGCAGTTTCAGGTGGAATATAAATACATGCCAGTGTAATACTCCTCACTTGCCAGTAGCCCCTTAGTACTACAAATCTACCATTATTTTCTTTTTTTCCTCTTCTATCACTAATGAAGCTCCTCTTGCAATTCATATAAGTACTCCCCTTTTCCTTTTTCCCATATATTCAGCTGAATAACCATCCTGAAATCCTTTCTTTATCAAATTCACATGCTCAGTTCTTTCCAAATGTGGCCCTGTAGCACAGCTATTTGCACTCTGCATTTTTAATATAGTTCACTACTCTTACTTACTGGTATATCTCTGTGAGACCACTCATGTTTAAAGATAATATAGAAGGTGTCATCATGTTAAGAAGTTATTATTCCCACCTCTTATGTGTGACAACTTTTTTTAAATGTCTAGTTTCAGCTTTTGTGTTACATGCATACACTAATGTTTGGCAGGTTGATCTTTTATACAGTTGTTTCTTGTCATATCCATTTGAACCTATGTCACATCTTATAGAAGTTTTTGTTTTAGTAAAAACCCTCAAACAAAAAAAACAAACACCCCCAAGAACACCCCTAAATCATATTAACGTAATATTAAAACACACATATATGCACATCTTCAAATATTGAAATTCAACCCTCCTAATAGGAACAAGTGTCCCAAACTGACAGCCACACTCATAGACTTGGATTAACCTGTAAGGAAGAATATCCATACTTAGGCAGTACAGCCTGTGCTTCTAGTTCCACTAAGTGCTGTCTGTTTTTCTCTTATCTTTATTCCTCTCTCAGATTAGGAGAAAAAAAAAACACTTGAATGCTTTCAGAAACCATTACTTTCTAACCACTGAAAGAAAGAACTATTCTGTTTGTATTGTCCCTTATCAGATTTTCTCCATAGACACACGAGAAGCAGATATACAGGTGCCTCTACTCATTTATTTGCTAGATAAAAATTCTTTATTATATTCACTGTTATTTTTTATTTATTTGCTTCCCCTTAAAATTTGTTACTAGCTCAAGCCAAGGGCCTTAATCCAGTCATTCTTATATGCAAGGGTAATAAAAAGGGTACAGCAGAAAATATCATGTTTTTCCTATGTGTGCTGTCTTCCAATTCTATTATTTTTTGAAACATCTCTTCTTGAGCAGTCTCATACTTAGCCAGCTTTTTCTCCATTTTGTCCTCTGATTTTTGCAGGTTTATCACCTCATCTGAATATCTGTTTAAAGCTTCTTCCATTTTTCCAGACTTTTGTTACTGGAGTTGATACACTCCTTCAGTGTTTCATTTATTTTAATCAGCTGTGAGTATATCTGACTTATTTTTTCCTCTAGATTGCGGGAAGTCATGTCTTGTACCAAAGCTACAGCTTGCACTGCTTTTTGGTGAACAGTTGCAGAATTCTCTCCATTCAGTTCTTTTCTATCACATTTTGTGATGAACTTTCTTTCGGGTTCTCTGTGTTTCTTTTTTAGTGGCATCAAAGTAGTGCACTTCCTAGCCAGTTATTGAAAGCTACCCAAAAAGACAAGTTCACTAGCACTCTTTTCTGAGTTTCTGTCTTCGCACTGGGAGAGATGAAAGTAAGCCATTACTCAGTGTGCAGACATCTTGAAAGTCTTGGTTTTCTTTGTGTTGAGTAAAGTCCTGCTTGTCTGTAGTCAGTCAGATATAATTTTTATAGCTGGGTTTGAATACAGCCCTTGGAAAATGACAAATTATCTACATTCTAACAGCCAACATCCATGCATTATGAAATATATTTTATGGGAACAGTTCATCACAGCATCTAGATTACCTTCCTCAGTTTAAATTTTGAGATAGGAAACTGAGATTTTAATTGAGTTATTTTTGGATAGAATATATAGCCATACTAAAGTAAAGACTATTGACAATTAAATTTTGGATAGAATAGCTGATAAATTTAAATTTATATTTACAGATGGATCAACTGATCAAAAGGTACACCTACATAAAAAGAATATTGTGGCCAGTTTTTCAGTATCCATTTAACTGGATATTTTTTAAACACCATTATTAAATTATCACTTAAGACGCAGACAGACATACATTAAGAGAAAACAAATCATACTAACACATTTACGGTTACATACATTATACATTACATAAGTTCTTTTTTATTACTAGCATCAGTCCAACTTTATATAAATTGCTCAATCCATGCCTTCCCTAAAACCGTACTCCTCCTCCTGAACATTACTCTGCATGTACTAATCACACAATTTCCATTTATTTCTATATAATTTGCTCCTTCCCTTTTCAAAAGATCCTACTTCCAATTCTTTAATCTCTGTTACAATATTCAATACTTCAAATACAGTTGTTTTTCACTCTGACTTCCATTTTCTACTAATTGTTTCTTGGGAGCCGCCTTACAATGTCTAGACAATATAGATCCCGTGTCTTAGCTCAAAAGATCCATTTCATTAGTTATACCCATTTGTTCACACAATATTTCTGACAGAGTACTCTGTGGAGAATTTTTGAAGTCTGTCAACTCATTACACTGAACAACATAAGCTCCCATTTACCACTTTCTTCCCCATCACACCTCCAGCATTTGTCATTTGTCTGAGGAAAAATTGTTTAAAGTCTGCTTGGGGTATAAAAATACCAATGCAAACACTTCCAAGCAAAAATCCTAAATCTTCAAGACTTTATTGCATACGTAGGAGCCATACATATGTCCTCCTATTGTTCCCTTGTAAATTGCTTATCCATTCTCTCATCCCAATATTTTCTAATCTCCTCTGATTGAATCTTATACTTAATGAACTTGAACAACCTCATCTACTTCTCTTCTCACAGCTCCAGTTCATACACTCAATTCTATATCAGTCACCCTATTGTCCAGCACTATGCTCCCTCATGTCCCACTACTCCCCTTCAAGGACTCTCTGGAGCTCAAACCAAGATCTATTACATATTTGTAAACCTAAGTCTAAATCTGGAAGAAATACATATGGCTATCACCCCTCTATAGCATAGAAAAAACTCCCTCTTGAAATTAGAACTCTTACATGTCCCAAACAATTTAAATCAGCTACAAAAGAATACTTTAAAAGACAATGGAACTGCCACTGTTCTCACCCTCACTGAATCTAGCCTTCTTACAGAAATACCTTATTTTTCCTCTCTCCACTGTTCCTTGTTATAACCAGCCCCATTACGTCTTACCTAATCCATCCTTCCCTTCCCTTCTACACTTTTCTTTCCTTTATGTTATCACCTACTGTGACTTTGGTATAGTCATATATTAATATTTTTTTTTGCTATTGCTTACAAGTTATTTCTCATGCATCTGTATTTTTATTTGTAACACAATACTGATGTTTGTTTTTCACTTTAATGCACATTGTATTATTTTATGTCTTCTAAGATTACCTGGGATTGTAAAATTTGTATTACATGGAGCTTTTCTCCCCGGGCCTTTGCTGAAAAAGGGCTTTTAGCCCAGCCAGACATTCCCGATCAACAAATGTAAAATAAAATAAAAATAAATAAATAATGTGCAATATTTTATATGCCCTTTTAAATATTTTTTTAACGGCAGATTTTGTTCTAGACTCAACTAAAAACTCTACCAGAGCAGGTCATTCACTTAGTATTCACCTATCCCTTTCTCTATGCCTATATCCTGATATCAATCCCTAGTTGGGGAAGGCAGTCTCTAATCTGCAGTTCAAATATCTTCTTGGCCTTATCCCGTTCTATTACCGGTCCCTTTCTATTTAGTTGCTCCCAATACTGTGGTTCCTTTGCTAATTTCTCCAGTAAATTACAGCCTCCTCTTGCTTATTCTCTGTATCCCTAGTTGCAGTCATCCCTATAGGCAAACTCTCCTTTCTCTGCTCTTATGTTAGTTTAGTCCTATAATACTTTCTAATACTTTATGAATATAATATTCCGTATGCATGTTGTTATTCTCTTTAAGGATCTGCATCCAAAACCCTACTCTCTTCTCATTTCTTGAATTTCCCTGTGCTTCATCATCCCTTTCCACTTTAAATTCTAACTTTCTGCTTGAGTTTTGTATATAAGCCTTACTTGTGTAGCTCTAAAATATCCTGTCAAATTAGGTAATCCTAAACCACCTTGTTCTATCAGAAGGATCAACTTATCCCATCTAACCTTTGCTCCCATCCCCTCCCAGATAAATTTCTTCAACTCTTTGCTAATTATTGTCCATAACTTCCCTTCTGGTTGATAAAAATATGCCTGATTGGTACATAAAACTAAAGGAACTAAAACATTTTCACTGGTCCTATTTTACTATCCTTATCCATAAACAAGAGCTTCCAGTTTCTCAGTTTATTACCTTTAGTTTAGTCTCTTCCCACATATCCTTAGCTGTCAAGACATAAGCCTTTTTAATCCATACTCCTAAATACTTAATTTTATCAAGTCCCCATAAAAATGGGCATTGCTATACCAATTCATGTATGGGTACATAGTTTATGGCTATAACCTTTGTTTTATCTTCATTAATTTTTATATCCCAAAATGTCTTGAAACTGTCTCAAAATGTTCTCAACACTGTGATGTTGATTTCTGGATTTATCAGGTACAAAACAATATCATCTGCAAACAAGGCCAAATTTTCTTGATTACGAAACCAATTATATCTCTGAATTTCTCAGTCCCTTATTTTCTTTGCCAATAGCTCTAAATATAAAGCAAATAACAAAGAGGAAAGAAGACACCCCCTACCTTGTTCCTCTATTTAGACACAACTTATCAAAGAGGAACCCTCACACTTTAATTCTTGCCTCCGATCCTTCACATAGCCTCCTAATAACCTTATTATTGTCTCAAGGACTGCAAATGCTTCCACTGTCCGAATCTTAAAATTCCAGCTTACTCTGTTAAATGCTTTCTCTGCATCAAGACCCATCAGCAGCAGTATTGTCTTACATTCTGCTTCCCTCTGCATCATCATCGGTCAGTTAATGTTGTCAAATGATTTTCTCCCCTCCACAAAACCACATTCATCCATATCTATCAATCCGGTAACATTTTTGCCATTCTTTTAGCTAATTTAGACATAGGTTCATAGATTGGTACTAGGCTGTCAGCCCTAGGGCCTATACAAGCCTAGCCATAACAATTCCCTGGCTATTTCTTCCCACAATATTTACTTCCCTGGACCCCTGTCTAGCAGGGCGACTGCAGTGATCCCCGGGGTGAATTTCCTTTCTCCCATCCAATCGTTAAGGTTCCTTTTGAAGAGGGCCAAAGAGGCACTCTGCTTGACATGTATGGGCAATCTATTCCAGAGTCTGGAGAGTCTCTGGGTCAGGAACCTATCCCTCCAGCTTGTTTTGTTTATTGTGATGACAAGGTTTAGATCCCTGGAGCGTGTGGCTCTGAGGGACTGGGGTTTCTTTAAGTGTAGCATGTCCAACAGCTCTGGGTTTGACATGGCCTTGTATGTTAAGCAGAGATCGCCTCTGAGTAGACGATATGTGACAGAGTATAGCTGGAGTTTTTTAAGGCGGTCAGCGTAGGCCATCTGCTTTAGGCCTGTGATTCTTTTAGTGACCTTTAAACACTTTATAATCATGGTTTAAAATTGAAATAGGTCTGTATGAAGTTGGATCTGAACAGTCTGCTCCGTCTTTACTGCCTTTAGGTATTACAACCACAGAGACATGATGGAACCTACAATGCATGTGTTAGAGGCAGGAAAGACACCAATCACTAGATGCCAAGAGAAAATAATTGGCTTTAACAATTGGTGAAACAGCTATTATTCTAAGGTGATCCAGTATGAGTTGGCCTGGGATGAGATGGTAGGCAAGTCTTCTTATTTCATCAGGGATGACTGGCTGGCACCTCTCATATCTGGGCTTCTGCATACTGGCTAAATTCTTTGCTGCCTTCATAGTGTCTTTTTAGGCACAATCTCCCTATTGGGCATTCCTACACATCAAACGCAACCCCAAATTCAGATGACAACATCATGGTATTGGTATTCAATGCTAGGAGTCTAAACAGAAATATACCTGAACCTGAGGGGCATCAGCACTCCCTTTGTATGAAGGTCATTGCACACCTTCAGGCCCTTGTGTAACTACTGGGAAGTATCTGTATTAGTCAGAAATATCATCACCTCACATCAAATTACCCATGACTCTAACTAGAAGACCTGGATATCCCAATCACCATTATTAAATGCAACTGCTACTTTGAGTTAGCTACAGATCCCTATCAATGTCCTTCAAAGATCAAGGAAATTACCTTAACACCATTAAGAGATTAAATATCAAACCAAATACCTTCTTGCTAGGGGACTTCAGTTACTGAAGTATTAACTGGTACACTTACATCTCTAAAAACTGATATGATTCATGTTTCTTAGACTTTGTTAATACCAATGCATCTGAGCAAATTGTAAAACTGCCCATTAGAGGTTTTTACATACTTTACCTTGTTCTTACCAACTTAGCCCCTGTATGTACAGCTCCCACATCTTCTCCTCACTGGTTAAATCTGACCATAGGTCAGTCATATTCTATGTGTCAATCCTAGCAGTACCACCCCACCAACTAATAAGACCATCTTTAGAGACTTCAGCATGATAAACATACTTCAGGTTGTAGATCTACTGCAAAATTTTCAACAATCCCTTTCAAATCGACCCAAATGAGAGGGCTGCTGCATTCACCTCTGACTTTTACCAGCACCTAAACAATAAATTAAGGAATAAACCTATCTTGTAGAACCCCATATTAATAAACTACATAACAAAAGAAGGAACTTAGGGAAAAGTTTAAGAAGTCTTCATCCCTTTATCTGAGAACCATGCTAGCAAAGCAAGGAAAATAAGAGTACTATAGAAATATAAGCAATATCTACATGATATATATATATATATATCTATATATATATATATATATATATATATATATATATATATGTAGAATACATATACGTATGTACACACACACACACACACACACACACACACACACACACACACACACACACACACACACACACACACACACACACAATATTATACACCAAAGCATATAAATATTTGTTCAAATATGACAGGAAATTAATATATAATGTCCAGAAATGCACTGAGCTCATCTATAATAACATCACATATGCCAGTCACAAGGATATGCCTACTATATTAGTAGACAAATGGACTTTACTTCACCTATCCACGTTCTTGCCCCTAGTATGTCTGAAAATTTAGTCTCTCCTGAAATCACTTTAGTACAAGTCTTAAAAATCCCTGCCAAAGACTAAAAGTAATACTTCAGTGGCACCAGACAACATAGCAGGCTGCATTCTCATCAATGCCCTGAATACACTTTCCAATCCTTTACTTTAACCTCAGTCTATCCACACAGTCTGTGCCTGATGCTTGAAGAACAGCCACTCTGACTCCCATCTACAAGGGTAGCCCCTCTATAGAACTAACATTACATCCTTAGTTCTGTATGTGTAAAATTAAACATTTTGTATTGTGTTACTGAAAACAATATTGTATGGCCCGTGTATAGACCCAAGTTATTATAAGCCCAATAGCCTCACCAGTCTTACATGCAAAGTCATGAAGCAAATCATATAATAGAATTTCTACACACATAGGCAAGTAGATTCTTAGTAAGCTTATTTGAAAAGGCTACAAAAGCTGTCAGCAGTGGTCACTAAGTGCATGTTGCTTATCTTAACCTAGCTAAGGCTTTTGGAACTATCCCCATGCTGATATTATTAAAAACAGACAAATGTAATGTAAACTCCAATGTCATTTGCTGTAGTTGTGAAAGTTGGTGGTACCCTCTCTGAATGTAAAATTGTAACTAGTGGGGTACCACAGGGATCAGTGTTGGGCCCCCTCCTGCTTGGCATTTACTTGCAGACATCCAATCCACATGATGAAAAAGTGAACAGACATGACCGCAAGAGGCCTGCCACAGTTTTCTGGAATATGACCTACTGAACAGCCATGGCTTTCAAAGCTACTAAGTTTGGTAGGGCTCCCTGGTGGTGCAGCAACAACATCAGGATTTTCTTATATTTGCTGTTTACTAGAATCTCTTTACTGGGAATTCTTATGAAGATCCTCAATATGAAATGGATGCTTGACACAATCTTGTCAGGGTGATGTCTGATGCCATTAAAATACCCTGCTTGGGTGAGCAGTGCAGGCACTACTACAGTAACCCCAGGAGGCATCCTGACCTTCTTAACCAGTGGGAAGAACAAATCAGAGAAAGTGCACCCAAGATATATTGTGAGTGTTATTTGCCTTGACTGCACAGCCAATTTTCATGCTTCAAAATGTTAAGATCCTAAGTAACTTAATGCATTTGTTTCCTAGCTGAAGAGGCAATTTTGGAGAACAGCCTTCTGTATCAGAAGCAAACGGAGCGGCTTGCTAGGTGAAGGTGTGTGTATTGCTTCTTTTAATTCAATAATTCTAAGTGAATTCAATATATATATATATATTGACCCATCAACAAGCTGTCTTGTTGAACTGCAAAAATGCCGCTACACCTGATTTACATGTACTGACTTATCTGCTGTGCAATAATTCAGTACAGTGGAGATCAGGAAATGTACCCTTTCTCCAACTGTATTGCAATCTCAGAGTTGGCATATATAACTGCTAACCCAGACAAACTACTGGATGTAAGAGCCAAACTGATGCAAGTACACACATTTTTTAGCTATATTTGCTCAAAAGCTTCCTCTTTCTCTGCTAAATGAAAGAATACTTGACGATACAGAGGATATACTGGGAATAACAGGTGAAGCAGAAAAAGCTGAATGGAAAGGGTCCAATTTTGGACTAAAGATAAGAATTCTCCTTATAAGACTTAGAATAAACATCTACAGACCTATGCTGCAGGTAGCTGAAAGTCAAGATGCAATGAATTCTTATTCCATAAATCTTAGAAGGTTTTAAAAGCAAGAGTTCTTCTCGTTGATTCTGGATCCCTTAGCATATGTAATAGTTTCTTGTTTTGAGAAGAACTGTTTCACAGGCCATACTCTCCTATGGTATCTTTGGCTTTAATAAAATTAATGGCTTGATGTGAAAACTAGTAAATATGAGTCTTCACGGTCCAAAGAATGTAAAGTGAGGAGAAACAAACTGATAAGGCAAGTTCCTCTTCATCGGAAGGCACTGGCGAGATGCATCTAGAGCTTTTTTTCTTATTTAGGGTCTTTGTCGATAATGATAGTGAGCAGTGCAGGGAATACAACAGTGACCTGATGGTGCAGATGGTTCCATTTAAAACTAGTCTGGTCTCAGATAGGGACCACAACTGCTCCCAAAGACATTTTCACAGAAGATAAAATTATTTCATCTCCTAATTTCTTACAGTGTATTAGAGGCAGAATGGAAATATCAGAAATGGTCCCATTAGTTGAAGAAACTAGGCCTTCATTATGGGGGGAGAATGTACAGTTGTATAAGATGAGTTACCATAACAGTAGATATTTGAATAGATCACTAATGCAGTAGCCACAACTGTACTGGATGTATCTTGCGAAGGATACTGGACATCCAATCAGTCTACAAAGTTTCTTAGCACAAGAATGCATGCAGGTATGAGGGATGTAGAGCTTTGCCAAAATCAGAGCTTTCTTGTCCCAAACGGGGGGGGGGGGGGGGTGAAGCCTAAAGATCTAAAATAATTATGTCATGCCGTGTTAAAACAGTAAAAGTAAGATCAGGGATACCTCACACTGCCCAGGAAAAGCACAGGAAAAAGGGGGGATGGCGGTAGGGTACTAGTACTCCTACAGTGATCTGTTTGAACACCTACCGTTATATTAAGTAAACTACACAACTACACCTTGTTCTTCCTTTGATCACTGTTGCAATATCCATAACTATGTGCAATGATTGTCAAGGCTCAGGAATGGATGGAGAAGAGGGAGAGTCTAGGTGTCCCGGGAGAATGGCTCTAGAACACCTGCTCTAGCTTTGGAAACTGAGTTCAGCTTACAATGCTTAGTGAAGGTGTGCAGTGGGGATTAAGTAGCTGCTTGTAGAACAGATCTAGAATCAATTGTTTTTCCCAAAAGCCTCAGAAGTGGCCATAGCTCTTGCAGAATGAGCCTGGACATCTTGAGGAAGACTTTTCTCATAATTTGAGTAACACAATTGAACAGCCTGTGAAAGCCAACATGAAATGCTTTGTTTAGATCCTGGCTGTCCATTTTTTTACTGTCATAAGAAACAAAGTTGGTTAGATTTTCTAAAATCTTTAGTCTTGTCCAAGTAAAATCTATGGATTTCTAAAGTATTGATTATTCTTCATCCACTGTTTTTGGTTCAGGGTAGACCACAACCTTGAGCATAAAGGAAAGGTTGGTTCTATGACTCACTTTGTTCTTATGGAATATTAAAAAAGCTTGAGAAGACACCAAGGCGAGAAATTCAGAAACCTGACTAGCTGATTCTTCTTCTTCTTTCAGCTTTTCCTGGTTAGGGATTGCCACAATGGATCACCTTGTCCGCTCATGGTTGGCAGTGGAGTTTTACGGTGTCAAGTTGCCAGCCCGGCGCCCAACCTTCCACAAAAGGCACACACACGCATGCACGCACTCATGCCTAGGGCGAATTTAGAGTGACCAATCCACCTACAGCATGACTTTGGGATATGGGAGGAAACCGGAGCACATGGAGAAAACCCACGCGACCACAGGGAGGACATGCAGACTCCACACAGAAGGCACCCCAGCCGAGGATCGAACTGCAGAACAGATACCTGTCTAGCTGATGTCAGAGCAATATGAAAGGTAATCGTTCAAGTTAGAAATTGCAGAGAAGAACAAGCTGCAGATTAAAAGTTCTACAATATAAAATTTAAATTTAAATTTAAATCCCAGGAAGGTGCCACTTGTTTTCTAAGTGGCCTACTAGGTATTAGCTCATTCAAAAACTGTTAAACTCAGAATAAGGAAGAAGGGGAGGGGCCAGGGATATGGGATCTGAACTGCCTAGATATAGTATGGCCTTATTAAGTTTAATTCTATTGGCTGCCAAAAAAAACAATTATTAGAAAATGGAAATCAAAACTGAAACCAAACAGTAGTACTTGTAGTATTCAACATTTTAAAAGAGGTAAAAGAACTGGAAGAGGGATCTTTAGAAAAGGGAATGTTCAATTTACATAGAAACAAATGCAATTCATGGGATCAATACATGCAGAATAATATTCAGAAGGAGGAGTAAGGTTTAAGGGATGATAACAATTGAACACTTTATGTAATGGTGGACTGAATGTCACTTGTTATAAAGAAAGAAAACATATGTAATGTATAACTGTATGTGCATGGAAACAATATTAATATGTTCTTTTCTTTTAGTGTATGTGTGCCTGTGTCTTAAGTGATAATTTAATAAAGGTGTTAAAAAAGGAAGGGGGGAGTCCAGTGGCAGAGAAGCAGAAATGTCTGAAAGGTGTACCTTAACAGAAATCTATGAAAGGCCTGAAATGAGAAATTTATATGTATACTAAAGAAACAAAGAACAAAAGTGTACCCACTTGGGATAAGCCTTATTCTCTGTTATGACACCAACTAAAAAACATTTTCCGTTTGGCTATGACTTTCCTTGTCTCCTCTAACACCTGTTGCATGTCCTCAGAAAAAAAGGTGCCTAAATGGGATTTAAAAAAAATATTATCCATGTAGTCAGATGGGCGGCCATGGTGGTGCAGCAGTTAGCGTTGTCGCCTCACAGCAAGAGGTTCCCTGGTTCGATCCTTGGCTGGGGTGCCTTCTGTGTGGAGTCTGCGTGTTCTCCCTGTGGTCGCGTGGGTTTCCTCTAGGTGCTCCGATTTCCTCCCACATCCCAAAGACATGCTGTAGGTGGATTGGACACTCTAAATTGGCCCTAGGTGTGAGTGCATGTGTGTGTGTGCCTTCTATTGAAGGTTGGGCGCCGGGCTGGCAACTCGACACTGTAAAACTCCACTGCCAATCATGAGCGGACAATTGATCCGCTGTGGCGACCCCTAACTGGGAAAAGCCCAAAGAAGAAGATTATCCATTTAGTCAGATGGAGATTTTGAAAGTTGGGGTGGATGGGAGCAAGTCTACACTGCAAGCCCGTTTTTGGTAATTTTCCCTGGCCAGATGAATGTGAAGGCAGAACCAATGCTGTCTGAGACTAAGTGCAGTCACCAGAAGTATCTTTGGCAAGACCTTCTTGATCTTTAGAAGGATTCTAAATATCGGAGGAAAGTGTGTGTGTGTGTGTGGGGGGGGGCATAAAGGAACATTCTTCTACATGGGAAGAGAATGGAATTGTTTTCCAGGCCTTTTTGCAAGGCATTCTGGAACAGAACTGGTTTAGCTGTCTGTTGAGACAGGATGCAAACAAATCTACTTGTGGAGTTACCCAGAGGTGGACAATCTCCTGGAAGACCTCTTGGTGTAGGTTCCACTCATGAGGGCCTACCCTGAATCTGCTCAGAGAGTCTGATGTTATGTGCTGCTCTGATGGAATGTATGTGTCTGTAGAATTAGAGTAAAATGAATTGCTAATTCCTGGGCAGTTATGGCTAGTCTGCAAAAGAGGAAGGATCCCCCCCTTGTTTGTTTATATGTTGCATCACTGTGGTGATGTCTGTTATCACTAACATTAGTCCAGGTGTCCACAGTTAATTTAGAGCTTTGAGAGGTTTTATTTGGGCCATCATTTTTTTGAGATTCACTTGTTTGTTTCTGAAATGGGGGTCTCACATGTCTTGGACATTGACAGCTTGATACACTGTGCCCCCAAGATAAGTCTAAGGTTCTGTGGTTACTGACTGAGAAAGAGTTGGGGGACAAAGAGGAATATCTGGATTTACTAGGACTTGATTGGCTCACCAGACTAATTCTTTCTTGATGACACTGAGGACAGGAATTGGCAAGGTTAGAGGATGCAAATTCTGGGCCCAAATAAATTTGAGAAACTACTGAATTTTCCGCATATGGAATCTGGCAAATGGAGCCATAAGACTGTATGACACCATAAAATTCAGAGTCTTCAGAAATGGTTGGGAGGGTGGCCTAACAGTTAAGGTGTTTGCCTTACAAACACAAGGTGCAGGGTTTGACTCTCACAAGGGATAATTGGCTAGGCTTACAATGTCTTGCAAGGGCAGTTAGCCTAGTACTAACGAACCTATGAAACCTATATGCCTATTGTGGACATGTTTTGATAAGACAGATTCAAGAAGTGGAGATGGTAAGAAGACATTTTCTTTGGGGGGAGAAAAGCTGTCACATTAGAGATATGTCCAGCAGACAAACTGAAAATCTATCCAATGGACAGGGATCAAGCATTTATTTTACTTTATTTTACATTTGTTAACCGGGAAATTCCGACTGGACCAGGTCCATTTTCAGCGGAGGCCTGGGGAGAAAAGCTCCGGCATCAAGCTATACAAATATAGTACATCAAACATAATACTCAAAATAGGTTACAATATATATGCTGAGCATAGTAATATAACAAGAAATTAACAAAACACTCCAGGTAAATGACGATATAGAAAATAGGTAAAAAGACAATATCAGTTATACATTGGTAAGAGAAGAAAATATATCAAGTAAAATTCTACAGTTAAAAGTTCCCTTTCAAATGACCAGACCTACAGGGGATCGAAGATCGAGCACGTGATCAGAGATCAGTTTGGGGAGTTAATAGCAGTGTGGGTAGGGTTATGTGATACAAGGTTATAACCAGGCACTACGAAGATATGATTTGAAGGCGTTTTTAAATATGGATGTGGAGGGGCAGTGGACATGGAATAGGGAAGAGAGTTTCAATTTCTGGCAACAGTGTGGGAGTAGAGCGCTTTCCCTGCATTATTATTAGCCTTGGTGATGGACAGGAGAGACTTTTCACTAGATCTAAGGTACCAGTTTGCAATGTAGACAGTAAGTAGGTTGGATAATGAGTTTTTTTTTCAGGATATTTGAGAATATTGTAGGCTGTCCCCGCCTGGTGATAGTTAAGTAGCTGTGATAGCTCAAACCATTTTAGTTCTTTTAGTGCAGCACAGTGATGGGTTCTACAAGTTCAGTTAGTAGCAAACTTGGCTATTTTATTGTAGCATGATTCTAGTTTGTCTAGGTCACATTGTCTGATTTGCATAAAAAATTGGTGCTGCATATAACAGAGTTGAGAGGAGGTGGGTTTGTGCAAAAGTGACTCTTGCTTTTTGTGAGAGAAAGGACTTAGCCTGTATAGGGACCCTAGCTTTTTGTGTACTAGTTTTATGGTATGTGTGATGTAAACATCAAAGTGAAGATTATTGTCAATTTCAATGATCAGACGTTTGGGGTGGTTAGAAGGGGAGATGCTGTCCTTAGATGTTATGGTAAAGGAGAGGTTTTTTTTTTATTTATTAGGGGTAAATAGTAGCAATTTTGTCTTTTTGGGATTTAGAATTAGTTGGATACCCGAGATCCATTTTTCTACTGAGTTAAAGGTATCTTGAGTGAGTGTTTTTGGGTGGTGGCAGATGAGGCAGAGCAGATCAGAGTTGAATCATCCGCACATTATATGAGTGTGGCATGTTGTGTAGACCTACTGAGGTTATTTGTGAAAATAGAGAACAACAGCGGGCCCAGTATAGAGCCCTGGGGGACTCCTATGGTGGTTTGAAGTTGTGTAGACAGAGTTACTTTCCAATGGACTGATTGTTGCCTGTCAGATAGGTAGCTTCTGAACCAAGCTATAGTAGAGGAGGTGAAGGATAATGATGTTAGTGAGTCTAGTAGAATGGAGTGGGAGACCATATCAAATGCTTTTGAGAGGTCTAGGAAAATGGCTGATACATATCTGTTATCATTCCTGTGAAGGTTTATATGATTAATGAAGGATATAAGGGCAGTGGTAGTGCTGTGATGTGGACGGAAACCATGTTGTGTGGTAGATAGTAGATTGTGTGTGTTAAGAAATGTCATCACTTGGAAGTGGATGCATTTCTCAAGAATTTTGGATAGGGGGCAAAGGATGGCAATAGGTCGGTAGTTGGAGAATTCGTAGGAGTTACCTCCTTTATGGAGAGGAATGATGTGAGATACTTTCCAGAGTTTGAGTATGTAGGATTCTTATATGGTGGTTGATTAGGATGGAGACAGGATATGATAGGGAGGTCACTAGTCATTTTTAGGTATGCAGCAGGTATGTTATCAGCTGCCAATGTGGTTGGTTTAGTTTTAGGAGGAGTTTTTTGATAGTTGAGGTGGGCACTGGCGGTAGGCAGAAAGAGGGGGTGATGTGGGATAGGTTGGGTTGCGATTGAGGTAGACTGTATTTGGTTATTTGACTGGACAGGGCTAAGATGGACTTAGTAAAATGGTTATTAAATGTCTTGTTAGCAGAGATGGGTTCTGGAGTAGTGATTTTGCCTGACTTTAGAAGGGAGTTAATGGCATGCCAGAATTTTTGTGGATTATTTGAATATTTGCTTTGGGCGCTAAGAAAATAGTTTTGTTTGTTTATTTTGGATTCAGCCTTGGCCTTGTTTCTAAGCTGTTAATAGTTTTTCCTGGAGCTAAGGGTTTTGTCCGTTTTCCAGATTTTCCAGGCTTTATCTCTGGCTTTTAGTAAGGCTCTAGTGTCCCTACTTAGCCAGGGTGTGTAGTTGGCTTTAACTCTGATCTTCTACTGGGAGCTAAACTATTTAGGATGTTAGAGAAGGTACTATTGAAGTAGTCTACTGCCTGGTCTAACCCAAGTGTCCGTAGTGGTTCCCAGTTGCAGTGGCTTAGGACAGTATTTAGGTATAGTGGGGTAAGGTTACAGTCATCTCGTACGAGTTTGTAGACTACTGGTTTGGGGTGATTGGAGTGTTTGTGGAGTAGGAAGGTGGGGAGATGATCACTTAGATTATTTGGGAGACAGCCTACTGTATATTTTTGTTTGGGATAGTTGGATAATGCCCAGACCAGTATTGAGTCTGTCTTTGTTTTTTTATCTATTCTAGTTGGTTCTTCAATTAGTTGAGAGAACCCATATAGATTGATACGTGTAGAGGGGCTGCTGGAGTTACAGGCTGCTCAGTTGGTGTTAAGGTCTCCTAGTAGGATTGTTTCCTGTGGTAGGTTGTCGTTTGTCCAGTGTAGGATGTCTTCTGTTATGAGTGAGTTGTTGCCTGGAGGTATGTAGCAGCATATTATATTGATTTTCTTGGTGTTTCTTATGAATAGGACAGAAAATAGGACTTCAGCATTTTGAAAAGTGGGTGGTGTGGTGTGGTGTGCAGGATCTAGAGGTTAAGGGTATTTTTAAAGAGAATGCCTACTCCTCCTCCTTTCCTGTTTGTTCTATCAGATCTAAGTGTATTATACCCTGGGGGAGAAAGTCTTCATCTTGGGTACTGAGTTTAAGCCAGGTCTCTGTAATGGTGAGTACATCAGGGTTGTAGTGGGCTATGAATGCATGTAGGTCTGTTAGCTTGCTGGTAATACTTCTTATGTTGAGATTTAGGGTCAACATGTCAGATGTTTCTCTGGCTGAGAGGGGACCTGGATTTGGGTGAATGTCACCACAGGTTAGCAGAGTTTGTAGGAGTGTCAGTATGTGCTTTTTAATATTCATTGTTTGTGAGCTTGGTCTATGTGTGTTTTTCCTAGTGTGGTGAGTTGGTGTTATTTTTGTGAGTGAGTAAGATGTAGTTGTAAGATTTATGAATGTGGGGCAGATGTAGAAGTGTGAGTGGGTTTGAGAGGGTGGGCTAGTGTGGGTAGTATGACAGGAGTAATTGTGCAGTGGTTGGTTTGTTTGTAAGGAAGTGAGTAAGGCTAGCAATAGTAGAGCTAGTGATAGGGATGTGAGTGTGGGTAACATTCTACTCCTTAGAGTGAGTACTACAACTAGGATTCCTGGTTGGTTGTGTGTAAGGATGGAGGAATGTTGTCTGGGAATGTGTTGTTGGGAGTGGGATCAGTGTGGGAAGTAATTGAATTGGAGGGTGGGAGGGAGGTAGGATGAGTGGGTTGGGCTAGAGGCTAGGCAATTAGGGGTTGGACTAGTGGTCAGGTAATTAGGGGGTAGAATAAAGTAGAGGTAGTGGGGGCAGGTGGAAATTGGGGAAGGGTAGGGGATTGGAGTGAGCTGAGCAAAGCAAGGCGAACGGAGCGGGGCCAGCTAGACCACGAGGTTTTTTGTGAAAAAACAATCATTCAAACCTCTGGTTCAGTGGGAGAAAGCAGTAAGTAAAAAGTCTAAACCTTCACTTAAATAACAAGCTCAAATATATAGTGCTGCACTTTGGGATAGAGCTCTCCACTATAGTATATTGTTTCACCACTTTATTATAATACTTGGTTCAATATAGGTAAATATGTGGGTTCTTTAGTGGGGGGGGAGCTACTATAATCCGTGTGTGCCCCTGGTGGCTAAGAGCACTCAATATATCTAGTATGGTTGTAATGCAAGTTATTTTAAGGATATACACCTTGCTTTTATAGTTGTACGGAAGAAGAAAAACAATTCCCTGCAGTTTAAACACCTGCAACTTGTGGAAACAGCTGCATTGGTTTAAATAAGCACTCTGGGGCTGGCATGGTTTAGGCTGGTGATTTTGAGGTTAAAATACCTTGCTTTTATAGTTGTATGGCAGGAGAAAAACTATTCCTTGCAGTTTAAACACCTGCAACTTGTGGAAACAGCCATGTTGGTTTAAATACACACTCTGGGCCTGGCGTGGGTAAGACTGGTGATTTTGAGGTTAAAATAACTTACTTTTATACTTGTAAGGCAGGAGAAAAACAATTCCCTGCCGTTTAAACACCCACAACTTGTGTAAACAGCCACATTGGTTTAAATAAGCACTCTGGGGCTGGTGTGGGTTAGGCTGGTGATTTTGAGGTTAGAATACCTCAGACAGGAGTATCCGCGGACACTTACAGATGTCACTTTCAGATTAAGCTTGATGCCCAGGTAACTGGTAAAGTGATGAGACTCCACAGTGTCTTGGGCAGAGGATGTGATAATGAGGCAATCATATAAGTAGGGATAAATGTAAATTCCTTGAAGTCTTCAAACACTTAGGACATTAAAGAGACCAAAGAGTATAGATGTAAATTTAAAGTGCAGTCCCAAGACAAATACGCTTAGGAAACATCTGTGTTTTTTGTGTATGAATTGGAATATGTAAATAGGCATTTTTTTTTAGATGTAGAGTGACTAGAAAGGCCCTGGATGACAGTAGAGGCGAAAAGGTTTGTAAGGTCAGCATTTTGAATTTTGGAATGAGAAGAAAAGTGTTTAATTCTGAGAAGTCTAAAATAGGTTTCCAAGTACCGTACGTTCTCAGAACTCGACGCAGTCTTGAATTGAAGCCTTTCTCTTGTGGGAACTAGTGCTATTACCCCCTGAAACAACAGATGCAAAATAAGTTTAGGAGAAAGATGAATTTGATTCCTTAGAAGAAGAAAGACTCCAGCTTGAAAAGGAGGCAATATCTACTGAAGTTTGAACCACACTGAATTACTGTTAGAATCCTAGAATTTGTTTCCAAAGAAGAATAGGCCAAGACTGGAATGGGAGGGGAGAGTTAAGAAGCACAGATAGTCACTGTTTGATTCTTTTGAAAGAATGTTTTTTGAGATCCCTCCAAGTTCTTTTTTGTGTCACCCTGCCATTTTCCTTATACAGTTCTTAAGATGCTTTGCTGGGTAGACTTAAATGGCTTTGAAAAGAAAGACCCTGGGTTAGAAGGAACATTTCTTCAGTACTTAATGTAAAATGTTAGACCGAATGTTACAGCAGTAGCGTAGTTTGACAGCTGTTGCTGCTGTAATATTCTAACCGATTTTAGAATGTTTTTTGGACAATTCCTTTTGTATTTAGAAGCTATTGCTCTCTTTAACTCTCATGCTCCATCTTAAAAAAAAAAAACCTCTTTTACCATGGAACCAGGACCCAGTGTACCTCCAACAGCAGTACAGTACAGAAACTGGAGATTATAGGGAACCCTGGGTTTCACATAATGATGTCACTTGGTATGGTGGACCTGCAGTTATGCAAGGTTCAATGATTTACAGACTTGCCAATGTTCCTTTTGGTTGATAAAAGTATTATATAAGTAGGCAAATATCTGACTCAGCAATTACCTGAAAATTGTTTTCACCTTCTGAATCTCCATTGCATACCTTAATGCTCTAATCTGGAACATTTACAAAAACTAATGAAAGAAAATGTATACGTTAACAATAATAGAGGCATGGTTGGCATAATGGTTAAAGTCTTTAACTCATAAATACAAGGTACAGAGTTTGATTCTGACCTCTGGTCACTATCTGGTTATTGGCTAGATTGGTAATAATCGGCAGAGTGATTTTCTAGTATTTGCCTAATAACCTAAGGTCAGGTTCTGCACCCTTGTGGAAGGAGAGGACTGATTTCACTTATCTGAGCTGGAAATTGCAAGTGGAAAGCTTATTGTGTGCTTACCTGATTGACATGTGGACATACCTAATTTAAAATTTAAAATTGCTTTCTTTAGCTTATATATAAGCCTCACATTTGCTTGACTCAGTTATTCAGGGCTGCTTGGTGATAACGTCATAGAGTCTGAGAGATTTTGTTTGCATCTGAAGCCATCCTTGGCAAGGAAAATCAATTAAAGTATTATTTTGCACTTGTATTATTTGTTTTCATTGCATCCTCAAGGATTTCTGTGTTATTTATCGTTTTTTTGCACTTGCTTAGAATTTTATGTTGTATTTTCCACTGCTGTAAAGGCTACTGTTTTACAATTGCAGTACTCCAAATACATTGTATCTGGTGTTTTTCAGTGCTTTTAGGCATCTATTTTCTGAGGCTCCCTAACACTTGGGTTCCAAACAGTCATTTTACATTAAGCGGGTCAAAGTCTGCACTCTTGTGGCAGGAGAGGGCTGATTTCACTTATTTGAAGTGGGAATTGCTGGTGAAAAGCTTATTGTGTGCTAACTTGACCGGCCTGTGGGCATATTTACATTAAAACTAGCTTTCTTCTGCTTTTACATAAGCATTACATTTGTGCTCTGCTGTGCTTTGTGCAGTGGCAGTTAGTGGTGCCTTGTATACACACAATCACTAGAAGTTGTACATTTCCCTATAAAAAACAATTTCTGAAATTTTCCACAGACCTGCACTACTGAAGGACAAACTGGTTGCACGCTGAGCATCAATGCAGGATTTAGTTTGCTCTAGATTACATTATTACAGCACTCAGAAATACTGCTGCTCAAAGAGCAACTGGTTTATGTGCTGGGCAGCATCACTGCATAGGCTGGCTGTAGATTACATTAAGTAAGCACCTATCCTTTGTCCCACTGCAAACACCACCCCCCATTCTATTCCCCTGTTTTAAGAACCTGCAACCATCGATATGGATTTTCTTGATATCTCTGCATCTAGCTTGGTGTACATGGGCTTCCGGAGGCAATGTAACAATTGTCTCATGTTTACTAACAACCCCATAATTCTGAAACAGATGAATACAGTATGTGAGAGATGTAGTTAAACAATGTCACTGGAGGCAAGACTCTCACATACGGATGCAAAACATATTAAACAGACTGTCAGTGAGAAACACACACAACACTCACCATACTTACTAAGAAACAGACACACAGACTCACATATGCACAGGTGCTCACATGTAACTTACCCAAACCTCAAAGGCCTCCCAGTTGCAGTCCTCAGAAACTCCATGTACACACAAACAAGGCAACTCCCACAATTCAACCTCTACCTTGGCAGCTTGTCTGATCAGCGTATCTGTGGATTACTGGTTTGTGTGTGAACTACGTGGGTGATCCAAGGTAGGGGCCTTTTGTTTGTTTTTGGATTTAATCGCAGGCTTTAGTGGCATTTATTTGTATAATCTGTACTATGTTTACTTAATAGTGTAGGAAGCTTAGGGTATTATGCTTAAAGGCATGCAAGCAGTTTTTCAGCTAAGTGGGGGTAATGTTGCATTTATTTGGTGTGTTATAATTGTATTTTGTTTTGCAGGCCTGTATTTTGATGCTACAAGCAAGGGTAGGAATTAAGGTTGTACTTGTAAGGTATCAAGTGAAAATTAGAACACCATAAGGGTTTTGTAAGTACTTAACCAAGGATTTGCACTGACTGAAGTAAAGCATAGTTAAAAAAGAGAAATAACTAGGGCACATGCCCCTTGGAAGGCCTGGGGTTATACATGAGACACAGGAAGTGTTGTACAAGTTTAAAAAAAAAATTATACACAGGGGGGTGATATGGTTGAGGCTTAGTTGCAAGCAACTGAGGCCTACAGTTAGTCACATGGTAGGGCCTGTGAGCTGAGGCCTGCAGTTAGCCACAGGGCAGAGCCCAGGAACTGAGACATGCAATTAGCCACATGGCAGGGCCTAGGAACTGAGGCATGCAATTAGCCACATAGCAGAGCATGGGAACTGAGGCCTGCAGTTAGCCACATGGCAAGGTCTGGAAACTGAAGCCTGCAGGTAGCCACTTGGGGCCAGGCCTGTGAACTGAGGCCTATGGGTAGCCACATGGCAGGGCCTGGGGAGATGAGGCTGGAAAATAGCCACAGGGCAGAGCATTTGGAGAGGATCAGAAATAGTTGACGGCACTCAAGGGCAGTTTGCCTTAAACTATTTTATTTACATGGGACAACGATTTTGTATCAGAGAAAAGGCTAGTTATGTTATTGTTGATGTTTAAAGACACTTTGGTTTAAGAACATGTAGGCAGATTGCTTAAGTTACTATTTGATGTAATGGCTTTAGTTTGTGTAATTTTGTAACTCAAATCAGTTAGATTTTTGAAATGCCTGAAGATTAGGTTACAAACAGGCTAGAGGGTAAAATATGTACTTGAAGGTATCAGACTAAATTTAAATGACAGAATAGGTTTAAATTAATACTTCAGGTAGGGTTTACTATGGGATTAAGGCTCATGTAAGGCATGAAACAAAGGCACACATGCCTAAGTGTGGCCTGGGGTTTAGGGATGAGATGCAAAAGGTTTTAGCAATAGCTGAAATTGTTTTTCTTAGGAATCTAGCAAACAATAGTGGTGGCCTGCAATTAATTAGATGGCTGGGGTCAGTGAAGAATCACATGGCAAGGCTAGGGAGTTGGGGCCATCTTGTATGCTTAATACAACATAAATCATGTTTGGTTCGCTAACTTGTGCTTAATGCAAATAAATCATGTCTGGTTAATTTCTTAGCAAATAAAATGAAATTAATAATAAAAATAATACTACATAATTCAGCTGAGTGGGTCATTAAAGTTAATATAGGTCTTATGGAATTTAGAGCCATTTGCAGGTTGTAAATGAGTACACTGGGTAATTGTGGATAGAAAGGTTTGGCAAAAAGTGGAAACTATTTTGTTCAGGACCGCAAAGCAAATGCTTACATTTGATAACCCTGTAGATTTATTTGTTGTTTATTTTACCTGCTAACACATTACTAAACCTTGGCGGAGTAAAGAGCAGTTGGTTGGCTGAGATTCTGTGGCTAAGTAGCAGAATATTGTAACTATTTCAATTTTAGTGGTGTTACTTTCTTTAAGGAAGTAGAAAAAGAAGGGCAGAAAGGTGGGGGGAGGTAATGGGTCAGTGCACGGGGGGGGGGTGCTAATGGGTCAGTGCATCGAATTTCTTCAGGAAAGGCTGAAATATTTCATATGAGGTCAAAGCTTTGATTTGTTGGTAATATTTAGTGGGTTTTTAGTTATCACTGCAAAGTGGCTTGGAGAAACAGAAAACATATTTAAAGCATTTTCCTGTTTGAGAAAGCAGGATTATTTGTAAAATGGGCAAAAGTTTCATTTTAGCTGCTAATTCAAGCTAAGATCTTAACTCATGGCTGTAAAGTTTGCAAGAGAAGAAAAACTAGCTTGTATTTGCTGCAAGCAGAAGGTATTTCTCATCCCTCACTTCCTGCAGTGTAATTAGGTTTTGAGCACATCAGATAACACTATGCACTTAAAGGAAAGAGGGGGAAGTTTTATGGCATTCCACTTACACTTCTTGGGAGGAACGCTTTAAAGCCGTAGTAAAACCTTTGTAATTTTGGGGCACTGTAAAGGCCCTTGAGTTGCAAAACTTCCTTACAATCACTTTGTTAGCTCACATATTTTTGTAAGTTGATAGATGTGCACATGCACAGTCTTGCCTGTAGATATCCACATCAGTTGGGTGGCAAGAAACAAAAAAGCTTAGTCCTGTAGAAAAAGGTAAATTATAATTTTGAGTACCCCAGAATTACTTAGAAATCTGGAGGTATGTGAAGGTGTTAATAATAATAAAAATAAAAATAAAACAAATAAATAAAATAAAGTTAATAAAATATTATTAACACTCCAATCTGTTTAATGATAAAATAATACTCTAAAATAATATTAACACCAATGATCATGATGATGATGATAATAATCATCATAATAATTCATCTATGGTGATAGCCAGAAGGTCCTCTGTCATTAGGTAGAGGTTGCAGCATTCCTTTCTACTTCTTGGTTTAAGAATTTTGGGCAAAACCAAATACATTTGTAAGCATTAATGAAATTCGCTTAGAAAGTTGTTAAGAGGACCATAGATGCTGTGATGGTGTGCATGTTCTGAGTATAAAAACAAAACAAAACTGAGAATTCACTGCGGGTGTTGGCTGTGGTAGTTTACATGGTGTTATTATGCAGTGTCATCATGCAGGCTATATGGTTTAGCTTGTTGTGTAGTAAATTGCTACTCAGTGACAGCGTGTTAAGATAGATTGTCAGCATCTTTGAATCATTTTCATTATTCTGCAGGTATCTATTTCGTACATATTCTGGAAGATGGGTCAGGGCTATATACACTCTGATGACCTTCCCTCACCTTTTTCTTAGCAACCAGCTGTATAAATGTTGGCATGAAACAAAGTGGTTAAAACAAATAAATGACATTTCAGGTGTATGGTAGCAGGTATGTAGTCAACTAAACCCAAATGCTGCATCAAATATCTAAATACAAGGAGCAATTATATAAAAGTGCACGTGAGTGCATGTGTATGCACATATATATATGTGTATGTATATATGTGTGTGTGTATTTGCGTAGGTGTATGGATGTGTGTATATATGTGTATATGTATTTGTGTGTGTGTGTGTGTGTGTGTGTATATATATATATATATATATATATATATATATATATATATACAATCTATGTGTGTATATATATATATATGTGTGTGTGTGTGTGTGTGTGTGTGTGTGTGTGTGTGTGTGTATTTATGCATGTGTATAGATATATATGTATGTGTGTGTATAAGTACGGAGGTGTGTGTGTGTGTGTGTGTGTATATATATATATATATATATATATATATATATATATATATATCTGTGGGTATATGTATGCATATGTTTATATGTATTATATATTTGCAATATATATGTATAGATATAGGTATGAATATGGTGTGGGTGTGTATAGTATATATATATATATATATATATATATATATATATATATATATATATATATATATATATATATATATGCCTAATATGTGTACATATATGAATGGATATTTCTGTATATTAGGCAGAGCCCCTTACTAACACTCTTCAAGAGAAACCTTGACGGGTGGATAGGAAACAGAAAATCTACCTCAGGGATCACTGCAGTAGCTCTGCTGGACAGAGGCACAGGGAACTAATGGCTCTGCTGGACCAAGGCACAGGGAACTAATCTAAGGGGGCGGCGAAAGCCAACACACTCTTGCTAGGCTTATAGATGCCCTCGGGCAGATAGCCTAGTACTTACCTATGAACCTATGAACAATACATAAAACTACATCTCATAATGTCTCAGCTACCAAGCCCATAATACATAACATCACATAACCCAATATTTTGGTCATAGGAGACTCCATTGGGAGATACACTGATGTCTCTCTTACCAGCCTGGATAAGGAGAAGGTTACAGTTAGCTGTCTGTCAGGGAATGGGATCTCCCAGATCATGCAGGCACTCAGGTCACTACACCCCAAGTACTAGTATCACTCAGTCACAATCCTTGTGGGCATAAATAACCTGAGGATGCACCTCCCTGGATTATATGAAGACAGACATAACTGAGCTGTCAGGCTTGCATGACCCTAGCATTGAGCAGCATTCTACTGTCTCCAAGGATGATGCTACACTGCCAACAGAAAATGATTGACTTTAATTATTGGCTTAGCTACTGCTGTCATTCCAAAAGGGTCCAACTGTCAGCCAGGGAGAACATAATTGACAGGCCATGCTGCTTTACCAGGTATGGTCTTCAGCTGTCATCACTAGGCTTTCGGATATTGGCCAAAACATTATCTACCCCTATAATGCCTTTTTAATGCATTGTCAAACAGATAAACATTTCAACATACCAAAATCTACTCATGATAAGCTAAGGGTATTACTGTTTGATGTTAGGAGTCTCAACAAGAAACTGCACTCCTTGTAAGCACTCCTCCCATGGAGAATGCTGATGTCTGTGCAGTTACCGAGACATGATTCAAAGCTATGGAAAGCACCCCAGCAGTGCAATGCTATAAAGTCTTTCACATATTCTGACCACCCACTGCACATGAAAGGATGAAACATAGAGGTGCATCCATCTACATAAAGGATAAGCACACCTCAAGATTGGTCAAACAATATGATGTGCTTGAGTTACATCATGTCCAACTAACCATAGGAAAAATCCATTACCATATCCTTGGTAGCTACAGGCCCCCCCCCACCAGGAGCCAAAAATACATATCTCATACCTGAATTTACTAGACTCACTTACCAGTCAGCCCAATACCATACTCATGGGTGATTTTAACTACCCCTCCCTCAACTGGGAAGCTTACACACCCACTAGCATGTAGTCTCAAAGATTTCTAAACTTTGCCAATGCAAATGACCTGGAGCAGCTAGTCTGCACTCCCGCTGTGGGTACAAATATCCTAGACACAGTACTCACAAACATGGGGCAGCATTGCCCCCATGTGTAATGTCCTCACAGACCACAAAGCAGTCTCCCTTGAAATAAATGTAAAGCTAGAACCCCCACTTAACCCCAAAATCCTTAAGAACATTTCTAAGGAAAACTTCCTCCTGTGAAGCAATGGCATAGCTAATTTCCAAACTCCCCCAAAACCCAGAAAACACAGAAGCCTATGGCATGCCAGGCATACACAAAGGCCCTGTGTAACCATAAAAACAACTGCATAGGAACATCAATACCAGACTGAAATAAACCTTGGGCAAACTGTACAAACATGCCACCCTGCTGGAACCCTGGTATAAATAGGTTGTACAACAAAAGAAAGAAAATCCTGTCTAGAAGTACGAGAGGATATGCTCAACAGAGCAAAAACTCCCTCATTAGTCTAAACAAGAAAATCAGGGGACTAGTCAAGTCTTCAAAAGCAAACTTTGATGCTAAAATAGCCCCCCAAGTGAAGGATAACCATAAGGCATTTTCCAGTTATGCCCACAATTTTTAGTGGAATACCCAACAATGTACAGAGTTAGTTGTAGACAGCATCACCTACAACTAGCCAGAAGATACAGCAAATCTTCTTGCCAATACATTCAGCTCAAATTGTACCTCCCCATCACCTCGGGGCATCACCTACAACTAGCCAGAAGATACAGCAAATCTTCTTGCCAATAAATTCAGCTCAAATTGTACCTCCCCATCACCTCGGGTTCACCCTTAAGAAATACCCTCTGCCATTCCTCTACTACTTATCACAAAAGAACAGGTCACCACTGCACTCTCAAAAGCTAAAAACATGGCTTTGATGTGTCCCAACAATATCCTAGAATAACTTAAATAGCTTGAAACAGGACCTATGAGGCCCTGCAGGATCTCTGTTTAACCATAGCCTCCAGACTGGCTTTGTTCCTGGGGAGTAGAGAAGAGCAATGGTTATCTTTCTGCATAAAGGGGGACCATCAACAGACCCACAAGTTTGGCTAGTCTTATATGCAAGGCCATGGAAAGAATAATTATGGACCTGATAAATAATGACATAGGAAACCTTAAAATACTGGCTTTGTCAAGGGCAGGTCATGCCTGCTCGATCTGGTGGACTTCTTTGACAAAGTCACTAGGGCCATGGATGAGGGTAAAACAGTGCATACTGCCTACTTTGACCTGGCTAAGGCATCTGACACAGTTCCCCACTTGGGTTTTATAGATAAACTCATAAAACTGGGCATAAATTCCTAAGTCACCAGCTGGAAAGCCAAATGGCTCATGGACAGCACATGTTGTCAGAGTGGGAGAATCCAGATTCAGCAGGAGTCAAATTACTAGTGGTGTACCACAAGGCTCAGTACTCAAACCTGTCCTGTTCAAAATATACTTTTCTGAAGTCATGGTTAATGTAGAAGGCCATTGGATGACCAAGTTTGCTGATGACTGCAAGCTGGGGGAAATCACTGAATCCCAGAATGATGTAGATGTCCTTCAGAAGGGCCTGACTCAGACAAATGATTGGTGCCAGAGCCATGGCCTAAAACTAAGATGCAAAAAATACAAACTTATACCCTTTGGGAAGTCAAATACCCCTGGAAATTACAACTTTAATAACACAACCTTAAGAGAGAACTCAAGAGGTGAGAGATCTAGGTACACAGATAGATAGTAGCCTGAACTTTGACCATGATGTGTCCACAGTGGTGAGGAAGTCTTTCTATGTGGCACAGATTATAAGTAGAAGCATGCCATCCAGATCCAAGGAAGTTATAGTTCCACTGTACTAGGCCCATATCAGACCCATAGTAGAGTACAATTCACCTTTCAGCATGTACACAACAATTGGAAGGGTCCCTTACAAAAAAATACAACGTGTAAACAACATGCCCTATGTGGGTCGACTAAAAGCTCTATCCCTTTACTCTGTGTCCTACTGACTATTAAAGGGTGATGCATGCCTCACCTACAAGACACTCTCAAATCCAGCCCTGAAGGAAGTGTTACACATTTGCAAGACAAACTGCAAAATGACTACCTACCTGATCTAAGGATCTAAATCTGGTCTGTAACATTAGCAAAACATGTTGGAGAGACAGACATGTGCCTCAAAAATTACTCCTTCTCTGGAATAGGCTTCCTATTCACGTAAAGCAGAGCCCTTCCCTGAACTTCTTCAAACACATCTTGGATCAATGGATGAGGAATCGTATATTCACTCCTGTGGTGGCACGTATGTCCCTTATGGATAGGGGCAGTCTGTAAAATACTCAAAGGCATAGGCACAAACCTAAGCCATCCTCTAACCCTTAGGGATCAAAAATCAGATACAATTCTGGTAGTAATGGCTAGGCTTGTAAGGGCTCTTGAGCTGTTAGTCTAGTAATTTGCTGTGAACCAATAAATAAAGATTAAACATTCAGGAGAGCTACTACAAGAGCACTGAAAGTAATTTCTTCTTTGATAATAACAATTACATTACAGCAAGGAAAACTTAATAAAGAAGTTGCCATGATATAAACTGTCCAAATGTTTTTAAAGCAAAGCCTTTTTGCTATGAAACTCAAGCATGTGGAAAATATCTATAAATTCTAAGGATTTCTGGATCATATGACACTTCCATGGAATTAAGTAGGAATATCATTATAGAAAGTGTTAGCAAAATTAAAGAATATTTTAATTGAAGAAGTTTCGAGCACTATCATGCCTTACCTTTTCTATCATACATTTCAGTCAAGAAGCATCAGTTATAATAAAACCATTTAAAACAAGTGATTAGGATGTCATTTTTCTTTTATGTTTCAATTCTGGAGACCAAGTATTACGGAAGAATTAGTTTATGCTTAAGAAGACTTTCTGACTTGAGATTACAAATTAATGGCAATTTGTTCTACTACATAAGCTCTTATGAAAGAAAAACACCAAAACTACACTGACATTCCCTGTAAAACCCAGTTTGAAAAAGCCATTCCTCACATAGTTACAATGTATACAAGAAAGACACTTAACTTGCAGCTGTGGGCATTTTACCATTATTGTAATTTAGTTTCACTGGTATGAGTATGTGCCATGTCTGGTAATTTTCTACAACAATGTAACTGTTTTGTAAGGATTCCTATCATGGATCCTGTCATGGATGCTACAAAGAAGTTATGCACTTACCATAACATTCCATCCGTGTTATCCATTTTCATACTTCCTCAATGGAAAGGTTCGGATCTGACTTGGCTGTTACACTAGCTCATGGCCTCTGACAAAGTCTTGAGCTCCTTTACTACACACAATACATTATCCCTAATGTCCCTCAGATCCTATTTACAGCTTGAGAGAGATAGAAACTATAAAATAATGGTCATAACTGGAGTTTAGCAAAAGGGACTTATGGTGTCCCTAACAGTCTCATTCCTCCAGAAGTCATTTGTGAGAAATGGAGGGGACTGGATGGTGGGAAGTTGAGTAAGAATGAAAATGGACAACACAGATGGAGCGATATGGTAAGTACATAACTTCTTTATCTGATGTTGTCAATTTTCAATCATTATTCAGTGGATGGGAGAGAATCCTCAGCTACCTGATTTCCTGGGTGGATTCTAAGGAAGGATATTCCTGAGTCCAGTTGAGCCAAAGGCTGCTCTTCCCCACAAGACCAGATCGAGTTTGTAATGAATGATAAAGGTATGTGGATTTGTCTAGGGAGATGCAAAAAGATCACAGCAAATCTGGCCCCAGTGACGGAAAATCATGTCCGTCACTTTGCTGAGAGAACACTCGTGAAGTAGTAAGATGGACCTGCTCAGTTTGTCTGCTATCATGTCGGACTTCACCCAGAAAATGCCCCCCACCCAATCTGGGAAGCATCCATGGTCACTATGGCCTTGGGCTGAGGGAGAATGAAAGGACGACCTTGCAACAGTTGTGACTGCATCCGCCAGGACAGATGTCATTTGCATACCTGAGTTATTCTTATTTTCATTGACATGGGTTGAGAAAGCATTAACCATTGTGTTGCTACCATCCATTGCAGAATTCTTATGTTTTATCTTACTAAGGGAATGAAGATTATTGCCACTGACATTTATCCGGGTGGGGCTTGCAGAATCAATCGCGCTGAAAGTCTGGTACTGCAAATTATTTTCATCACCTGATTCCTTATTGCTTATACTCTTGAAAGAGGAAGAGATGTTACCATAGATACTGTATTGAACATTGCTCCTGTGAATTCCAATGTCTGGGCTGGTTGTAGGTGTAAATTGAAGCAATTGATAGTTATTCCAAGATTTGAACAAGTCTGGAACATTTGGTCTCGTGCTTGTACCAGTTGATGCCTGGTCAAAGTGGTAATGAGCCAGTCATCTAAGTATGGAAACACCCATAATACCTGCAGTCTCAAGTGAGCTGCTGCTACTACTGCCATACACTTGGTGAACGCTTTTGGGGTTGTGGTGAGACCAAAGGGCAGTGCTCTGAACTGATAGTGACTGGCTCCCAGCTGGAAGCATAAGTACCTCCTGGATCATCTGTTCATTTTTATTTGATAGTACACATCCTAAAGGTCTATCAAACACATCCAGTCATCCTTGCTCAGAAATGGCAGAATGGACTGAACTCTGACCATCTGGAACCCGGTGTGTTAAACCAATTTGTTCAACACACTGAGATCTAAAATTGGTCGTCCCTTGTCTTCTTTGGCACTAAAAAGAATCTTGAGTAAGTTCCAGATTCTATTTGGTATGGAGGGACCTCTTGGATGACTCCTTTTTCTAGCAGCTTTTGGATTTCTAGTGCTGCTGCTTCCCTTTGATTGAGTGGAACATTGGGTATTTTCCTGGGTAATGGAGGTGGTATGGAAAAGGGAATAATATAACCTCTGGAAATGATTCTCTGCACCCAAATGTCCTTTTTTATGTATAGCTAGGCTTCCTGATGCAGAGATAAGCAACCCCTGACTGCTTCCAGAGGAAGGCAATCAGGCCTCCTTTCAGGAGCACTGAAAGAGTCTGTCGCAAAATGTATTTCTAGACTCTCAGTTTTGTGGGCCTCCTCTGCCACAGGGGTGTCTTCTGCCATTATCTCTTCCCCTTCTGCCTCTGGCGGAATTACCTCCATGTGTGTCCTGGAAAGGACCCTGAGACTTCCTGAACTACATCTTTCGACCTCCCCATTGTTTCCTGGAAAAGGTCCTTTGAGGGGTTGAAAAACATACACCCACTGCAGATAGGGTCTTTCTGCCTTTCTTACACCTGAAGAGTGTCTTTTACTGTGGGGCCAAACAAAGAAGAGCCGTCAAAGGAAGTACTCATGAAAGATGACATGTAGGGCTCTGAAAAAAATCACACGGGGTGCATCCAGGCATGCCTCCCGATGGAAATACCTGATCTTACGGCCCTTGAGATGCCTTCTGCAGCATTTGAGATGAGCCTCATGGAAGGATTTGCAATAGATTGAAGGGTATCCAACTGTGAGGCCACAGAAGTTTGAAGCTCCACAGTAGTGGCCCCTGAAAGGGAGTTTGAAAGTTCCTTAATCCAGTCCCTTTGCAGTTCAAATGTCACTGAAGCATAAACTCTCTTCCTACATGTGTCCTGTTCCCTAGATTCTCTATTGGAGGATGGATAGTCTAAGTCTGTTCCTTCTTTGTAGCTGCCGCCACAACCATTGCATCAACTAGTACCCCTTTACTCAAATATTCTTCCTACTGGTGGAGCCAAAATCCTGTCTGGTCTGTTGGGGATTGGCTCAATCATATTAGGATCCTTCCACACCTGAATAGAACCCAAAACTAAACCAATAAGTTCATCAGTGGGCAGAGTTACCCAGGAGGTAGATGGGCCAGTACCAAAAGCTTCCCGAAATACTGACTGCTCAGGAGTTGGGTTTTGGGCAGAACAACCACCCTTTTGTTTAAGGATATCAAATATGTCTCAATGTCTCCAAATGACACATCATTGGTTGGTGATTTGGGAGACCCTTCTCCCTCATCAAAGTTAGTACCCTCATTGATGGACTCCTGGGGAGTCCTCCTGCATGTCCTCTTCCTAGGGATTTCTTCTGTGGGATGATCCAGAGAAGTATCAGAAGAGATGACAACACCTGGTTGGGTGGTCTGGAAGCTTTGGGCTGGCTGTCCCTGTGCAGCAGAATGCTGAGAATCATGGTGCAAAGTCAGCTGAGATGGCGAGGGTGGATTGCCAGAGCAGAGAAAACTCTCTTCACAACCTCAAAAGCAGACCGCTTAGGAAAGAAGAAGTGAAGGGAGCCAATAGAGTGAGTTTCTAAGCTGCCACTTCCCTCTGCTCTGTGAGAAATCTGCCCGTGGTGGAAACCGGAGCTCAGCTATACAAAGCTGAAGTCCTGAGAGGATGAGACGGCTACAAAAATCTCAGAGTTGATCTTATCCCCCTTGGATCTGACCTGGAAGCTTCAGCTCCAAGAGTCATCCAGATCCGAAGATATTGGGTCCAGTGCACTCAGAGTAACAGTTGGATCTGAAGACAAATATTTCTTTGGTTATGACACAGAAGAGCCCAGAAAGCTCGGATCTGAGGACTTTAACATCACAGGTTGGGTTACAGAAGGAGCTGCTATCAGTGGAGTGGTAGATCAATGGTGTTCCTGTCCCGAAGGGGTAGGAACCATGAGGACTCCCTTCTGAATCTGCTCCATGAAGAATCTCCTCATTATCCTTTCCACATCTGTCTTTGTGAGTGGAGGAATGAGAGGATATCACTGAAGGAGATTTAGAGTGCTGTTCCAAAAATGGGGAAGGCACCCTGGAAGGGACCAGATCCACACTAGGAGAATATAAAGTATGTGGTAATGGTTTAGGATCCGGGGACTTTGGATCTGTAGCACATTTTGTTGGATCTGAGGTTGTTGGACTGGAAAAATATTTGGCTGGATCCAAGGATGGTCGGATCTCAGGAGACTTTGGATATAATTTTCTCTCTTTTTCTTCAGCTCCAAGGATGTAGAAGCAGAAGAATCCAAAGATCTGGACCTTTTTGAAGGGTCTTTAGTTTTAGGAGGCTAAACTCCAGATATGGCTTCAGAGAATGGAGGTGGCACGTACCCTTTAAGATTAATTTATTCTTTCTCTCAGTAGAGTGTGCAGTATTTTGCTGTGTGGATTCCACTATTTAAAAATGTTATGGATAATAAGTTTGCTCCATAAATGATTTATGCTTATTTATGACAACAGTATATAGTCCGACTCTTCAAACAGTGATTGGTTTATAAGACTATCAGGGAGGTGACAGATAACCATCAGCTGTTTAATATAATTAGGTGAATATCCATTAGCACAAGCACAACTAACTCTTTTAACTTCTAATAAAGATTTTCAAATTTTTTCTGCATTGATCAAATTAAACATAAAGGATAAAGGATTCGGAGGTCAGTGATAGAAGAAAGTTATAAAAGCATTAATTTATTTTTAAAATTCTTGCTAAAATTATTAACAGTTTGAACTACGGATTCCTTTTCAAAACAGGGAACATTGATTTACACCTTACAGTGGCTTCATTAATAACATTTACTCTTTCCTCATTTTTTTAAATTTTCTTAGGGTTTGAAATGGTAGATTCTAGTAACTCATGAAAATATTGATAATCTTTTTGTCTGGTGTGAAATTTACTGTGATTTCTCATTTCTTAGCATTCCCTGGTAATCCCCATTTATATGAAAAATTTACATTTCCCCTGGGGCCTGCTTCACCCTAACTAATGCTTTAACCTGGGGAGTAAAACATTTTCAACAGGTTCCCTTCACTCAAAATATTTTAACCTGAGAAGCCTACTTAACACAGAAATTGTTAGCTAACGTATGAAAACACTACAATAGTTTAATTAATTTTTTTTTACTTATGCTTATATTTTGTAACTGAAGGCCATTTTCAGTGGAGGCCCAGGAACACTGTCTACTTAAATGACTTACTCAGAGTCATATAGCAGATGAATAAAGAGGGACTCAAACTCAAGCCTACAAGATTAAGCTGGGGAGGGTTTTGACAAGAGGCCAGTCAAATACAGAAAGAACAAAAAAACTCATATAGCAGAAAATGTGGATAGAACTGGAAAAAAAAATTAAAAAAAGGGCTACTTTTTCATAGGCAAAAAATGAAGAAGGGTCAGGAAAGGCAGCAGACATGATGGCAGGAACTTTAACATGCTGCAGATAGTAACTACCCAAAGAAGTAAAGTGCGTCTCCCTGGAACATTATTATCCCTTACAGAGGGAAGTGATCTAATGCAAAGAGTTCAAGGAGAGAAAAACTAATCTGGCTATTTTCAATAATCTCACACCAGATGATATTAAACCTCCAGTTAACATTAACTTAGAATTAGTATTACTGTTGACTCAAACAAGCAAATCTCAGCAGTGTCAACAGATCTGGAAGTATCTTGTCTAGAGGATCAAGTTTGTTATTGGTAATCTACCTTCTTATTGTCAAGCCTCAGTGTAAAAAGTAGTGGTCAATATCATTAAGAGAAGGAGTTGGCATTCAAGTAATAATACAACAAGACAGTCTTATACTTAACAAAAGTACACTACCATCCCTTGTCATAGACTGGTTTTCAACAGGAATGGCACTGCATAGTCAGAGTAAACTATCCCATGATTAATATTACAGATTTTAACAGAAATACTCTTGGCATTGAAATATACTATTTTAATCCTTTACAGGAACACTAAACCAAATTAAAGAGAAAGGGCAACAGAGCATCACTTGAGAAGCACCTGAAGTCCATGTTTGAGTATACACACAAATGTAAATAGTGAACTAATAATTGTTAATTATTTAAGTACTTTATAATATTATAAATATAAATAGAGAAATTATTTTAATGTTAAGACATGCAATATATGCATTGGTTTTCATAGCTAGATGCCACTATGTAATTATGTGGGATTCAGGTTACTGGCTAAGGCTCTTGCCACCCCTATAGTGCCTTTTTTAGGCAAACTTCAAAGGACAAAACCACCACCGTAACAGGTACAAGCATGCAAAATCTGAAGGTAATGCTACTCAATGCTAGAAGTCTAAACCTCAAAATGCACTCTCTCGAGGCACTCCTAAAAATGGAGAACATCGATATCTGTGCAGTAACTGAGACCTGGTTCAAGGCTCCAGAGAGCACCCCTGCAATACCAGGCTACAACTCTTACCACACTTTTCGGCCACCAAACCAGGACTGAAACACTAAAGGTGGAGGAGTGTCAATATTCACCAAGGATATTCACACCACCAGGCTAGTTGGCCAACACAATGTGTCTGAAATTCTCCAAGTGCAACTAACACTAGGTAAGACTGCAATCCAAATTGTAGCTTGCTACAGATCCCGCACCATACCCCAAGATTCTCACTACACCTTTTTAAACATACTGGAAAATATTAAGATAGAACCAAACACCCTAATACTGGGTGATTTTAACTACCCTGCCATTAACTGGGAAAACTACTCATGTCCCAACACCTTTGCTAACGGTTCTTGGAATTCATAAATTCCAACGCCCTGGATCAACTAATCCATAGTCCCACCAGGGGCTCCAATATCCTAGACCTGGTCATTACCAACATGGCAAATCAATGCTCCATACCTATGGTCACCCCTTGTTAGTCAGGTCTGACCATAAGCTAATCACCCTTAACATCCACATCCCACCCCCACCCCCAGTAAAGAAACCACCATAAAAACTTCTCCAAAGCCAACTTCATGCTACTCAAGTCAGAAGTGACAAACTTCATGACACCCATGCAGACGGAACTGAAAGTTCAACTGCTGAATCCTACACTAAGGCACTGTACGAGCACATCCACTCATGCATGAATCGTGCCATCCCAAATAGAACCAAAATGCTCTCATCCAAAAAAGGAAGCCAATCTGGTGGCCCCTGCCATAAACAAACTTTACAACAAAAGGAAGAAACTTTTGCAGAAAAGAGGAAAATCCCAGGATGCAAAAAACTCCCTTACTAGCCTCAGTAAGAAACTGAGATGCCTCATAAAATCCTCCAAAGCTAGTTATGAAAATAAAATTGCCAAAGATTCCAAAGACAACCACAAAGCATTCTATAACTATGTCAAGAATCTAAATGGCAATGCTCAGATCTGCTCTGAGCTAAAACAGAATGGCAATAAATATACTGATCCAAAGGATATTGCCAATATCCTGGCAGATCGATTCAGTGCCAACTTCACCCCCTCTCACCCCCTAAATGGCCCATCTCAATACCGGAAGATTGCCAAATTCCAGTAATAACGGCCACACAGGTACAAAACGCACTCTCTAAAGCCAAGAATACAGCATCCATGGGACCAGATGACATCCCGGGCTGTGTACTACATGAACTACAATATGAACTGGCACCTCACCTAAGTGTCATGTTTAATCATAGCCTCACCTCAGGTTTCGTGCCCACTGAGTGGCGCAGAGCTACAGTTATCCCAGTCCACAAGGGGGATCCACCTTGGATCCCGGAAACTACCGTCCCATCAGTCTGACAAGCCTTATCTGCAAGGCCATGGAGCGTATTATCATGGAACTTATAAACAAAGACATTGGCAACCTTCAAACACTGGACCCCACCCAGTTTGGGTTTGTGAAGGGCCGATCTTATCTCCTGAACCTGATTGACTTGTTTGAATCAGTCTCCAGAGCCATGGACAAGGGTAAGGTGGTCCACACAGCCTATCTAGACCTTGCCAAGGCCTTTGACACCATCCCCCACTCTGGAATCATAGATAAACTTACTAAGTTGGGTATTAATCCCTATGTCACCCAATGGGTTGCTAAATGGCTTACTGATAGAACCCACACTGTAAAAGTAGCCGACTCCAAATCCAGCTCCAGACAAGTGACAAGTGGAGTACCTCAGGGTTCAGTCCTGGGGCGCTCTTGTTTGGCATCTACTTCTCTGAAGTACAGGTCAACACTAAGGGACTCTGGCTAACAAAGTTTGCAGATGACTGCAAACTGGGAGCCATTATTGAATCCCAAATGATGTGGATACTCTACAAAAGGGCCTTACAGAAACAGATGCTTGGTGCCAGAGCCATGGGCTCAAGCTCAATGCCAAGAAATGTATTGTTATCCCTTTGGGAAAAACATGTATCCATGAATTACCATATAGGTGGCAGTACACTAAACACAGAAAGTGTGATAAGAGACTTAGGGACACAGGTGGACAGTGGTCTCACCTTCGATAACCACATTGCCACAACAGTCAGGAAATCCTTCTATGTGGCACACCTCATCACGAAGGGCTTTTCATCCAGAAAAAAGGAGGTCATTGTCCCACTGTACTCATCCCTCATTAGACCCATTATAGAATACAACGCCCTATTTGGTATGTACCTCTCAAGACATCTGCAACAACTGGAAAGGCCTCAGAAATACCTCACTAAAAGAATCACAGGGCTAAAGCAGATGCCCTACGCTGACCGCCTTAAAAAACTCCAGCTATACTCTGTCGCATATCGTCTACTCAGAGGTGATCTCTGCTTAACATACAAGGCCATGTCAAACCCAGAGCTGTTGGACATGCTACACTTAAAGAAATCCCAATCCCTCAGAGCTACATGCTCCAGGGATCTAAACCTTGTCATCACAATAAACAAAACATGCTGGAGGGATAGGTTCCTGACCCAGAGACTCCCCAGACTCTGGAATAGATTGCCCATACATGTCAAGCAGAGTGCCTCTTTGGACCTCTTCAAGAGGAACCTTGACGATTGGATGGGAGAAAGGAAATTCACCCCAGGGATCACGTCAGTCGCCCTGCTAGACAGGGGTCCAGGAAAGTAAATAATGTGGGAAGAAACAGCCAGGGAATTGTTATGGCTAGGCTTGTATAGGCCCTAGGGCTGATAGCCTAGTACCAACCTATGAACCTATGTATTAATAACTACATTATTTAGGAATATTATATTTTAATGAAGTTTCTTTCTGGTTTGAATTAAAAAAAAATGTGACATAAATTTTATCAGATGACTTTTAAATTAAGATGTTATCCTTGGTTAGCTGACATGTCAATGACATATTTTAATTATAAATCAATTGATTTTGAATTTGTAATAGATTTGATGAAATTCTGTAACACTAAAGAAACAAAAGCGCTTATCCTTTTGAATAAATACCATGTACTTGGTCTTCGATAACAACTTGATGTACTGTTTCTCGTCATATTTTCTTGTTGTGGAGGATTTGTGTGGTTTCGAAAACCATGTCACAAGAATTATACAGTGAAGAGACTGAGCCATCAACTGATGGAAATTTTGCTGGTAACAACAAAGGAGAACTGACATTGCTTATTCAGTTGTTAACACAGTTAACAGGGAACATGGATAGAGATGCAGAAACTTACAGTGGCATCCACAATAATCACTGTTTTGATCAATGAGGCAACAATTGGACTTATGCTGAGGTGGTGATTTACAATCACAAGAACAATGGCAAGGTAAACTGTGGGTACAATAATAAAAAAGGGATTGCATTAGACAATTGGACAGTGTCAGCCTCGATAGCGCTTTTATTTATTTATTTAACATTTGTTAACCAAGAAAGTCCGACTTGGAATGAAGCCAATTTTCAGCAGAGGCCCAGGAAGAAACACTCCAGACACATGTCTTTGTAACATGGGAGGAAACAGGAGCACCCGGAGGAAACCCACACGAATGCAGGGAAGACATGCAGACATACCTCTTAGAGCAAGAAATCTGGACAAAGCCATTTACAAAAGCGGAACAAAGCCCCAAAAATAGGGACAATTTTTAAATATTGCTCTTACAAACTTAGAAAGTTGATAGAATAACAGATGTTGCATTAGTATGAATTTTCTGAAGGATATGAAGTCTGAAACTCAAATGTCTGTCATTATTTTCTAACTGTAATCTTTAAAGATTTATCACTAATTTTCCAGATAACCAGAAATGGACCAAAAATATGAGGCCAAAACCTGGACATTTTGCAAAAATCTGTACAGTTGAGAGGTATGCATGCAGACTCCACACAGAAGGCATCCCAGCCGAGAATCGAACCAGAGAACCTCTTGCTGTGAGGCAACAACATTACCGCTGCACCACTGTGCCATCTCTTTTGAAAGTCAGAGTAGTATTAATTCTACTAATAACTCACTGAAAACTAAAATATCTAAATATGAAAAACTACTAAAGAGATATTGTGGATTACAACTGGACAATATATTTTTCTCAAATGTAGCAAGACCAATAGAGTACTTAAAGGTCTTAGATTGTTCAAGTTACTGAATGGCTTGGAAGAAGGATTGTTCCTACATGGTGAGCTTCTTGAACTGGTTAACAAAACAGGTATTGAAATGCTGCAGCTTCTTATGAGAAATAGCATTAGGAATTTGTGCCATTTAGAAAAAGATCTTAAAGTATTGCAGAGGGACATTATGCAAAATGTATTAATTCATACTTATGAGGACACATACATCCAGGTTTTTCACAATGTGGAATTACAGTAAGATACAGTACGTGAGAAGAAGAAATAAATTAAAGGAGTATGAAGAAGAATATAAGAATAAAAAAATCATACCCTAAACTGGCAAGCTCTGGGGGCAGAGATCCAATTTTTCGAATGGAGCTGTGGATGCTGATCAAGTGGAAGAAGACAGGAGAGATGATTTTTTTATTAGTAATATAATCACTGAGAAGGTCTCCACACTTGTTAGAGAACTAGAGAAAACCTACTGCATCAACAACAACCCCCCCCATCAGAAACTGGTGACCAGAAAAAGCAAACACTACTGAAGCAGGCACACTGGAGGAGTGGAAGAGGACGTGGATACACATTAGAATTTACTGATTCTCCAGGGTCTGTATTTGAACTGAAAGATTTTAAAAATTACAAATACAGTAGTCTTTCTCTTTCACCAGTTTTTAGGTTATTTTTGACAGGATTTAATTTCATATCAACACGAAAGTCTGATTTAATAGACACTCTTAGAATTAAAACTTTTATTGGAAAACTCAATTTGAGTTTATTGATGGACAATACAAATTATAACACTGAATATAAACAGTTTACAAGGAGAAGTTCTTTCAACCCCCCCCTTTGCTATCTCAAGTAGCATTATTTGAGATACTGTGTGAAGAGGACATTACACTTGCTTTTAACAATGAACAAAGAAAAAGATTTTACAATTGTATCATATGATGAGAACAAAATGTTGAGTAAATTAAGTAACAACAAACAGATTAGAGTCATGAAGCCTGACAAGGGGGAAATAAGAGTTATGGATAATTTTATATATTCCAGTAAAATGAAAATTCTTCATAAAGGAGATATTTTGTAACAGTGTAAAAAAAAGAAGTGAATATAGCACATAGGTGAATTGATTTGTGCTTGGAGGACATGGGGCTTAATTATGGTTTTACACCTAAATTAATTATTTTCTGAGGGTTAAAAATAATTTAATCCCTTCAATATTTGGCATTCCAAAGTTACATAAATCTGTGGAGGACCCACCTTTAAGGGCCTATTGTGGCTTCAGGTTAGGTATAAAATTGAACTCTTGGCCAAATAAGTTGCTGGGAAGCTCAAGGATTTTTTGCTGATAACCCTCATTGATTCCCGGCACTTCCTCAAAAATATGGGGGAATGTGAATTTACTGATGCACTCATATTTTCAAGTTTTGATGTTAAGGACTTATTTTTAGTGATTCATCATCAAATAGGAATGGAATGGCTTACGGTAGCTTTATCCATTAATAAGAGGTATTCTCATGAAGATATTAGTGTACTTGTAATGATTGAGATGGTTTTATGTAATAACTTTGTGTATTTTGAAGGGAAATATTATAAACAAACTACCTGTGTGGCCATGGGTGCAGCAGCTACACCGATTTTTACTAATATTGTTTTATGGTGGTGGGAAGTTAAAGTACATATTTTCTCATCAATATTGGTGTTACATTAATAGATATTATCATTTTTTTTGTACAATATATTAACTTTGTGGACAGGTAAGTCAAATGACATTAGAAGTTTTTTTGATTAAATCAATCAGGCTACAATGCTTTTAGAATTTACCTGTGAAATTAATACAGATAGATGTAATTTTCTCGATGTGACCATTAGTAAAAATTTAAGAGAGAGAAGATTTGAATCAAATATTTTTAGGAAGGCAATATAGCCTAATATTTCTTTTATTATTCTAGCAACCACCCTATTTAGCAAAAGAAAAATTTAGTTAAAGGACAAATGGTCATGCTATCATGTTTAGTTTCACATGATTCCCAGTTCGAAATAGAATTAGTTAATTTGAGGAGAATCCTTAAGGATAGAGCATACTGAAATTATTTAGTAGAGGATATTGCAGAGTATATTTTAAAAAAACAGACCTACTATATATCAGTCCATTCTTAGATTTCCAGGTTTACTTAATTCAATATCTAGGAAGGGGAAAACAACCAATAGGTTGGAGAAAGCCATGATACTGTCCCACAACAGGCACAGTCAGGGAGTGAAAAATATCTTAGAAAAACACTGGAAGGCTGTGTTTGAAGTTTTGGAGATGAAAAATAAATTAGATAACAGTCCCTGGGTGGTATATAAGAAGGGCAAAAATTTAAAGACTATTTTTGAGCAAAGTAAAGATAATACCCTGAATAATGGGAATTACTAACAGGGGCTTAAAAGAATGTGGCACATGTGCACCATGTAGATTTATTTATGACAATGTGAGTATTATGATAGGAAATTATCCTAGAGTAATTAGTTCAATTGGTAAAACTGACTGTACCACAAAGGGTGTAGTTTATGTTCCTCTGTGCCTATCCTGTCCTGTAGTCTATGTAGGGAAGACAGAACAATCACTAAAAATAGAATATATCAGCATGTTTATGCAATTAAAAGGGGAGATTAAACCAGTGTCCTTTATAAACATTCCACAGTGTATATATTTATTTATTTTTTTATCTAAGAGACAGTACCCTCCATTGAAAGAGGGGGTGATTAGTAATCCTATTTGGGATATAGAGAGCTTCACTGGCAGATATGTTTGAATGCAACCCAGCCCCCAGGCATTAATGCCAACATTATAAATTTGAGAGCAGCTAAATTGTAGAAACAGTGAACCAATAATTTTTGATTATTTAAGTACTTTATAATATTGTAGATATAAATAGTGAAATTATTTTAATGTTAGGACGTGCAATATATGTGTTGGTTTTAATAGCTAGATGCCACTATGTAAGATAGTACTAGCTATGTTATTTATGAATATTATTATGTTTTTTATGACGTTTCTTTGTGGTTTGAATTTAAAAAATGTGACAAATTTTATCAGAATATTTTAAATTAAGCATTGGTTAGCTGACATATCAGTCATGTATTTTTAATTATAAATTGATTGCTATGAGTGTGTAACTGATCTGATGAAGTTCCATAACTTAGAAGGAGCAAAAAAGAACTTATCATTTTGAATAAATACAGTGTACTTGGTCTTGTATAACAACTTATTGTAGTGTTTCTAAATGGTGAGAAGCAATCAAAATCACCCACTGTATTCAGTTACTCATAAAGTACCATACACCACTTATGTTACTGTTTATGAATTGCCAACATGTATAAATTATCAAGAAGAGTTTGCCTATATTAGGTCACTGACTTCTCGGATGGGAATAAGTTAGTTAACATCAATGGAGTTGAAATGAAAATAATTATAACATAAACAGTTGATACAAAAAATAGTATTTATTAATCTTTGTTTACTGAAAGTGTCAGTGGTTCAGCAAGTAGGATCTTAATTTCCTTTAATGCTAGGTGATCATAAGGTTCTGAGTTTTATCTTGACATAAGGTATCTGGATTAATTTAGCAACACTGAGTGTAGCATAAACATTCAGAGAAGATATTAACTTGAGGACACTACTTTCTGGACTTGGTAGTAGATCAGGTAAAAGATGCCAATACACTTACTGGAGTGTAAGAATTTCCCTGGTGTTCTGGCCAAATTACTTAAGTTATTTGTTAACTGGATAAGTGAACTGGTCCTCAAACCAGTTTCAACTATGACCAAGACCACATGTGCAAGGGTAAATATATAATATCCAGACAACTTGCTGAAGTTAATCAACCAGCATGTTTTTGGGAGCTGCAAGGAAATCAGAGTACCTGCAGATAATTCAAGAAGAAAATGTAAAACTCAATAAAGACAGTGGAACCAAGATCAATATTGAACCTAGGACCACTGAACTGCGAAGCTCCACATAGCAATCATAGATACCCATTTACACTAGTCAGTATGAATAGCAGTTCAGGTTTACCTGAAAATAAATAGGTTTAAAAGTAAAACATAAAGATGACAATTTAATACGATTAACATCAGCACCCAGGTGACAGGTACCTTTATAAAAGTCACTTGTGTGTCTCCCCTTTCTAATAATACCAAATTCTCAAAAGAAGTTAAAGGAATAAGAAAGCTGCCATTCTTTTCCAGAATTACTATAATAATTAACTCTTAAGGTCACTGCATTTCAAAAGAAAGTGTGTTTCTTCATTTTCAGTGACTTTCATCAATAAAAATACATTTTTGTCAGTTGTTATAAAATCAGCATTTTTGTAAAGCAACTTTAACAAGAATGAGCAACTCTTCCATTACTGTTTAAGAACTCATAAAATGCATAGCAACGCAATTAAAAGTGAATGTGACTTCAGGAGAAGCACCTTATACCAATATCATTAAGACGTTAAATCAAAATGAGACAAAGAAACCACAGTGGGATGGAGGTTTGGGTAAGGGTGAGAAGCAGTAGGACATCACACCTTTACACTGCCAAAATGATGCTCACGTTCTTTCAAAACTGATACTCTTTTCTTGACACAGCAACACATTTTCAAGTTTTCTACAACCTTATGCACAATCCATTTGACCAACACAGTTCACTGTAGAATAATTCTAGTCCAGTTCAGGGTAATATCCCCAACCCAAAAAAAAATTGAATTAAATGTCAAAGCCCTCTCCCCCCACAAAGATCAACCAGCAAAATATGAAATGTTAAACATCAAAAGTGAAAAGTACACTTTTCTTTTCTCAGGCCTCCAATCCTTTTCTTAATCTTCTGGATCTATCAACTACTCAGTAGAGATGCAGGACACCCCCTTTATCTCTCGTTCACCTCTAGACTTAGCCAATGACTGATGTGAATCATCAGGCACTCTAAGCATCTAAAAATGGACCACTACATCTGGACAGCCTTTTAAGTTGAGGCATTTCCCCTTCAGTTGGATTCTAAGCATCTAGGTTCCTTCTCAAATAATACAGATTTTGTCCTGGACTACTTGCTCTCCTTATCTAAAGCAGGCCTTGGGTATTCTGCAATATGGTTTAACTATGCAGAGGTCTTGTCTTTATGTTTTTAAACTTTTGCAGCCAGTAATATGTCAAATTGTTATTTACTGTGTGCATATACAATTAGTGTTAATGTGTATATCATTTCATCAAAAAAAAGAACAAAAAACACCCCAGAATAATTAAATAAATGTCAGAAAAGCCCTGATCATGTTGGACCGCTTTATTTGGAGGGTATGCATTCCTCAATGTCTCTGTAGGGTGGGCTTAACTCTCAATATCCCCTTTACCGAACATAACCAACTCCAGCGTTGCAGCAACAGTAAAAAAGACAGCAGTCCCAATTAATCTGCAAGTTTTGATGAAACCCTTTTATTTGACAAAACTGTCTGAATTCACACTGTCACAAATCATAATGTATGCTATCTCATAATGTTTCAAAAATATTTTTGATTTATAATTATTTTATATACTATAATGTTTCTGGAGTTTTACTGCTTGGAACTCCACTGAAAGTAAGGACTTCCTAGCTGGGAATTCCCAGTCAACAAATGCATATAAGTTATGTATGGCCAACAAACAAAGATCCAGTTGCTACATGAAATTTTACTTTTTGTATTAGAGTCACTAAATTTTACATTCTTTTGAGCTCTTCAGACATATTTCTTCTTTGAAAAGTAATTTTCTTGTGGCCATTGTGTCACACCTACTTTACTACCAGGATCAGGTAAAGCCTAAGGAACCTTCCAAGCTCCAACCAAAACTCACCTCAGAATTTATTCTTAAATCTTGACATTAGCTTGCGTCTTTATTTACTAAGAAAACCCAAACAAGTTTTCTTAGGAGACTTCTGAAACTCTTATTTGTGTCTTGTCCACAGCAGGGCAGGAAGACCCATTAATAACAGGCTACATTTGTACTGCTATCTTAGAGCTGGGGGATGGAGCGGGAGGCAAGCCTTTCCTAATCTTGTCAGATTTAATTTTACCAGTCATCAAAGAGATACAAAGGTGTATCCATCCAAGCTACTTGTGCTACATCTATCAAATCTCAACCATATGAATATAATTTCAGCAAACACTACAGCCTGGATGTCTGGACTAGGGCCATGTCAATCTGGCAAATCCACCCCGTAGGAAGTTTTTAACTTCACGCTGATGCTCTCTTTTGCAAAACTGCTTGTGATTCATTCTGTTGGTTAGCAGGGTTTTAATTTGGCAAAAGTTTGCTTACAATACTGCCACATTTTCTATACTGTCAGTTCAGACTTCTATAATACCATCTATGAGACCACTCTCCTTAATTACAACACAACAGTCATTTGGGAGTTGTGTTCCTAAATGTGCTATCACACAGTGCTGTGAAATTACTTAAGATCAATGCTTAGGGACTTCTCAAAAGCAAACCTTCTTCAGTTACTAGATGACTGTAATGCTCCTCCGAAAGATCCTATTGCTAAAGCTGCTACCTATGTCTATGTCTTCTACTGCCATTTAAATAGTTGTATTGATAAGGCAGTCCCGATCCACTACAAATAAGTTTAAAAACACCCCCTGTGGAGGAATACCCATTTAAACAAATCATATAACAAGAGAAAAAAACTGCTTAATGCTTATAAGTCGTCTCATTCTGCCAACCTTAAGGTCTTACTTTAGAAGACTAACAAAGAACATAAGGAAACCATTAGGAAGTTCAAAGCTGAGCATGAAATTAAAATAGTCACTAAAACCAAAAATAACTGCAAATCTTTGTTTAGCTATGTCAGGAAGTTAAGATCTAACACCTAACAGTATTCCAAGCTAGTCCACAATAATACTACACTCTCTGAGTGAAAGGAAATAGCTAATATTCTAGCTAACAAATTTAGTGCAAATGTTACCCCATCTACAGTTATAACTAATCCATGGGTTCTACAATCACATCCATTCCCTTTAATTATTATGGAACAAGTTCTCTCAACCCTTTCAAAACTAATACCAGGTTGCCTGATTATTAGTGCCAAATAAACTTAAACTCTTGAGTCTAAGCCTCTCCACGGGTTACATTGCTGAAGCCTGGAAAACAGCTATTGTAATGCCATTATGCAAGGGTGGTAACTACCTGGAAAACAGCTATTGTAATGCCATTATGCAAGGGTGGTAACTACAGACTCATTAGTCTCACTAGCCTCATGTGTAAAGCTATGGAACTCATTATTATTATCTCAGGCTTTATTAATATGGATATAGAAAATCTCTCAACCCTGGGCCCTCATCAATTTGGCTTTATCAAAGTAACGTCCTACCTCTTTAACCTCATTAATTTCTTTGAAAAAGTAACTGAAGCAGTGATAATGGTTATGCAATCCTTACAGCATATCTAGACCTGGCCAAGGTCTTTGACACTATTTATCATGCAAGTATCACTGACAGACTTGTAAATCTGACTATAAATCCTTACATTGTGTGAAGGATAGCTAACTGGTTGTCTGACAGAACCCATAAATCCTTACATTGTGTGATGGATAGCTAACTGGTTGTCTGACAGAACCCATAAATCCTTACATTGTGTGATGGATAGCTAACTGGTTGTCTGACAGAACCCATAAATCCTTACATTGTGTGATGGATAGCTAACTGGTTGTCTGACAGAACCCATGTGGTTACAGTAGCAGTTGCCACTTCTGAAAGCAAAACAGTTACCAATGATGTACCACAGAGATCAGTACTATGCCCTGCCCTGTTTGCCACATATTTCTCAGACCTTCAGGTCAGCATGTCTTGACAATAGTTAATTATGTTTGCAGATGACTGTAAATTGGGTGTTTGTTATTTGATCTTCAGCTGACTCACAATTGCTCCAACATACCTTAGACCATGTTAACAACAGGTGGAAGGACAATGGTCTCAAATTAAATGTAATCCAATGTAGCCTAGTCCATTTTGGTAAACAAAATAATTTCACTTACCACATAGGAGATGCACCCCTTCAATCGGACACTGTTGTAAGGGATCTGGATACTCTTGTTGATAATTCCTTATCATTTGACCATCATGTCTCCATGGTAGTTCAGAAAGCCTTTTATTTGGCCCATCTAATTTCCAAATGCATCTCCACTAGATGCAAAGAAGTCTTAATTCCCCTTTAATCATATCTTATCAGACCCATTATTAAATATAACAAATCTTTTGTCATGTATTTATCTAAACATATAACACACTTGAGAGACCTCAGAGATTTGTAACAAAAAAGATCAGTGGCTTCAAAAATCTTACTTATCAGGACAGACTGGCAGCCCTTTCACTTTACACAGTCTCTTATAAACTCTTCTGTGGAGATCTATGTCTAGTATTTTGTGCCATAAATGATTCAGCCTTATTTTATCGCCTATTACTTCTCGGAACTAATGGTACATCAAATATTTTGTTAAAGGAACTGAACCTTCATCAGCAGACAGATAAGACATATTGGCATAATAGAGTCATATCCCAATGTACCCCTCACCAGTGGAACAAACTTCCACTACATGTCAAGCAGAGTAGCACCCTTGCCACCTTCAAGGTAAACCTAGATAATTAGATGGACAGTCTCAGATTCTCTCCTGGTCTATCTTGTGGCCATAGGGAAAGTTTGAAAACATTTTTTGGCTAGGCTTCAAATGGTCTGCAGACCTGTTGCTTAGTACTTACCTATGAACCTAAGATGGCGACACCGTTTACTGGCATTACAACAATTCATTAACCGGGGGTACTCAGAGAAGTACACTGAAAGTATAGCAGAGGTGAATGTTTTGGAAAACAGAAAGTAACAAGCCATTTACTTGTACCAAAAGTTCACTTACACTGGAGATCTAGCTTACTTTTAAATGGGTCTTTCTGCTCTGCCATAGACAAGACACAAATAAACATTTCAGCAGTCTCATGAAAACTGAGTGTACATAACACTTAAGGACCCCCTTGATACAATATCTGACATCCTGAGATCTTATCCCTTCTTTGGATTTTCTTAAGAAAGTATGGTCCAGAATGATTAATACTTGCCAAAGTTACAATTCTGAATCCCATCTGGTAAACCCTATCTTGCATCCTGAGCTGGAGCCAGTGCTAAGCAACCTAGGCAGCTGCCTAGGGACCATGTTGGTTGTGGGGGGGGGGGGGGCAATAAAAAATAGAAATCTTCTGTAGATAACAAAAGCCTGAAGACTTCTGTAAATATAGCAAGGCTTTAGGTCTTTGTGGGAAGACTTTCTGTAAGAAAACAGGAAGACTTTAGGCCCTCACCAAGCTCCTCAAACCTCAGTGTTAGGACAAATGTCCTAATTTAAATTGAAGGAGACTTGATTTAGAGTGAGATAGCAGAGCCAGCAAATACAGGTGCTGAGCCAGAGACTTATGTTAGTTTGTGGTGGAGATTTATAGCCAAGCAAGCGAATGCCCAGCAAACAGTGTGTGTGTGTGTGTGTGTGTGTGTGTGTGTGTGTGTGTGTGTGTGTAGGACGCCATAGGAGCTGAAATGAAACAGTGTGTTCAGCAGTTCATGTCAGATATCTATGTGCACAGGAGTGACATGAAACAGTGAGTGCAGCAATTCATGTCAGGTGAGTGTGTGTAGAAGTTGAATTGAAACAGTGAGTGCAGCAGTTCATGTCAGGTGTATGTGTGTGTGTGTGTGTGTGTGTGTGTGTGTGTGTGTGTGTGTGTGTGTAATGCTACAGTTGGGGAAGCTAGCTAGTTAAGTGATTTTACTCAGAGTCAAAGCCTAAGCTTTGACTATTGGTAAACAAGTGACAAACCTCCATACCAGCTGCCAGGTCTCCTTTAATTTATTTATTTATTCATTTTGTAAATCACTGAGGAGGATTATAGTCTGTAAATTTCAGTCATAGAGTTTCATAGTTGTGTTATACGGTGTCACTGCTACAGCAGTTAGCATACTTGCCTTTGGTGAGGAAGGTTGTGGGTTCTCTTCCTACATCAAGTAACCTGACTGCTGACACTACTGTGCAGCATAAGTAAAGGGGGGTGCTGCACTCCTGAGTGTGTTCTCCTTTAGATGACATGCCTAGAAACTATGAACCTCTTGTTGGGTTGCCTGATCACCAGTGCACCATTTTTTAATGTAACATTGGCAAATTATTCTTCAAGGGCAGCATACTCTGAATTTGTAGATGAAGCACTGAAATAAACACTGTTTGCCAGTAGCAACCTCTTTATTAGTTGCAGTTCTCTTAAATGTGGAATTATTCAGCTGACTTTTACTTCTGCAGAGATTATACACAGTGATTGTTATTGGTATATTATAATGATAGCAGTTTAAGTGGCCTTTTATGGTTACAATGTTCTGAAATGGGTAGCCTTGTTATTATTGGTTCATATGTTTTGTTTACCTGCTTACTGGAAAAATGTTCAAAATTACAAATTTCAAACACTCTTTTAACAAGTGATGCTGTAATAAGCAAAGAATATAATTTATTACAATCAGGAAGATGAAATAAAAACACAAGCATTTATACATGGTCCTAAAAATGTGTGCAAGGGACCCATGGTTTGAAAAAGCCCAAAGGCACACTTAATCCGCCACTGGCCAGATGCTTTTTTAATGAATGTGGGGTTCAGCTCGATTTCAATGAATCTGAGTTTCAATGGCAAAGAGGTTTATGTCGCTCATGCTGAGTCTGTTTTCATTGTGAGACTGTATTGTTTTGTTTAGCAAATGCCTATCAGTGTTTGTGCCATAAAATTTGAAATCCAAGTTTTAAATTAAATTCAAGTATCTGAATTATTGTAGAAGAAAAGAAAGAAAATAGTATGCACAGTGGCAGGTTTGAACAGTGCTTATGGTAACTGGGGAGAAGGGGTGGCAAGTAATGGGTCACTGGAATGGCTGCTGGGATGGGATGTGCGGGAGGGACACCCTGATCCACTACCCTGCCTAGGGCCCCATTTGACCACAATCTGGCTCTGCTTGCGTCACTCAATGTTTCTGGTCTAGAATTTTAGCTTGTCGTCTATGAGGTCTTGACTCATGAACTATGACACATTCACTACATGGTTTTGTTTTAAAAGATAATTCTGCAGTCACTCTGCAAACTTTACTTACATCCACAATGTTAACATTTTCCAGCTGCAACATATGTACTTTTCAAAATATTGACATAAAAATGTTGCACTATATCACAAATGTAATATCTTTATTTGTAAATATTGAAAAAGTCTTGTTTTGTACACTGATGCCACCCCCCTTTCCACTGCTCATTCACACACATTTAATCCTTACTCCAGCTAGCTCACTCAACCGTATAGTATGTGATCCTTAATCTCAAGGGGGTGGGTTCCAGACCCATGTTGGGTGAATGTACTTGGCTTGGGCAGTCAGCTTAGAGGGTTATGTCTATGTGCTATATAAGTTGCTGTCTGTCATGCAAGGTTTCATTCCCTCAACCTTCATTTGCTTGCTGTGTGACTGTGAGCAAGTCACTTTACCAGAAAGGGCTCTGGGGCAATCAGGACACTGGGCTGTGCTTTTCAAAAGTGTCCTATACTGTATGCTTAGTAACTACCTATGCATAAAGAATTTACAATGTACAGCAGACATACTATTTATATTCCACTTTTTACTTCCTCATACTTTTCATTTTACTGACTGTGCTGCATCTTAAAAGGATACTGATTGCACTCCATCTTCAGTGTAAGTGAACTTTTGGTATAAGTAAATGGCTTGTTGGTTTCTGTTTTCTGAAGCAGTATTTAAAACATTCACCTCTGTCTCTTGCTTTTTTTTCACTTAAAACATTACTTTGTCTTCTTCTGTACCTTTAACCAAGTCAAGACATTATTTTTAATGAATCTGAGTTAGCTTTTCCTATATTTCACCAGTGCTTTACTGAATTTACACATTTATTAATTTAATCATTTTTGACAAGGTACGTAAAGAGACCCATCCTGATTAATTTAGCCATGACTCAAGCCACAAGGAAGGGTACATTTGATACACATGAACAATCTAAAGCAGTCACTCAAGAATGTTTTGAGAAGTGGGGCAAAACAAGGACACCAAGAAAAACTCACAGATATCAGCAAATGGAAGATACACAGAGAATAGCCAGAAATTAGGTAAAACCCTGGACTTATGAGGTGGCAACATTAGGAACAATAACTACTGTGTAAATATACCAGCCACATTGCATTTTTACTTTCCAATTCTTTTTCTCCATTACAGCCACATATTTCTAGTGAAGGGCGGCCACGGTGATGCAGCGATTAGTGTTGCCACCTCACAGCAAGAGGTTCTCCGGTTCGATCCTTGGCTGGGGTGCCATCTGTGCAGAGTCTGCATGTCCTCCCTGTGATTGCGTGGGTTTCCTCCGGGTGCTCCGGTTTCCTCCCACATCCCAAAGACATGCTGTAGGTGGATTGGCCACACTAAATTTTACCTAGGCATGAGTGTGTGCGTGTGTGTGCCTTCTGTGGAAGGTTGGGCACTGGGCTGGCAACTCGACGTCATAAAACTCCACTACCAAATTATGAGTGGACAGGTAATCCACTGTGGTGACCCCTAACTGGGAAAAGCCGAAAGAAGAAGAAGAAGAAGAAGATAGCCACATATTTCTAGTAATTTACTGTTTCTGCAGTGTTCAGGATAAGTAAAGGCTTCTGGACAGTTCTTTTAGCTTTCTGGAGCAGGGAGATCCCTGTTGTGTGTTTTGAGATTCCTGTAACTTTCCATTTTTTGGTAGTTCTAATAATTACATTTGTTTCATTCTGGCTGCATAGTCGTATCTCTTGATGTCACTGTAACAAAAAAACTCAGGTGTTCATCTTGCAGATATGCATGTATTTTAAGTACTGCTTTTTCTTGTCATGATGCAGTGTTTCATACTATATTAAAATGAGGATAAGCCATTTAAAAGTTTTCTGTACACTCTCTGGTAACCCTTATGATAATAACTTTACAATTATAGCAAAGATTACAGTTAGAAGTAGCTGACTTCATTGGCCCATAGGCTCGAGCTTTGAATGTAATGCATGTGACCTAGGTCAAACAGTAGACTAGCATGAAAAGCCATCTGGAAGGGTTGGGATGTGATCAGAATTTGGATGTCCTGTTGTAACTATGGAAAGCTTAGGGTTCTCAACTAGAGAAACGTCACCTGGTTGAAATGAGGATAGTAGAACTAGGGGTGTGTGTATGTGGGGATGACAGAGCTTGCCTATGTGATGACTGCCTGCTGGGATTGTATAACTACTGGATGTAAAGAAGCCATAATATGACTGATGTTGTGTACTGCACACCTGCCACACAGGACAGGCCACTGAAGAGAAAATCTAAGTGACTTGTACATAATGACCTACTAAAATCTAACTGTTGTCCTCACTGCTTAGCTATAAAGCACAGTTGGGTAATGCGGGGATATTAAAGCGATTTGCTGATGAAAATAATCTTACCTGTGCACTGCCACATGTGGTGCATAATGGCTGATCTAACACTTCTCCACATCTGCTAAAGCATTTTCCATATGCTGATGTTGCAGAGGGTAAACAATGAACTTTAACCTCAGCGGCATCAGTATAAAGAACACATCTCATGCATCCATATACTTTAATGGTAGCAGCATCATGCAAGCTGAATGACACACCCATTAAAGTCTACTGAAGCTCCTCATGCTAGCCGTAATATGAAGTCTCCTTAGGATAGCCTACATTTGGTAGGGCCATGGTTTTAATAAAAAACTTAATTAAGCTTTTTATTAAAATATCCTTGTAAAATGTAAGCACTAATAAGCAGAAAATACCTTGCAGGACTCAATTCCTCAAGACAAATCACTTTAATGCAAAAAGGAGGGGGGAAGAACGGGTCTATAGTGAGGTGAAAGGTCTAGATACTTTAATGTGATAAAGAGTCAGACGTACAGTGGCTCAGCTATAAAAAAATACATAATATACAAGTGGCAGTTATGCATCACGTTCTTCTTGTTTAAGTAACAAGAAAAAATCTGGGCAGGGAGCCGCACAAAAAAACAAACTTTTTTAAAAATAAAGTAGAAGTCACAGGTGAATTGGTAGAAAGCAGTATGAAAACATGTGCATAAAAACAGAGTCAATGACTGAAAAGAAAGTACAGTTGTGTACACTTACCATAAATGTAGATGTTCGAGTGTATTCACTGTTGCAGTCATTACATTTGGGTAATCTGCTGACAGGTTGCCCTCAATTGGCCTGAATTCCAAAGTCTTCAGTCCTGCGTTGGTTGCTGTCTACTCTTCCATGACATCAGGTCGTCAGTGGTATAAAACAAGCAGCCAACACCATTTTCTTTAGTTTTTCTTGCCCCAGATGTCAGGCGCCCCCAAAAAGGTAGCAAAAATATATATATATATATAAAAACTATACATACATGCATCAATATAAACTTTACCTTCATCTACAAGCAAATACACCACATAGGTTGTAGAAGATAGAGAAGGAAAGATAAACTCCAGAATGAAAGGGGGATGGCGGGTGGGTAACCTGGGCTGCAACAGTGAATACACTCGAACATCTACATTTATGCTAAGTGTACACAACTGTACTATGTTCTTCATGTTTCACTGTTGCAATCATTACATTTGGGTAGAATCCCAAAACTTTGGTTGGGAGGCTGGAGCTAAACAGCATTAGGTACGGCTATAAGGCCCTGCAGAACTGCAGTGGCAAAGCCTGCCCTGGACTTAGAGTAGAGAGGCAAATGATAATGCTTTGTAAAGGTGTGAACAAAACTCTAAGTAGCAGCCTCTAGAATGTCTTTGGTTGGTACTCCTCTGAGAAAGGCTGCTGAAGTAGCTGCAGCTCTGGCAGAATGAGACCTAATGCCCTTGGGCACAGGTTTGCCATGGTGTAAGTAGCAGAAACATCCAGTTTGAAATAGCCTTTCCTTCTGATCCTGCAGCATATGTCAGTAGCAATTGCTCAGCTTTTCTTAGAGCTTTAGTCCTGCTCAAGTAGAATCTTAGCTGTCTGTGTTTGTCCAAGGAATGCAGAATTCTCTCCCCCTTGTTCTGCGGATTTGTATAAAAGGTTGGCAGATTAATAGTTTGGTTAAGAGCCACACTGGAAACCACCTTAGGCATAAATGTTGGATTTGTCCTCAGAGACACCCTGTCTGGGTAAAATATGATGAAAGGCTTCACAGCCATTAGGGCCTGTAGCTCTGAGACTCTTCTTGCTGAAGTAATTGCTAGTAGCAGAGCTGTTTTCCATGATAAGAACTTTATATCAGCAGTAGCAGCTGCTTCAAATGGAGGCAGGGTGAGCTTTTCCAACACATAATTGAGGTCCCATGTAGGTATTGGTGATCTTCTAGGAGGCCTTAAATTTTTGGCTCCTCTAAGATACTGCTTTAATAAAGGATGAGAAAAGATTGGTGGCTCTGTATTGTAATGAGCTGAAATGGCAGAGGCATGGATTTTAATTGATGAGAAAGATAGGTCTTTGTCAAGCATCTCAGTCAAGTATTGTAATATCTGAGGAATATTTGGTTCTGCTGCATCAGTTCCTTGTGCTTGATTCCAAGCAAAGAATCTCTTCCATTTATCGGCATAAGATTTTCTAGTACTAGGCCTTCTGGCTTCCAAAATGACATCCATCACAGCTTTACTGAGAGGTGTTGTTTGTATAACTACATGATCAGCCATGCTGCCAGGTTCAGTGTCTGGAGCTGATTGTGCAGGATCTGATTGTTTTGCTGGGACAGTAGTTGAGGTCTTTGAGGTAAGGTCCAAGCTGGGCATTGAGACAAGTTTGTTAGGATTGGGTACCAGTATTGGTGGGGCCAGTCCGGGGCAATTAGTATCATCTTTGGTTTCTCTTGCCTGACTTTTTATTAGGACCTTGGGAAGAATAGGCAGAGGAGGAAAGGCGTAAACTGATAGGTTTTTCCAACTGAAGGATAGGGCGTCCACTTTCCATGCATGTCTGTGATAAGTCCTTGTGCAGAATCTTTTAAATTGACAATTTTGAGGAGAGGCAAATAGATCTATGTCTGGGCTCCCCCATTTCTTTGTTATCATGCTGAAGACTTGTGGATCTAGTTTCCACTTGTGAGGGTTCATAAGGTTTCTGCTTAAATCGTCGGCCAGAGTATTTTGTTTTCCTGGCAGGAATTGAGCTTGAAGATGTATTTGGCAAGTCAAAGCTGTGTCCCACAGTGCCATGGCTAATCTGCAAAGGGGGTATGAGTGCGTGCCCCCCTGCTTGTTTATATACCACATAACCGTGGTGTTGTCCATCTTTATCAGTAGTTGTCCTGGATGAAGTAAGTCCTTGAAGGCTGTCAGGACATTTTGAACAGCTAGCATCTCTTTTTGGTTGATATGTAGATGCATTTGTTTTGGGGTCCATATGCCCTGAATGCATCTTCCCGCCATGTGGGCACCCCAGGCATAATCTGATTCTGTTGTTAAGGTTTGGCTGGCAGGGGGTAGAGTGAAGGTTCGTCCCATGTTTTGGTGACATGCCTTTGCCCACCATAGAAACTCCTGTTGTAGGCAGAGAATGAGAGGAATCATTGTTTCCAGACTGTGACAATGTTGACTCCATAAACTTTGTAGGTACCATTGAAGTTTCCTCATATGCAGTCTAGCATATGGAATCAGTAGGATGCAGGATGCCATGAAGCCCAAAGCCTGCAGAGTTTGTCTTGCAGATAACTGGGTTTTTGTTGCCATCAGTTTGAAGTAGTCAGTTGCCTTTATTTGTTTGGCATGAGGTAAGCCATCTGGGCAGTTGTATTCAAGCTTGCACCCAGGAATGTTATCTTTTGAGAGGGTACCAGTTGTGATTTCTTTTCATTTATTGTGTACCCTAGGCATGTTAGAAGCCTTTTCACAAATGCCAGGTGTTGAAGAAGAATGTCCTTGTTCTCTGCTTGAATGAGACAGTCGTCCAAGTAAGGATATATTTGTATACTTCTTTGTCTGCAAAAAGCAATTACTGGTGCCAGGCACTTTGTAAAGACCCTGGGCGCAGTAGATAAGCCAAAGGGCAGTGCAAAGAATTGGTAATGCATTAAGCCAGCCTTGAATCTGAGGTATCTTCTGCACGGTTGCCTTATTGGGACATGCAGGTATGCCTCTTTTAGGTCTAATGTCACCAGCCAAGCATTCTTGCCCAGCATGGGCAGAAGCTGCTGCAAAGTCAGTATTTTGAATTTTGGAATGTCCAGGTATGTGTTCAAAATTGATAAATCCAGTTTTGGCACCAGGCTTTGTCCTTTCTGGATACCAAAAACAGTCTTGAGTAAAAACCTTGTCCTTTTTCCTGTTCTGGTACTGGCTGCATGGCCCCCATATACATGAAGGACGTAACCGGTTTCTCTGCCTCTGCCCATTGATTCTTTTGGCAGATCTAGCCAACCGTTTGCCATTGGCAGAGTATGGAAATGGAATCTGTATCCCTGTGATACTGTTTGGCACCCACTTGTCCTGGGTTATTAACTGCCAATTTTGAGCAAAAAGTGCTAATTTTCCCCCTAAGGGTGCTGCCAAAAGGTAAGTGCTTGCTGAATGCAGAGGGAAGTCATTGGGACTGTTTTCTGTAGGTTTGCGCTTTATCTCCTCCAAATTTGGAGGTAAAAGCGCCCCATTGCTTTGACCTGAATGAATCTTGTGGCTGGTATCTGGAACCCTTAGGGTGTCTGGATTTGCCCCTTTGAGCTCTGTCTGACACAGGAAAGGACCAATTTTTTGTAGGCCAGTGTCTACTGAATCTTGGTGGCTGCACTTGTAAGAAGTCTTTTACAGTTTGCATAGACTTAGCTTTGTCTTCCAGTTTTTTTAAAACCTCTTCTGCCTTAATACCAAACAGAGAATCATGCTGTAAAGGTGCATCCAGTAATTTAGCTTTAACATGATCAGGCAAATTTTGCTCTTTTAGCCAGGCATGCCTCCTAATCACAGATCCAGTAACTGCGGCCATGCAGGAGGCTGCTAAGGAATCAAAACCATATTGCAAAGTATGTTTTCCAACCTGTTCAGCTGCATGCAATAATTCCTGCAATTCTTTATTTTCTGCACATTCAGAAATCAACATCATTTTCTGTTTCAGCAATCCCATAACATGTTGTTGATACTTGAGCATATGAAACTGGCAGTTGAAGGCCCTAACTGCCAAGGTTGCAGATGTATAAACCTTTTTTCCTCATCTATCCAGTGCCCTTGAATCTCTGTCAGAGGGGGTAGGATTTTTTGCTGTTGAGGCCTTAACTCCCTTTGGACCCTGTGAAATAGTTTCAGGATCAGCAGCAGAGTTTCTAAACAAAGATTTGTGCGAGTCATGGACCCTGTAATATCTGTCAGGCTTGCTGGGAGCCGGAGGTAAGGAATCAGGGGTCAAGCTTGACTCTGACAACACATCATCCACAATGACTAAAACAGAGGGTATTTCTAAAGGCCTGTGCTGAGGGAGAAGAAGGAAATCCCTGAGCCTCTTTTTTGATTCTGAGAAATCTTGACTATCCCAGTGAAAATGCTCCCTCAAAGTATGCAAGGATTCTCCAAATGAATAATCCTCAGGAGGTGATGCAGTTGGTATAGACTCCTCTGCGTCAGAATCCTCATAGGGAGGTATAGATAATTCCTGATCAGAAGAGGAATCAGAAGAAATAGAAACCTGATATGAAGATTCATAATCAGTGTCTTGCCTAGGCCTCTTATCAGGATGGGGATGGGAACCCCTGATCAAGGTAATAAGGTCTTCAGCCATTTTGATCATCTGTTTTTTAGGCATAGCAGCCTGTGCACGTGGCTCATGTGCCAGTTTTTTAGTTTTAGAAGTTGCTTTTGTCTTTGCAGCTGTCATCGTTTGATATAAAAATGTTGAGGCCTGAATACACCCTCAGAAGCTGGTGCCTGCTCAGCGGCTCCAGACCCATCCGAGGTAGATACATCCGTGGGTCCAATACTTTGAGTAACTCGCAGCATGCTGGACTCCACATGGGTCTCGGTAGGGGCCTGTGACTCGAAAGTAGCGGGTATCAGGGGCTGTGAAAGTGCCTCACTGAGTACCGGCGAACTGGCGACTGGCTTAGAAGAAGTTTCGTCATTGGTTTTGGACCTCAACTGTATGTCTCTGTCCTTTTCTTTGCGTTTTTTATGTACTCTGGTAGTCGGATTGCTATCCGACGACATTTCTGGGTAGTTAAATCTGTTTCCAAAATACTTTGAGGCAAAAATATACTGACGCTTAATAGTGCGTTGGTTAAATCTAACACAAAACCAACAGCCAGGCACGTTGTGATCAGGGCCCTAGGCAAGGAATACAGTATAAATGGAAATCTTTATGAGGTATTTGCTTCCCATAAGTAATACAATTAACTTTTTCTGACATCGGTATGGAGCAAGAAAAAAGTTTCCCCAATGGGGTACTTAGCTTTAGTGAAGACTTCGGTTCTGAAATTCAAACTCAAATATTTCAGGAGTCGGATGACCAGCACTTGCGAAATGCTTCTGCTTTAGGCACCGCTCGGCAAGAAAGACTAAAGAAAATGGCGTTGGCTGCTTGTTTTATACCCCTGATGACCTGACGTCATGGAAGAGGAGACAGCAACCAACGCAGGACCCAAGACTTTGGAATTCAGGCCGACTGAGGGCAACCTGCCAGCAGATTACCCAAATGTAATGACTGCAACAGTAAAACATGAAGAACATTTAAAGGAGGACTTAAGATATCTAAATTTATACACACTGCTGGCAGCAATCAATATCACTGGTTGAACTATCATTCTTATGTATGCCACTAACAAAAACATATCTACACACACACACACACACACACACACACACACACACACACACACACTGGTCCCTATCAAAACCACGAAAGACCACAACACAGAAACATTGAGACCGGAATGCCGAAAGTGCAAAATAATAAAAGCTAATGACAATGAAACCCACAACAATGAACCAGGCAGGTGTTTTATTGTGTGAGATTGCGGTACAGCCGTGTTTGGGGTCTTTCTCTTTCCCAGTTGCAGTGCAATTTCAGAGGTGGTATATATAAAAAGTAGGGGGTACATGGGGGTGCCCCCTTGTGCAAAAGCTTTTGTCTGTGTTGTGCCCAGTGCTTTTACCTTTGATGTGTGCAGGTTTGATATTCTGGTTTTCATTGTCATCGCTTTTTGTTATTTTGCACTTTCGCCATGCTGGTCTTGATGTTTTGGAGTTTGGTGTTATGGTCTTTCATGGTTTTGATAGGGACGCATACACTTTACCAGAAAGGGCTCTGGGGCAATCGGGAAACTGGGCTGTGCTTTTCAAATGTGTCTCACACACACACACACACACACACACACACACACACACACACACACACACACACACACACACACACATATATGCACACCGGATTATCTTATGAATGTTCAGTGTCTGTTTGGTCAGATATTACTATCTTTTTCCTATTTCCTCAATTTTACTTTTCTTCAGTGGTGTAGTGTGACTGTGAGATCATAACTCATGCAGCTGCTGTGCTCACCCTTGCAAAGTGTGTGTGTGTGTGTGTGTGTGTGTGTGTGGTTATCCATACATATGTGTGCAAACATTTACAATATATATGACAAAACAATAAAATATGAAATTCAAGTTAATTTACTATTATCATCTTATGCTCTAGTTTATTAGACTTTACTATTACAGATTTACTTTTTTCCTATGTGTAGATGTTACAGATAATCCACTTTGCTTTCGCAGCTATATTTATACTTCCAACATACCATTCCAACAGCCAAATTTCATTAATGGAATAAATCCAGCCTGTCCTGGCATTAGCATGTGATCTCTGTATCAGTTCATGCAATTCTGATATCAGATTTCTCCAGAAATTAACATGCAATCTATGTATCACTTGTAATAACTCCTACACCAGATGTATTAACCCAGAAACATTGAGTTTTTTTGTTTTGTTTTGTTTTTTTTACTTGGTGTTTTTACTTCCTCCAGGAGGGATCATATTTTATATTAACAAATCCTGAGATCAGTTCAGTTCTTACCTTGGGGTCACATCTATATGAGGTCCTTCCCACCGGAATGTGTCACTGTATCCAGAATATCTGCTGTACTGCTGTGCTCCTGGTAAAAAAAATGTTCAAATCAAACACAGTCTATGGTTGCAGTTATCTTTCTATAAAATCAAAAACAACACAAAAAAGCACAACATAGAAATAATTACCTTACATGATATGCAAGGTCCACATGTCATCCTTTTGCAGCTAGGTCTCTATCTACTTCCCATCAATTGGTAACTGAGCATCATTACTACATTCTGTTGTAGAATATAGCAATAACCCATGCCTGGGTGTGGATAATGCTGGATTTACCCACGGTTGGTGTGGTTTGGTCACGAGGGCGAAGCCCGAGTGGCCAAACAAAGACAACCGTGGGTAAATCCAGCATTACCCACACCCAGAAGTGGGTTATTGCTATATAATGACATTATTTAAGAAAAAAAATAATTACTTTTCTTAAATAATGGCATTGTATAATGCCTCCTTGCTGCCCTTCCGCAGCTGTCTGGTATTCTGCGGCAGTTCTGATGTACTGCGCATGCGTATACTTACACAGTACATCAGAGCTGGGCAAAAGCAATGTAGAAAGCAAGATCTCAGTTGCTTTTTACAACCTGTCTCACTATGTTAAACTCATTTAACATAGCGGGACAGGTTTGAAAAACGCAACGGAGAAAGCACGATCTCCGTTGCTTTTTAAAGTGCCTCGCTATGTTAAATTGGTTTAACATGCGAGACTTGATTTAAAAAAAGCAACAGAGATGCTCCGTTGCTTTTTTTAAAGTTGTCTCGCTATGTTAAACTTGTTTAACATAGCGAGACAGGTTGTAAAAAGCAATGGAGATCTTGTGTTCTCCATTGCGGTAAAAAAAAAAAAAAAAAAGAGTTATACTAATGGAAAGAGTCCGGGCGACCGGACCTTTTTCCATTACTATAACTCTGATTTACAATGTGCACGCTGACCAATCAGTGTGCATGTTTTGGAATATTAATGGCGGGGGGGGTCATTGTATAACTACAGGTAACCTACAACAGATGGTAAAAATGATAAAAATGACTAGTCTGTTGCATTGTTTATGCATGCACCTGCATAGGATTATGTTTTTCACCATGACATAGAGAGGTGAGAGGTGTTGAATTTCAATGATATTACTTCCCAAGGATGCCAGCATTCAGACTGAGTAAAATCCCAGTACACTTATATTAGTGCACACATAAATATAAAAGATTTATGATTTTTTTCCACAGTGTGCATGTGACATTGAAACAAAGTAAGTGACAGTAGTCATGTTGTCACAAACGATCAGCTGAACTCAGAGAATTCCATTTTATTTGTCTCATGGTTTAGCTCTTGCCTGTTGCACAATTTTGTGACTTGATGTAGCAGTAATGTATGTACGTCTCAGCCAAATCCACTAGATCCCGAACAAAGGAAACCACTGACCCTCCACAGGCTTTCCTTTCAAATTCCAGGGATTTGAAGTGTACTGTATGTCCTGTGACAATGCAGAGAACTTCATCCCCAGTGCACACTGACGGACCTGCAAAGTAATTAAGGAATTGACTTAAATAACACTGGTAGCCATTTCCACTGAGATGGAGAACTGGTAAAGATATAAATGATACTGTTTTATAAAGAGTCATACACTATTAGAAGAAGCAAACAAAATTTTGAAGCAAAATGATGAGCAGCATATCTACACAAAACAAAGAGAGTGAAAGTTTTTTTTGAGTCTTTTTTATATTTTGACCCTTGTTAAGATGTTCCCTGAGGGAGTGTTGTGTATGTTTGGCCACTAACTGAACACTACAGCAGACATCATGTCTGACCCTGTATGACATATGTTAATTGTGAGTCTGTGCCAGTGATTTTTAATCTGCAATAATCTTACTAAAACCAGACAAACGAAGGAAAAAGAACATTAAAACAAAATGTCTTATTTCCTTTTGAACCAATATCGCATTTTACAAGAAACAACTGTATAAGAGATTAGCCTGCCAAACATTAGTGGGTGCATGTAATACAAAAGTTGGAAATAGACATTTTAGAAAGCTGTCATATATAATATGTAGGCATAATAACTTCTTATCATAATGGCTATAGTATTCATATTATTTTGGAACATTAATGGCCTCACAGGTATAGACAAAAAGGTAAGAGTATTGAATTATATTAAGAAATGCAAATAGCAATGATATGAACTTGATAATGAAAGGATTTCAGGATGGGTATTCAGCAAGAGATATTTCGGAAAATTTATGAAAATGTGCATAAAGTAGAGAAACATGGAAATCAAGAAAATGTACACATGGAATTATTTATGGAAGACTTAAGTATGCCACAGTCAGAGGTAGATGAGGCTTAACAATTAAAAGTTATGAAAGGAGGAGATGAGATGAAAACAATGCTGTATAAGCAATTTGCAGGAAGGTGTACAGGAATAGATGGCATTCCTGTGAAAGTGTGGAAGTTTGGAAGCTAGGAGGGAAGAAAGTGATAAATATTTAGGTGTTGTTGTTTAACAGTATTTTAAAAGGAGGGGAAGCACCAACATTCTGGAAGAAAGCTGTGGTGGATGTATCACCTAAAGATGGTAAACACCCATCAGACCCAGCTTCATATAGACCCATTTCAATTTTAAATTATGCTTATAAAGTGTTTATGTCTATAGCAGGTAAAAGAATGATAAACATGTTGCCAAAACTGATAGATATGGATCAATGTGATTTTGTGGAGGGAAGGCAAACATCTGACAATCTTAACAGGAAAATGATGATCCAGAGGGCAGCGGAATGTTGTAGGTGGGTCTTGATACAGGGAAAGCATTCAACAGAGTAAGCTTAGATTTTATGAGTTGGACAATGAAAGCATTTGCATTCACTGATACAATAATAATGTTAATTGGGGGGTATATGAGGGATTGAAGGGGAAGGTTCCTCTCTGATAAGTTGTGTCTGAACAGAGGGAACCAGGCAGGGGTGTGCTCTTCCACCTTTGTTATTTGCTTTATGTTTAGAGCTATTGTTAAAGAAAATAAGAGACTCAGAAATTCAAGGATATAATTGATATGGTAAGCAAGAAAAGTTGGCTTTAGTTGCAGACAATATTAGTTTGTACCCAATAAAACTAGAAAAGGACATCTCAGTGTTGTGGAACATTCTGAGACAGATTCAATACATTCAGGATATAAAATTAATAAAGACAAAACAAAGAATATAGCTGCTAAACTCTGTACCCACACATTAATTGGCTCAGCAATACCCATATTTAAGGGGACATGATAAAATGAAGTATGTAGGAATATGAGTTAAAATCATTCCGTTATGGCAGCTAAGGATATGTGGGAAGAAACTAAACAAAAGATAATACAAAAACTGAGAAATCTGAAGCATTTTTATGGATATGGATAGCAAGATACAGTGAAAATGTGTTTAGTTGCTTTAGTTTTAAATACAGTTCAGACATTTTTATCAATGAGATGAGAAGTTGTGGATAGTAATTAATAAAGCGTTAAATGATTTTATACAAGAGGGAAAGAGGGCAAAGGTTAAGTGGGATAAGTTGATCCTTCCAATAGAACAAGGTAATTTAGGTCTACCTGATTTGAAGGGATATTTTAGAGCTGCAAATCTAAGGCTTATATACCTAAAACAAACAAAAAGCTATACTTCAAAGTGAAAGGCATGATGAAGCAGGAAGAATTTCAAGAAATAAGGACAAAGTGGAATTTTGGATGCAGATCCTTAAGGACAATAATGACACCCAATATGGTGGGGTTCAAGTGGAGAGAGGGTCTGAATGGAGGGTAATATTGCTGAAACTGAGTTCATCCTCAAGTCTTGGTGACTACCTTCAAGAGATGGACCCTGTTTTTCACAAAATCTCACCAAGATGACACTGATATATATAGAATATATTTTATATAGCATATAACATATATCATGGACAGAAGTAGGTCAAAAATGAAAAAAGACAGCAGGGTACACGAGACCCAGAATTAAAAAAAAGTGCCCAATCCTGGTAGTCGCACTGGTGCCAGGACTGGAAAAAATTAACAGTGGAGAATCCTCAAAATACAGAAACATTCCTACAATGGGGCCAGGCCAGGCCCAGGGGAAGGATACCCCCCCCCCATTGTAGAAGGAAGTAGCAGTTCACCAAAATCACAAAAACTGATAGACCAGATAGAGCCATAAAGACAATAGAGTGGACTATTGAGGATAAGAAAGACATTATGCATTGTTACTATTATGCAAAAAGCCAATAAATTCCAGACACAAGACATACAAAAAGATTAAGAGAGAAACTAGAGGAAAGAAAATATTTCCACAAGAAAAACTGTCAGAAGCCTCAAATAAAAATTTGTGTTCATTAATACAACAGATTTGTGGAAAACATTACATAGACCAAGAAAATTTGATCTGTTTGGAAAAAGAAGTATCTGAGGAAGTGTGAAAATATAAACACAAAACCTAGAGATTTTTGAAAAATATAAAAAAGGAATATGGACATGGAAAAAAATTGATACGGTGCAATATTTATGCAAAGTCAAAAGCCAAATGAATCAATACAAAAAAGACAGCCCCCAAAGACATTCGAAGAGGAATACAGCCAAAGGCATCCAGATATGGGAAATTTCACAATAAAAAATAATATCACAGACAGGGAATGTAGAAAAGAAAGTAAAGTAGAAGTTAAAAAATAGAAGCTGAAGTTATGGAGTGCCTGCGAAGTGAAGAATTTGGTTTAGAACAGTGGTGCACAACTTCCGGCCCATGACACAATGCCATCCGGCCCCCAGAGATTAACCAAAAATTTTTTAAAAAAGTGAAAAAATACTATGCCTTACTCCAGCCATGCAAACTTTCCAGCACGTGCTTACTTACCTAACTGACTGCAGTTGCTCACACCTCAAATTTTAGCCACGGACGTAAATATTCTTTATTTATAACTTGTAGTCAGTAAACAGTAGTAACTTTCTGCAAGAGTTTGTAATAAGTCATGGCTGCAAGTTAATGTAGAAAACAGGAAATTTCATGACTGCTGTCTTAAGTAAAAATGCCAGTCACCTGTACCTATTGTTAATTTGTAACAACGTACAATGTTTTGAGGTGGCCCGCAGATGCATTAAGGATTCATGTAGTGGCCCTCCCCACAAAAAAGGTTGTGCACCACTGGTTTAGAAGGTCTAACACAGGTTACATCATAGTATGGTGGAACGAGTCTCCAAAGTCAGGAAGCAAAGGAAGATCAGGAGATATCTGAAGAAGAAATATGGACATGGAGAAGAAAAAGAGATTTAACATGGTGTAATATTTATGCAAAGGAGAAAACAAAACTAATCAATATAAAAAGGGCAGCACAAAAGATATTTGAAGATAAATACAGGTAAAGGAATCCGGACATGGAAAGTTTTACAATACAAAAAATAAGAAGACAAAGAGGAAAAGTAGAAAAGATGATTAGTAATAGAGAAGTTAAAAAAATAGAAACTGAGGTTATGGAGTACCTGCAAAGTGAAGGATTCAGTGTAGAAAATCTAACTCAAAAACATCACAGCAGGATAGAGCAATGGATGCCCAAATTAAGGAGAAACCAGTGGAATGGGAAGCAACTGGTCAGTTGCCATAATAAGATATTGTGGAGCCTACCACAGGAAATCAGAATAAACATTCACTTGAAGCTGGACAGCAAGGGAAGGAACAGGAAACTGTGGCAACTCTGACGCAGTCAATGTTTGGGAGTGATAGGCCAGTGAGTTCCCTTATGACAGAACAGAGGATGACATTGGATGAAATTGAAGAGAATGTGCCACAGGAAGAGGCTAAAGAACTTTCAATAGAATGCTTGCAGAAAATGGAAATCAAAAATGTGCCCTCTGTTTAGAAGAAAATGAGCTAAGAGAAGAGTTGTTTGATTTAATAAAGATAGATAAACATATTAAGATCAATGAAAGAAATAGACTGCAGAAGGTCAATAAAACCCAAAAAGTTAGAAGTTTGATAAAACAAATGAACACAGTAATAAGGACTGTCCATAGAGATCCATGTAATATAACAGAAGTAAACAGGATATATTACTCTGCAGCTAAATTAATAATAGATAAAATTCTACTACAAGAGCACAGGGTACTAAGGGAAAGGAAGGGGAGAAAGTGAACACTATCATGGAAGTATCGAGTAGAGAAAACGATAAAGCAATTAGGAGAAGAACAGTCACTGTTAGAGGAGTATAGAAGAGGGAACAGATCAACAAAAATATTCAGAAGGATAAACGTGATAAAAACAATGTGCAATATTATAACAGATCAGCACTATCGCAAATAATAAACTAAAAATATCAGCACAGGCAGAAAAACTTAGAAGATACACAGATAAATATGAAAGAAAAGTACAAAATAAGCAATTTATTGATGACCCAAAATGTTTTATAGAGAATTGAGAAACAAGGTAAAAGGAATAGAAAGACCACCAAAAAAAGAAGTAGATATATTTTGTTGAAGTATTTATGAAGATCCTGTGGAACATAACAAAGATGCTAAATGGATATAAGAAGTAAACGAAAGAATAAGAAGTATAAAGGTACAGGATATGAAAGGGATGAAGTAACAGCCAGAGAGATTGAAACAAAGTTAAGAAAAGCCTCTAACTGGAAAATCCCAGGCCCAGACGCAGTACCTAACTTCTGGCTAAAAGTATTAACACCTTTGCATGAGGATTTAGCCACGAGGGAGGACTATTTATATGTGCAATCTGAACAGACACCAGCCTGGTTAACAACAGGAAGAACAATGCTCCTACTCAAGAGTAAACCTGCAAGCTACCCTAAAATTATAGACCAATAACTTGCCTTCCTACAATGTATAAACTATATACCGGAACTGATGTCAACGGAGTTTATAGTCATTTAGAAGCAAACCCAATTATGGCAATACGACAAAAGGGCAATAAAAGAAAGTCATATGGAACAAAGGCTCATTTGTTGCTAAATAAAGTCATAGTGGAGAACTGTAAAAAGGGGAAGAATCTAAGTATGGCATGGCATGGTTTGACTATAAAAAGCATTCATGGATAAAACAATGCTTAAAAATGTTTAAGATACACCCTACACTGATCGATTACATTGCAGTGGCCATGAAACACTGGCAGACCACTTTGCAATTAAGCCATGATAAAGGACAAATTATTATTCCAGGGATACAATTTCAAAGGGGGATATTCCAGGGTGACTCCTTGTCACCACTGCTATTCTGCCTTGCCCTTAACCCATTAAGCTGTCTTCTTAACAGATTAGGCCATGGCTATAATTTGGGTCCTAGAAACAACAAAGTGTAAATACGTCTCATCCTCTCTTTGTTGATCATTTAAAACTGTATAGCTAATCAGATAAGGAACTGAAAGCACATCTGCAAGTAGTCAAAACTGTTTCAGATGATATAAGAATGTCATTTGGTCTTGAAAAATTTACAAAAGCAACCTTTAAAGCAAGAAAACTGCAGCACCAAGAAAATATCAGTCTAGGACAGGAATGTGATATAAAAGAACTTGAGCAAGGAGTGTATAAATATTTGGGAATTGATGAAGGATCAACAATAAAACATGAACAAATGCGAATAAAATTTAGTAAAGAATATTTTAAAAGACTTAAATTAATCCTGAAAATAGCGTTGATATTTAGGAACAAAATTCAAGCTATAAACCAATTTGCTCCTCCTGTCCTAACTTACAGTTTTAGAGTGACTGACTGGCCCTAAAATGTGTTGGACAGATTAGACAGGAAAACAAGAAGGATGCTTCATGCTCACCAAATGATTTATATACTCCCTGTTCCGAAGGAGGTATGGGTCTCCTTGAAATTGATTACATGTATAGATCTACAATCATGGGACTGCACACATATCTGCTGACACCACAAGACCCAAACCTAGTGAAAGTTTTGAAACATGAGGAGAATAAATGTAAGTTGACTTTCCTGCTTAGTCTAGCAGAAGCATATTGGTGTAAAGTGGGAATGGCAATCAAACCAGAAGTAGATAAAAATCAGGCAGCAACTGAAAGTGCCAAAAAACTAAAGAAAGAATATAAGGTGAAGGACCACATGAGAAGGCAAGAAATGTGGAAAATGCATAAATATATTTGCAAGTATAGAAAACGTCTGGAAGAACCTCATGTTGATCAAGATCGAATGCAGGAATAGTTAAAAAGAGGTGAATTCAAACCAAAAGATGAAAGGTTAATATTGGCAGTACAAGATAGTGTGCTACATACATGTTGGTTTACAAAGTTCATTGAACATGTGGGAGAAACAGACAAATGTAGGTTTTGTAAAACAGAATTGGAAACAGTCTCGCACCTCACTGCTGGTTGTGACATACTAATGGCAGAAGGCCTGTACACTAAAAGGCATAATAATGTGGCAAGACTGTTGCACTGGGGATTGTGTAAACATTATGTTACTGAAGTGGCTGAAAAGCACTGGAAACATGAGCCACAAAGCATCATAGAAAATTATGAAGTCTACACCACATGGGATCACTGATTACCAACAATTCAAAAGATAGATGTGAGAAAACCAGATATAGTGGTCCATGAAAAGAAGAGAAAAGTAGCATTGATTATTGAAATTGATACACCCAGTGACTACAGTGTCTTGCATACAGAGAGACAAAAAACATATAATATCAGGATTTGCAGGCAAAAATGAGAGCAATGTGAAAGAAAGCTACTGAAACAGTTCCAAAAGTAGTAGGAGCAACGGATCTTATAAAAAAGAATCTACAATCATACTTAGATATGTTACCAATGCATGTAACTCCATGCAAATTGCAGAAGGAGTCATTACTGGGCACATTGTGGGTGCTGCGAAGAGCACTTCTGGCTGACATCAAAGACTGAAACAATACTAATTTCATGAACTTTAATCATACTTTGACTTAGGAATGGGGTTCATTCCTGTCATCATATTAGAAACCCAAACGATTTGGAGAAATTAAAAAGAGGGAATAATATATCCAGAAAGTAGCAGAAAGTATTCTAAGAACTAAGCCAACATGATAATGGAGAAAGGAGATTCTTCCAATAGGTACAACTGCATTTAGGGGTACAGAGAATAGGCAAGAGGGGGCTGGAAAATACTGCAGAAAACTGCAAAGGAACCAAAGTATTGGGAATAAATATCTAGGGAAAGGTAACAGAGTGGGAAGAGGCCAAGGAGACATTTGAACTGTAGGCTAGAGACTGCCTTCCCTATCAGGATTGATATCAGAATATAGGCAAACAGAAAGGGATGGAAGAATCCTTAGTGAAAGACCTGCTCTAGAAAGTAGAATTTTTAGTTGAATCTAGAACATATGCTGTTGTTAAAATTGATGATTAGTAGGACATATAAAAAACTGCAAAAAAAAAAAAAACTGCAAAAAAAAAAAAAAACAGAAATCAATTAGAGGAGGTTAGAAAAGATATGAAAGAGAGACCGGATAAGCAATTCACAAGGAAACAATGGAAGGACATATGCATGGTTCTCAAGTATGCAACAAAGTCTATAAGATTTAGGATATTTACTTGGAAGTGTTTGCAAAGGTATTTTTATACCCTAAGGGAATTCCAAATAATTCTTCCTTGGGTAGATGTCAAATGTTGGAGGTGTGATAGGGAAGAAAGAGATAACTTGAAACATATGTTTTGGGAGATTAATATGTTGGCAGACTTTAAAAATTCCCTGCAGAGTACTTTGTCAAAAATATTGGGTGAGCAAATGGGTTTAGCTAAGGAAATGTGTTTTTTTTTTTTTTTTTTTTTTTTTTTTTGAGCTGGGATATATGATATGGGTTTCCCAGATATAGTAAGACCTTGTTAAGTTTAATTCTGGTGGTTGCCAAAAAAGCAATAACTAGAAAATAGAAATCAAAGTCTAAACCACCTTGAAGTAGTGAATACTGTAACAAATAAAATAATGGGAGATGGGTTCTTTAGAAAAAGGTAGGAGCAAATCACACAGAATAAAATGGAAATTGTGGGAACACATGAAGAATAATGTTTTGGAGAAGGAGTGAGGTTTAAGAGAAGGCAGAAACTGATCAGTTTATGTAGCATTGGATTTATGATAATTGTATAAAAAATACATGTGATCTGTAATTCTTGTAACTGTGAACATGTTAAAATGATTTGTTTTCTTTTACATAAATATATGTTTACCTCGGTCTTAAGTAATAATTCAATAAAGGTATTAAAAAATACATAAGAAAATTAAGATAATTGTAATACAATCTTTTAACATCTTACTATCATAGTATGCCTGCACATTTGTAACATAATAATGTGGCAGTGCTGAGTTTTTTTTCTGTTTTCCCTGAACCTTTTTCCTCTGATCACATTTGAAGATGTAATGAAAGTTATGTACTTATCACAATGCTAGATCCTTTTTGTCTCAGTCTGTCCATCTTGACACATGGGTTATCCACCACAAGGCAGATATGAGCCAGCATAAAATGTACAGAGCTTCCCCAGTGCTCAAGCTCTCCCTCTTCCATAATGCGATGCACTGACACAATGCCTAAGATTGCATTTACCCCTAAGAATAAAGAAAGGCTCGAATAACAAAATAATTTAACTGGAGGAAGGGAGTGGGCAAAGCTTCAAGAAAGCCCATCATAATCTTCTGGGACAGAAGGTGACAATTTGGTAGGAGAAGGAAGGGTTGTTGAGTCAGATGGTGATGCACAACAAGGATCTATCACTACAGTAAGTATATAACTTTTATATCCTCCATCTGTCTTGACACATCCGAGTCTCAAGCTATCATGAATCCTGGGTGGTATTATGACAGAATTCCTTTGAGAATGGTATAACAAAACACAGCTCTGGATCCGGAAATGAGAATTAGCCTTGTAATTCTTGACAAATGTAGGTCATATAGCTATTGCACAAATATTATCCACTGACAATTTCTTAAAAAAGGAAGTAGAGGTAGACACTGTTGAAGTAGAATGTGCTGTTGGCTTAAACGGGAGCAACAATCTCTTTGAGTTGTAGACAAAGGAGATCCAAAGTCATCTGGATGAGGTAACTTTAGAAACTTTGGAGGCCAATTTAGCTTTAGAGAAAGGCAAAAACAACAGATCAGCCTTTCCTGAAGATTTTGTGATGTACAAATTAACTGACAGTGGACAGCTAATGAATGGAAGACGTATTCACCTTGATTGGAATAGATGGGAAAGAATTTGGGCAGATGAATAGTTTAATTCAAGACTGACTCAGTTGCAGCTTTAGGTATAAATGAGGGGCTGGGTCTCAGTGTGACTCTATCTTTAGGAAAAATTAAATAAGGAAGTTTGCAAGACAAGGACTGCAACTCAGAGATATGTCTGGGTGAAGTTATAACCAGTAGAAACAAGGTTTTCCACGACAGATAGTTAAAGCTTAGTAGAAGCAGTTGTGAAGGGTGCTTGTCTGAGGGCTTGTAATATGAAAAGTAATGTTCTAAGCAGGAGCTGACTATTTAACTGAAGGCCACAACAGATGGCACCTTTGAGGAACACTTCTGAACATTTTAGAGATGCTGTAGGAGAATTTGAACTAAAATGAAAATTCAAAATAGAAGCCAACTGTACTTTAATTGTAGGATAACTTGCTGCTTTATGGAAAAGGTTAGCCACAACTTCCAGAAGAAATGAAGCTGAATAGGGATCCAAACTCTTGTTGGTGGCCTAGAATGAAAACTTTTTCCACTTAATTTTTTATATTTTTTGAGTGGAGTCTTTATGAGAAACAGACAAGATTCATGCTACTCCAGGATGAAAGTTGAAGTCATTGGCCGTCACTGGAATTGGAGAAACTGTGTGGTCAGTTTGATAGACTTGATGTCCAGATGGGGCTTGCCAGATGGATGACACAGGAGATCCGGTCTGTGACCCAGCACCCATGGTGGTTGTCAAAGATGATGCCATAAACAAGGGAGCACAAAGGAAACAAGTTTGTCTGGGCAAAAAGAATTATGGCTGCCTTGCACAATGAGACTTTTTGAAAAAAATCTTAATATTAGCGGTAGAGGGTGGAAGGTATGAAAAGATAATGTAGACAAGAATAGACCACAGCATCACTTGGTGACTGTTCATGCTGACGGATGAGAGCAAAGTAGCTTCCACACTTCATGTTGGTTGAAAAGGCAACAAATTGCAGCAAGGCTGGCCTTAGCAAATGAAAATATCTGTCACTATAATGTAGTTGAGGGACCACTCAAGAGGCACAAGGATAAACTTTCTCAACCTGCATTGTAGGATATTGGTTCACCCTGGTACATGCATTGCTATAAAAGGTGCTCTGAAGACATAGCCAATTGAGAAACCCTCACATCTTTGTTCATAAGAGATAGGAGCATGCTTCCCCCTGCATGTTGATATACCAGACTACAGATGCATTGTACATCTAGACAGAGCTCACACACTGCAGAAGGTGGTCCTGAAGAGCATGCAACACTATGCGAACTGCCCTTATCTCCAGAACACCAATGTGAAGATGGGCCTCTATAGAGTTCAATGTTCCTCAAAATCATTCTCAAACTGCTCCACTCCACCCCAATGGGGTAGTGTCTGTGGTAATCATGGCCATAGAAAGGGAGGTGAAACAATCAGGCATCCTTGACTTACCAAATGGGAGCTTATTCACCAATATATCTGAAGGTGGCACAGGGTGGACAGCTTAACTGAGTAATTAAATGGATGGGTTAACTGCGACAATTGTACTTGACAGAGTCCAACAGAAACCTCATGAAGAAGTTTGTATGAAGCACTAGGACAACTGATGCTGCCATGGAATCTGTAGTTAAGAAACCACGGAAGCTGGTAGATTTAGAAGACTGAGTACCTCCTGAGCTTGGCAATGAACTGAAATCAAACTTGTTTGTGGTACCGTGTCAATATGAGACATTGTGTCTAGACTGCATTCTATGAAATCTAGGTTTTGTTTCAGTTGTCTGGGATTTTGTGCCTTCTGTGAATGTTCCATGTTTGAGAATTTGCTGGATTGTTTTTTTTTTTTTTTTGTGAACTTCTTTATCCAGGCTGTGCTTGCAAATAGTCTATTGTGATCAGTGTACTGCCCTGGTAAACAAACTAAATAAAATACAATAAAGACTACTCATAATTTACAGAGATGCTCAAAGACTGACAAGTGGTATGAATAACCTTGTGCATAGATAAAGGGCTCTTTGTACTTGAATTGAGAAGCCAGTCATCAAGACATGGAAACAGGTGGAATACCTGTGGCAGAACATGAGGGTAGCTTCTGCCACATGTTTGGTAAACACCAAGGGGGCAGTTGTGAGACTAAAGGGAAATGTGCAGAAATGATAATGACTGGCCCCAAGCTGGAAGCAGAGATATCTTCTGGATTACCCAGCAATCTTTATGTGGCAGTAGGCATCCTGAGAATTTATCGAGTGCATCCAGCCCCTTTTCCTGAGGAGAGGAAGAATGGATTGCAGTGCAACCATCCAGAATCTAGTCTTTCTCACATAAGTATTCAATCTGCTTAAGTCCAAAATCCGCCGGAGGGCCTTATTTTTTGGAACTAAAAAGACTTGTGAATAGAATTTGGCTCTTTTGTAGTTTGGTGGGGCCTTCTGGATGACTCTTTTTCAAGCAGTCTGTCTTTTTGATGAGGTGAAACAATTGAAATAGTTTTATAAGTTGGTTTGGGAGTAGATATGGATGGGATAATGTAGCTCATGGATATGATTCCATGCATGCAAGGATCTTGAGTGATAGCCATCCAAGGGACAAATGTCTCCTGATTACAATGAGAGAGGAGCTGGAGGGGAAGCCTTCAATAAAGCTGAAAGGATCTGTCAGAGAAAGGAGCTCTGAAGATTTGGTTTTGTAGACTCCCTCTGCCACTAGGATTTTGTCTATTAGAACCCCCCCCCCTGCCAAGGAGGAACTTGCCAAAAGAAGAGTCATATGCAGACTGCTGGCTTTTTCTAAACCCGAGCCATTTTCTGTCTGTTTGATTCTTGAATTAGGATCATTGTGGTCTGTAAACATGGAATCCAAAGGCAGATATCATCTTGCTTTCTTGCTCACTCTTAGACAATGTATCCTTCACCTTAGGACCAAAAAGGGATGATCCATCATAGGGGGCATTCAAAAAGGGCACCTTAAAGTTGCCCATAAAATCACAAAACCTCAGCCAAGCATGACAACAAATAGTAATGCCAGTGCCTGTTGCTCTAGATACACTGTCAGCTGCATTATAAGCTAGCCGCATGGTCACATTAGTAATGTACATTGAAATGGCCAGTTGAGGTCCCATGGCCTTCCTAGTATCCATTGTTTGAGGTCTCAGGGAATTTAGTGCTTCATTATCTAAATCAATTTGGAGACTCATAATATGAGACATACAGTTTAATGCCCTGAGAGAGAAAGTCCCTGAAGCATAGACTTGCTTCCCAAAGCCATCCACAGTTCTGGATTTCCTGTTACGTGGATGAATCATAGAACTAAATTCCAATAGTTCCTTCAAGGTGGCTGCTGCAATTACAACAACAGGCCCTTTACTCCAGTGTGGGCAATCCTTGGGAGCAACAAATATTTGTATGACAAATTTAAAGCTGTTCTTCTGTACAATTCATTCAGTATTTGACTTACTGTTATACACTGCTTCTTGGTGGCATGCTGTTGAATGGAATGCATGTGAATTGTGTTCCAATACTCTAAACCTAGGTCTGGTTGTGTAGAGCAATACCTTGATAGGATTAGAGAGTTTGCTGTTTGGAAGTAACGACAGGTTTCATAGAAGCACCTAGAAAATCTTCCTGGCACCATTGCTAACTGAGCTGTTATCCCACAGTGAAAGTGTGTGTAACATACAACTAATAACATAAAAGTAAGAGGTAATAGGAGCGATTTAGTGCAGTGATGCTGAAAGGTAATCTCTGGACAGACCTTCTGGAGAATGCTTAATTTACAGCCACCTTTCCAGACTGAGGATGGAGAGACCTCATCTTAGAAAGCATGGCAAAAGCAAATTAAGACAGATCATGTGTTGGCATAATGGTTAAGGTCTTTACCTCACACACACAAGATACAGGGTTTGATTCTCATTTTATTAGCTAGACTTAAAATGGCCCATAAGGGCAATTACTTTAGTACTTACCTATGAGCCTATACACACACACACACACATATATATATATATATATATATATATATATATATATATATAGCCTATGAATATAGGCTCAGAGCATTTTTGTATAGACTTAAGGCTTATTTTTAATTTAGTAGCTTGGTAACCTGGGTCCTATGTTGAAACCCAAAGGTGAACATGCATTTGTTCAAGTTCTTCTTGAAGGTATGCATTGATTGGGTGAGTTTAACTGAGAGAGTCTGTGACAGAGTTTATTCCATAGGTGTGAACGTCTCTGAAGTATGAAACTGTCTCATTTCCAAGTATGATCGATTGACTGACTGATATTAATTAATTAATTGATTAATATAAATTAATATAAATTTTTATTGAGGCTGACTGTTGTCTTGCATTCAGATCACGAGGGTTTCTAAGCAAAGGGTTTTATTCAACAAGGGGGTCCTTTAATGCTCTGTATGTCAGGCTCACAGGATTAAAGCAACTGCGGTGGTGGCACTGCAGTAGCATTGTCGCCTCACAGTAAGACGTTGCCCTGTTCGATTCTCAGGTAGAGCGTCTTTTATGTGGAGACATGCGTGAATGGGCATACCTTCGTTGAAGGTTGTACGTCAGGGCCGGCAACTTGGCACGTAAAAATCTACTGCCAATCATTAGCGGACTGGAGTTCCACTGTGGCAACCCCTAACCAGGAAAAGCCAAAAGACACAACCATTAAATAAAAGGCAAGTGAGTTACAAGACCATTTTTGTCTTGCCATTATCGATGCTCATTGTTAGATATATATTTAGACATATATACTTCTGTTTAATAGAATATATCTATATATGGGACTACTATACATGACCGAAATTTCAGAAAGCCGAAACCCATATGGCCAAGATCATATGTTCGACTTTTGAAATTTTGAAAATGTAAAAAAAAAAAAGAAAAAAGGAAAATGAAAACTTATCTACATGTTGCTATCAGAGGAGTAAGCCCCCTGCACCCCCGTGGGAGGATACACCCCCCACACCCCCTGCAATCTAAATATACCAACTCTGAGATCGCACAACAGTACGGAAGAAGGGGAATCTTCCCATTCCACACTATACAGAGATGCCCTTTCTGCATGATCGAAATTTCAAAAGTCGATCATATGGTCTCGGCCATATGGGTTTCGGCTTTCTGAAATTTCAATCATTTGTAGGGAAGCCATATATATATATATATATATATATATATATATATATATATATTTTTTTTTTTTTTTTGCGTCTTTCGGCTTTTCCCGGTTAGGGGTTGCCACAGAGGAACTCCGGTCCGCTAATGATTGGCAGTTGACTTTTACTTGCCAAATTGCCAGCCCTGACGCACAACCTTCAAAGAAGGTACGCCCATTCATGCATGTCTCCATGCAGAAGACGCTCTAGCTGAGAATCGAACTGGACAGCGTCTTACTGTGAGGTGACAACGCTACCGCAGCACTACCACCGTGGATACCACCACCACCACAGATATATATATATATATATATATATATATGTGTGTGTGTGTGTGTGTCTAGTGAAAATAAATGCATTTATACTTCTGTTTGCTATTTATATGTATACACTTCTGTCTGCTTGAATATTTGTAGGATAATATAGTTAGTTATATGCATATATTTCTGTTTATTAAAAAAGGGATAAACTGTTAGCTAAAAATCAAAGAAAACTTCATTCATCTGTAATGTAACATGAATGCTCAGGGTCTGCTACAGCTTGAAGAAGAATCCTGATAAGAATAACTCTTTTAAAAGACATTGTCTAGTACAAGCTTCAAGGAAGATTACAGATAAGAAATTTCCTGAGATGCAGGTGCAAGGAAGAAAAACTCCCTACAGGGATGGAGGCAAAGATGACTTACTGAACTGTCACGTAATTCACCTTGAAACAGCACACAAAATAGCTTAACAACAAACTGTATGACATCAGAAATACCAAAGCACTGACTTTGGAAGTTCCCAACAAATTGCATTACATCAACATCAAAAGGCCGCTTTCATAAAAAGTGTATAAAAGGACAGTAAAATTGAATGATGTTAGATGTGATTTCTCGTTAGATCTGCGTACTGGAGAACATCATCGATATTGTTTGAAAAGTGTAAATCTGAGACAGTAAACTCTGCAAATAGTACAGTATTGTATGTGTCTTCTTGTTATACAGACAAGTTACTTCAATAGTACTGTGCAAAGTTTTAAAGGTTAATGGTCTGCAATACTTATGTGTACTAATCAGACTTTATTTTTACAAGCCACTAAAACAGGAGTTAATCAAACTTTGGTTTCAGCATGCAGAAGCTGCTTAGACATTTATTTCTATTAGGCACCAACAGAGAGCTGCAGCTTTAATAAGCACAAGACTGTCATTGCAGTACAAACATCAGCAGAGCTGCAATAAATAACATTTCAATGCCGAGCCTTGCCTGTATTTGAACACAGATGTGGTGCCTGTACTTTGTATGAGGTCACTTCAGTACAAGTGCAGTAACTAACATTTATGTACATGATTAAGTCCTGAATAAGAGCACTTCAATTTAAATGGTTTGTAGCAGTACAGTTCCTCAGACATCTGAATCCGGAGTGAGACTGTCTTGCAAAGAAGTAAGCAGTGCCATAAATTCTCCAGGTTCGTGAATCCTCAGATTCAAACCTGCAACTGCCAGCTTCATTTCACCAGCTTTTCAAGTAACTACAAAAGTTTTCCAACCATCTACTGTAACCAGAATTGGCCAGCTGTATTTTGGTAGACATGGTAAGAAACCTTTTTGTGTTACAAGGCAGTATTATGGATGCCAGTAAACAGGCTAGTAAAAAGGATAGTAAACACATTATTATTTTTAATTTGCCAATTTTAGATATACTACAGAAGTTGTATAAACAGCATATTAGCAAATGTAAAACCTTATTAGGGAAGGTTGACAGTCAAAAACTATGTAAATGCATTATGACTGACTGGTATCTTAAACAGAAACATGATTGGTATGACAGTAAATGTTTATTGTGCGAGTCATATGAAACTGCTTTCTGTGTGCAATGTCATAAAAGTACAGTTTAGACCATTGTTAATGGTAAACAACCAGATAAGGGTCATACACTTGCATTGTTTCCAAATGTTAAACAGTTATATCCTGTCACCACATGTGAAATGTTAATTTCAGAGTTAAAACAGCAGTGAAATCAGTTATTGACAGAATCTCCTGCACATCTTGTTAGAGAAAAGTGGAAAGCCACTGCACAGTACAAAACAGATAAGGACAAAGATGAGGTTCATGGTGAACTGACAGAAAGATTTAATAAATTTCTAAGAGACAGTGAATTCAGAAAGTTTAAACAACATATGCAAACACCTTTTCAGAAACAGAATACTGAGAAATATCAGACAGCCCATACAGAATCACAAGACAAAAATAATCTGGTTAGTAAAGAGTTAAAGAGAGGAATCCCAGATCTGGCCTAGCAGTTAACTAAGCTGACAAAAATATACATTTAGAAAATGGTTGGCGTACACAGCAGGATCAAATGTAACGTTCATTCAGCTAAAGCAAGACACTTATCAGTTAAACAGTAGTGTAAAATGTATGACACTGTTCTCATAGCATACACACAGAGGCAGCCTCTCTTAGCTAAGCTGTTAAATAATTTAAAAATCATCATTTCAAATAACGGAACAGTTCTAGTGCATAGAAATCAAATGGAAGTAGTTAAAAGCAATAAAGACATGAGGTCACAAGAGTGACATGCATGTATTTCCTTTTCACCTAAAGTACATCTGTTTAAAATGCATAAGAGCAAAAGGTAGACAACAGCACATGTAAATTAAGTAAATATCATTAGTTTTACACGTCTTAGTTAAGCCAATATCTCTTTTGTTTCTTACAATATTTTGTAATGGTATAATAGCATCAAAAATAGCAGAGACTCCAGCAAAAACAGTACTCAAAAGCAATATTATTAATATAAAGTTATACTGGGTAAATAATACTACAAATAAAACCCAAATTTAAAATGTATGCATAGTTATGCAACTACTTAAAATTCTAAGTGTTTTACAACTGCATTCTAATAGCAAGTTGCAAGTGTATTAATAGAAGACTAGAGGTAAAAAAAGCGCTGAAGCGGTTAAGGGATGTACTATGATCTACAGAATCTGGAATGCCCAGAAAGAAAAAAAGTAAAACATTTTGTTTTATGTGAGCTCAGATCTTCTCAGGCTGGAATAGGTAGTTACAAGGAATGCTGGGGAGATAGAATGTTACTGGTACTGAAATTTACAAAGTCAAAAACAAGACTGGTTGCCAGGCCAGGTGGCTTGGTGTTTTTCTAAAACATTATTGTTACTAAAACATAACTGTTAAATATTCACATGCAGCACTAAGCAAAAAGCACGAGAGTCTGCAAAGACCCTATCTGGTAACTGTAATATAATGTCACAATTGTGCATGCATGTCATTAATAATCTGTTTGCAGGTGAATGCTCAAAGTAAAAAAAAAAATTAATTTACACCAAGTACAGCCAGTAGATGGGTCATGGTCTGCAGTTTAAATAAATTATGCAGGTCCTTTGCCAACAACAAAGGCCGAGTACAGATACTACAAGTAGTAGTGGATGTCTTTTCAATTCAAACAGCATAAAACAAATAAACAATACTGCAATAAAATGCTTCATGCTACAGGGGAAAGGGCACTCTTTTAATTTTACACTGACTGTGTAAACAGTACAGCATAAGAGATGAAAATAAAGATACAAGAAAAAAAAACATATTGGTCTGTGTTAATAATTCAGTAATTATTAAAAGACAACCATGCATTTTTATTGTCATTCAGTGATTAGGGTACCATCAATATGTCCGACAGTGAGACAAAAATACCAGAAATACATTTTAATGCTTCAGTAATGTTTAATTATCAGGCTTCAGTTTAATACTAAGTTTGTAAACTGGACTCAGTGTACATTATAGCCCATGTATGTACAAATGCAAAACATTCTGTACAAGCAAGCGTATGCTGCACAGTAAATGGTTTAATATGTAAACAGCATTCTTCAGTGTATAAACCATGTTTTCTATCTCTATAAATGGACAAGTTTGCTGTCAAGTTTAAACTGTTCACAGAAATTTGCTCCTTAATTAATTTGTATGTATAGTAACAAGTCAAAGCTTGACATTTATGACATATGTGTTTATTTCAATAAACAAGATTGCAGTGCTTTTGCAGTAATATCCTCAAGTATTGTCTATATTTTCACTTAAATCACTGTATAGAGCATCATTGTATAAAGTCATATTAAGCAATTGCAAAATACAGCTCATAACTGGTAAAACATTTTACAGGATGGTCTTTACAAGGAAAAAGTTGTTAAATTGGATAAGTCATCCAATTCTAGTAGTAATGCTTGTTATCATTGTGCTAATAATATAAAATTGTGTGTTAACTTGCTGTATCCAAAAAAATAAATAAATAAATAAAGGTTTTGTTTTTCCAATGTGTTTCTAGTAAGCAGTGATGACAATTAACCAAAGAGTATACCAATGTAAACTGTTTTGCATTTTAAACCAAAAAAGGGAAAACTGTTAGATATATACTTAGACATATATACTTTTGTTTAATATAATATATATATATATATATATATATATATATATATATATATATATATATATATATATATCTATCTATAGAGAGAAAGAGAGTGAAAATAAATGCAGGTATACTTCTGTTTGCTAGTTAGATGTATACATGTCTGTCTGCTTGAATATATGTAGGATAATATAGTCAGTTAGATGCATATATTTCTGTTTACTAAAAAAGGATTTAACTGTTATTAACTAAAAATCAAAGAAAACAGCATTCAGATGTAATGTGACATGAATGTTCAGGGTCTGATACAGCTTGAAGAAGAATGTTGATAAGTATAACTCTTTTAAAAGAACAGTGTCTAATATAAGCCTCAATGAAAATTACAGATAAGAAATTTCCTGAGACGCAGGTGCAAGGAAGGAAAATTCCTTACCGGGTTGGAGGCAAGGACGACTTACTGAACTGTCACATAATTCACCATGAAACAGAACACTATGCAGCTACAACAAACTGTATAACATCAGAAATACCAAAGCACTGACTTTGGACGTTCCCAACAAAGTGCATTATATCAACATCAAACGACTGTTTTTAGAAAAAAGTGCATAAAAGGACAGTAAAGTTGAATGATGTTAGATCTGATTTCTCCTTAGATCTGCATACTGGAGATCATCATCTGTATTGTTAGAAAAGTGTAAATTCTAGACAGTAAACTCTGCAAACTGTACAGTATTGTACGTGTTGTCTCTTATATAGACAAGTTATTTCAATAGTACTGTGCAAAGTTTTAAAGGTTAATAGTCTGCAAAGTTTGTGTATACTAATCAGACTTTCTTTTTACAAGGCACTAAAACAGCAGCTAATCAGACTTAGGTGTCAACATGCAGAAGCTGCTTAGACTTTTATTTCTACTAGGCACCAACACAAAGCTGCATTCAGCAACTTCAGCAAGCACAAGACATCAGCACAGCTGCAATAAATAACTTTTCACTCATGATGTAAGTCCATGCCTTTTCAATAAGAGCAATGCGGGTCAGTCCCAGAGTGAATTTTTAGGTACCTATCCAATCATTCCGGTTTAATCTGAAGTATGCCAGGGTGTCACATTACTTAACTTGTAGGGGAAGTCTGTTTCACTGGTGGTTTAGGTGTTGGGTAATACAGTTTTAAGACCTTAAGTTTGATATTAGAGGAATTATTAGCTACAGGAAACAAAACAGGATGGGGTCTATTAACAGCACGGAAGACAAGGCACAGATTAGGTCAACAATCTTCTTGGTTAGGAACTCCTGAGGCCTTTTCCGTTTTTTTAATATGCCTAGAAATCTACATTCTAAAGGGGGCACAACTCAGGGGCTGCATACAGATGGATATTTTTTTGACCTGGATGGTGTACCTTTAGATATTAGTTGCACTAAATGCAAAGATTTTCTGGCTGTTTTTGCAACATATTTGTTGAAGGAGAAGGAATTATCCATGCAGATTCCAAGATCCACGAGCTACATTATCATATTTTCTTGTGGGATGAGGAGGAGAAGCAATGGGGCCTGCTGGATTGGAGACTATATTTGAAGGCCTTCAAATTGGCAAAGAATGGAGAGCTTGGCTGGAAAGATGGAAGTTTGAACAGCAGTGCAGAAATGAGATAGAAGAAGTAAGATGCAAGAAAAGGAAGGAAATTATCTGGGTTAGATACTATGAATTGGCAACAGTTATTAGATAAAATGGAGGGCTAGAGGACTAGGTATATGGCATTATATCTGTAGAAATGAAAGAACAAACTTGACAGGGAGGTGATCAACAGCAACACATGACAGTAGAAAGGCACAAGAATGATGAAGCATGTATACATCAAGGAAAAGAAGATACTGTATGCATCTGAATAAGTGGGAGAGAGAAAAAAGAGGTATGTACTACAGAGATACAGAGAACAAACATACAGGGCCTTATAAAGATTCCTACAGGTGAGGAGACTAGCAGAAACACATCACAGGGAAATGAAGGGGAAAAGAGAAAGGCAGAAGGTAATAATGTTGAGCATTTGCTAAAGGAATAGGGGAGGCAGACTCAGGGTATGGAAGCATTAATATATAAACTCCGGATTTATGAAAGTAAAGGGGTAATAAGCAAGGAAAGCTCTTGGAACTAAAAATTAAATATAAACACTGAGCAAAGAGAAGTGGAAGTAAGCTTTGGAAGTAGAGACAAAATGGGGTAACCTCCAAACACTCGATCCCACACAGTTTGATTTTGTTAAGGGGAGGTCATGTCTCTTAAATTTAGTTGACTTCTTTGAGACAGTCACCAAGGCCATGGACGAGGGGAAGACGGTGCACACCACTTACCCTGACCTGGCCAAACCCTTCAATACTATTCCCCACTTGGGTATAATAGAGAAACTCTCAGCTAGGCATCAATTCATATGTTAAAAGATGGGTAGCAAACTGGCTCACTGATAGAGCCCACCTAGTCAAAATAGGGGACGTCACCTCAAGCAGTAGATGGGTAATGAGCTGTGTACCTCAGGGATCAGTCTTGGGGCCTATTCTGTTTGGGATATACTTTTCTGAGGTGCAGGCCAAAACCAGTGGGCTATGGCAGACCAAGTTGGCAGATGACTGCAAGGTGGGTGCTGTCATCATTTCCCCCTAGTGATGTGGATGCCCTCCAAGAGGGTATCACACAAACAAATGACTGGTGCCAGAAACATGGCCTCAAACTGAATGCCAAAAAATGCATCATCATCCCCTTTGGGGAGAGTGACAGTCTCACAAATTATTACATTAATAACAAGGCCCTAAGCACACAATCAGTCGTGAGGGACCTGGGCACCCAAGTTGATAGCAAACTGACTTTTGACCACCATATTGCCTCCATTGTATGGAAAGCTTTCTATATGGCCCACTTCATTAGTAAGGTTATCTCACCCAGGGACAAGGTGGTCATAACATCCCTGTATTCGTACCTTATAAGATCCATTACTGGGTACAATGCCCCTTTCAGCATGTACCTCACAAAGCAGATGGAGCAGCTGGACAGACCACAGAGGTTCCTCACCAGGAGAATCCAGGGCCTCAAACATCTACCCTACACAGATAGGCTAAAGGCCCTGGCCCTCTACTCATACAGACTCCTTAGAGGTGATCTCTGTCTGGCATACAAAGCAATCTCAGACCCTGTCTTGATGAGACTGCTGCATATGTGCAAGTCAAGCTCCACTCGAGTAACCCGCATGCGAGACCTCAACCTGGTCTGCAACATCAATAGAACTTGTTGGCAGGACAAATCTGTGTCACAGAGATTCCCCCTTTTGTGGAACAGACTCCATCTCCATGTCAAGCAGAGTACATCATTAACCCATTTTAAGCAAAACCTGAATAACTGGATGGGTAACAGAAAATACACCCCTGTGATTCCACCTGTGTCCCTGCTGGACAGCAGCAGCAGGGTTCTGACTTGGAACATGGGCTAAATTTTTGGCTAGGCTTGTAAGGGCCTCAGGGCCAACAGCCTAGTAACTTCCTATGATCCTATAATACAGAAAGGGCAATATTTCCATTACCAGCTTTATCCCAGAGTCTGTCACAGCAACCAATGGGTGTAAGAGAGTCTGTCACAGCAATTGATGGGTGTAAAGCAAAGAACCAGTCATAAAGAGGACATCAGTCCATCATGCTGTCCACACCACACTTCTAATTTCTTACCTTGATAAGTTTCCATTTTCATTCTACTATCCATAACCCTGAAACCCTCACCGCTTTTTGCAATTATACTTCTAATTCTAAACAGCAATAGTAAAACAAAGTCTCATTCAATCTACCAACATCATACCAATATAATAATATGAAAGAAACTAACCTGAGCCTTTTTCGCTACTTCTGTCATCAATAACTAATGGGCAAACTTTGAACTTTGACTTAACCACCATCATCCCAAAGTATAACAGGCATCAAGTCTGAAACATAATTCTTGGATCCCCCTTCCATAACAAACTCTAATCAGTACTTCAAGGACAACAGGCCTGAGAAGTGAAGAGATAGTAGTAGTTGGAACCCATTTTATAATTCACAAAACCACCAACATTCTGTGGTAGCAACCAGTAATTCCACCCATGGCAAATATCTACTTGGACCCTTCTTTATATAATACTAACAAGGCCAAACATCAGTCATTGGCAATTTCAATTTCCACTTCTACTATGATGGGAAAGTAAAACATCACTCACTCACTTTTTGCCCATCCATAATCATTCCCAAAAGGTCTCCTTGGGAACATGGAACAATCAAATGTCCACACCTCATCCATTATTGATTGTATTATCACAAGTACCCCTGAAAAACCTTATAATATGCCACACAGACCTAATCAATCACCATCCTTTTTATCCCATGGTCATTTAAAATACCCAAGCATCCACCTACAATAAGCCAAACCACAAATGTTCTTCAAACCTTCTCTAACATTATTCATTAAGAATCGGAACTCATCAAGTGGTCCCTCTTTATATATATATATATATATATATATATATATATATATATATATATATATATATATATATATATATACACTGATCTAAGCTCCATACTGCCAACATTCTATATATATATATATATATATATATATATATATATATATATATATATATATATATATACACTGATCTAAGCTCCATACTGCCAACATTCTATAATATTCTATCACCCAGGATAGATTGTTCCCCCCTAAAGCAGCTAAGAATAAAAAAAATGAAATGCACCCTGGATAAACAAATCTCTAAGAAAGATAATTAAAAGTTAGAAAAAGTGCTAGAAATTATAGAAAAGCAATCCAAAGGATATCACAACTTACAACAGTTTCTAGCCTCAGAAGCTAGAACTGAACATGTTGGAACACAGAACATTGATTTGCAGAATGCTGAAGGCTGGCAATATTGAATGACCTGAATGAAACAATGCCAAACAGGGTCTACCAATTGTTTAAAATTATATATATTTATTAAGACAACCTGAAAGAAATATGTTTAAAATAACAGTAAGCATTTTTGTTTCATACAAGAGACTTCATCAGAATAAAACGTTTCTACCACAAAACCATTAAATAGAACTTAAAAAATTATTTCATTGGTAGTAGAGCAATTATTTAATTAAATAAATCAGAACATTTGAAAGTGCCAGAAAAGAATGCACATAAGGGGAAAACATTTACAATTTGTCATTCTTTTAGCTAGTATAGACAAAAAATGTGTTACAGTCATGGTTTAAAATTAAAATGGGTCTATTTGAGGCTGGATCTAATGGATCATTACTCTCTTTGGTTTATACAGTCACCACAGCTTTCCTCAAGGATGATGTTGCTTCCTCTCCTTTTAAAATACTATTAAACAAGATCTTCCAGATCTTTATTATTTTTTCCATCTTATCTTCCTAACTTCCACAAGAATGCCATCTGTTCCTGCAGACTTCCCTGAAAATTAATTACACATCACCATTTTTATCTCATCTCCTCTTATCAGAACTATAAGTTGCTGAGCCTCTTCTTCCTCTAATATTGGCAAAATTAAGTCTTCCATAAATATTTCCATTTGTGCTCTTTCATGGTTTCCATATCTGCTTTGTACAAATTTTCATAACATTTCCAAAACATATCTAATACCACTATAGAATCTCTGGTTATTTTTCTTGTCATAGGCTCCATATGTTTGGCAATGACCCTTTCTACTTTCTGTTGCCTAAGCCATTCTGCTAAAAGTTTTTGTGCTCTGGAGTTGTTATCAAAAAGAGTTGCTTAACAGCAATCTTTCTAAACTCATGCATATTATCCAGTTACTCCCTTATTTTCTCTTTAGCATTTTGCACTTGTTCCTCTTGTTCTGTGAGATCCTACTCATTCAGCAATGCCTTAACCTTTGTCAATCCCTCTACATAATTCCTATTACTTAACTCCATTTTCATTTTAGCCACCCAGTAGCTACTCCTTCTAAAGAAATTTATATCTTCCCTAATACCTGTTGAATAATTTCCACTAACCATTCCTTAAATTTCTCTCTTTTTATCAGGTAGGTGGGAAAGTGTCAGTGTCTTGTAATTACTTTACCTTGTAATTTTATCTTAGTTTGTATCGGTGAATGATCTGAAATAGTTACTGGCTATGTCTCAAAGCTTTCACATAAATGCACATTCATCCTTCGGATGAGACATTAAACCAAGGCTCCATCTGGTGGAATAGGTGGTAGCTCAGGTGGATGTAAAAGATCCCATGGCACCTATTGAAAGGAGTAGTGGAAGTTCCCTAATATTCTGGTCAAATTTCCCACAGAAGTATAAATAACCACCTCAGATCTCCCTGAAAAGAGGCTACAGGCCTACTGGGATTAAACCAGTCAACAAATGATAAATAAGTAAATAATAAAAATAAAATGATCCTGTGAAATATAATTTCTATTCAGTCTGGAACAGTTATCGTACCTTCAGAATACTGAATTCATGTATTCAAAGCCAAATATTTTCATACATTTCTACTCTTCTTGTAATATTTTCCCTTCTAGGTCCCCTGATAACATTCCCATTACTGCAAATCAAGTTCCATTTCACACCTATATGTAATATTCCCTGCTGAAAGCTAATTATTTATCCTAAAATTTACTTAAACTCAATAATAGCAGTTTTTGCTGGAATATAAATGCAAGCCAGCATAATACTCCTCCCTTGCCAGTAGCCCCTTGCTACCACATATCTATCATTAATGTCTTTTTTCCAATTCTATCACTACTGGAGCCCCACTAGCAATCAGTATTATTAGGTCCATTTTCATTTTCCCCTGATATTTCGCTTAATATCCATCTTAAAATCCTTTCTTTGTCAAATTTACATTTTCATTTCTTTCCAAATGTGTCTCTGGCAGCCTTGATTTTTTTGTAGTCTGCATTTCTTAACATAATTTAATACTCTTTTCTTTTCTATACCTGTAAAGCCATTTACATTGCAAGATACTATGGACAGAGTAGCCATTATCATAAAAAGCTATTGTACACACTTATTATACATAGCAGTTTTTATTTTGAATGTGTATTTCCAGCTTGTGTCTTATATGCACACATTAATGTTTGTCAAGTTGATCTGTTATAATGTTGTTTCTTCTCATCAACATTTGAACTTATGTCACAGTTCTCAAGACTTTTTCTTTAATGAAAGCCCTCAAACAGAAAACTAAACATATTTTCACATCACCCCCATCCCTTATAAACTTATATAAAACACACAAAACTATGTACATTTTAACAAATGAAATTTAACCCTCCAGATAAGAGCAATTGGTCCAAATTGACAGCTGTCCCCACATGTATAACCTAATATAAAATTAGCCTTGTTAAAGTGCAAGTTACAGCCTATGCTCCTACTTACATTAATTGCTGTCTGTTCTTTTCTTATCTCTATTCCCCTTCCAGATAGAAAAATAGCTTGTAAGCTTTCAGAAAACATTAACTTTTAGCACTAAGGAAAAGTGCACTGGTTACCTTTAAATTGAAGTAAATTATGCACTATTCTATTAAATGCATTAAAGTATTAAGGCTACTGGTGAGGCTACTATTTCGTATTCACTTCCTATAATTTCAAACTTTATTTTTCACTAAACTGCTTGTCATTGTACCTTTAACGTTTGCATTTCCTTCAGCAAAGAATGCTCAGAATTCTCCTGATTAATTGCTTGCAGGTGGACAGAGCTTGTCTCCATGTAAATGTAGTCAGCAATGAGAAAAAAAGCTAACAACTTGCAGATTCATGAAAAAAATCTTTGTAAATTTCACTGAGAACAGAATGTACAGAATTCCAATGGCTAACTGCCTTCAGATGCAGACATCTTGCCTCATACTGAGAACATCTGCTAATGAAAAAATAATAATAATAGTTATGTACTTAATATAATGAGAAATCCTTTCATCCCAGTCCATCTGGTAAGACATATGGATCCTCAAGTCTCCACTCAGATCTGATCTATCTGATTCAGTGCTCCAGACTCAGGTACTTTTAAAACATTCTCTTCTCATAATGCCCTGCTTCCCCAACTAGCTCAGAATAAATTTGTTACCTGAACCTAAAGCACACTTGCACTGCCTTTTATCCAAGAAGAAAGCTCCTTCAGGTCCTACAGGCTAGTAAGAGGAAATATGGAAGGTAGACTGCTATACTGGACAAACTGGTATGAGAGGAGCTATTGTTATAGTAAAAACATAATTTTTGTATTCTATTCATCCAGTCAGTCCAGTCTTACATATGGATCCAAATTCCCAGCTGCGTAATTCCTGGGTGGCCTCAAGGCAGGAGAGCTTTCAGGATAGAAGCTCCAAAGGAAACTCTGGCTCTAGAAATACAGTCCATCTTGTAGTGTTTAATAAAGATCTGAGAGGAAGACCATGTAGCTGCTTGACAAATGTCATCCGAGGAAAGAGATATGAAGAATACTGTTGAAACTGTTATGGCTTTAGTCAAATGAGCTCTGGGCTTGGAGGGTAAGGCTTTGCGATGGAGGGTGTAGATAACGGAAATACAGTTACACAACCATCAAGTAAAGGAAATCTTAAAAACTTTCTTCCCCAGCTTGTTCTGAACAAAAGACACAAACAGCTGATTATCTTTCCAGAAGGATGCTGTTCTGTGGATATAGAAATGTAGTTGCCTGTGTACATTCAATGCATATAAAGTGTATACCTATCTACTTTGGTAGTTAGGTAAGAACTCAGGAAGATGTAAGAGCTGTGAAAGATTGGTCTTGGAAGCCACTTTTGGATTGAAGGAGGGATTGGTTCTCAAGGTAACCCTGTCCATGTAAAAAAACATGTAAAGAGAAACAGAGGATATGGTGTGATGTTCTGAAATCCTCCTCACTGAAGGAAGGTGGATTTCCAGGAGAAGAATTTTAACTCTGCAGATGCTGCTGTTTTGAATGGAGGTTTGGATAATGCTTCAAAATTAAAAATGAAGCCCCGTGGAAGAGTGGGATCCTTGACAGGGAGAAGAAACAGGACAATGACCTTAAGAATATCTCTATATGGTCTATGGAATCCAATGAGTAATCCTGAAAGTCAATGTGAAAGGACAAGGTAGAATCAGAACCAAACAAGGAAGACAAAAAATGGAAAATACCTCCAATAGAAACTGAAAAGGTTCTATGTTCTGATACTCAGTCCATAAGGCAAATTGTTTCCAGTTACTGTGATAGACTCTATCAGTAGAGGACTTATGGGAAGCTGTGAGGATGTGGACCACATCAGAAGGGAGATATATATCCTTTGCCAGCATAGTTACTGGATAAACCAAGCAGTTAACTTCAGGTTGGGAATGTCTGGGTGAGGCTTCCTGGAGGGATGTGTGATGAGAACTGGCAGTGGATAGAGGAACTAAGGGGACTCATTCAGGTAAAGTTTAAGGGGGGAACCCTATCTGCCTTGTCCAAAAAAGGGCTATAAGGATAACTGCAGCCTTATCCTGAATTGCCTTATCATGAACAGAAGTGAGGTACAAGTCTAAAGTAACCCTGGAAGCCAACAATGGGACAGAGTGTCCTTGGGGTCTACAGCTGAGAGAATGGCAAAATAACCGCTGCATTGGGTATTCCAGGTAGTTGCAAATAGGTTGCATCAGGGAATGCCCCAGAGATTGAAAAGCTTCTCAGCAACCTCTGGATTCAGGAACCATTCATAAGGTAACAGGAGGTTCCTGTTGAGCCTGTCTGTTAGACCACAGAATTTCACAGGAATGTAAGACGCAGTTAGAAATTGGTGAGAGGCCATTGCCCACTGCCACATTTTCACACCAAGGAGGATAAGATCTGGTCCTCCCTGCTAGTTTATGTACAAGATTACAGTCATATTGTCCATCTGTATGTTTATCACTACCCAGGGAAGGCAGTCCTGTAGTTCCTGCAACACAAGAAGAACTCCCCTTATCTCTAGGACATCTATGTGAAGACAAGCCTCATATTCTGACCAAAAATCTTGGACCATTCTCCCTTCACAATGCCCCCTCCACCCTTGGGTAGATATATCCGTGGTCACAGTTGCTCCTATAGGAGGAAACTGGAAGGGAGAGCCTGCTGATATTAGTGGAGAATGAAGCCACCACTGCAGATGAGTCCTGCATGACTATGTTAATATAATGGGGTAAGAAAGGGAATCATACTTCTGAGACCCTTGTGACCAAAGCAGCCATTGCAGAAATCTCATGTAGTAATGAGCAAACTGCACCATTAACATTGATTATGCCATGCCCGCAAGAACAACCTCGCTGGAGGGCAGTCGATCTCCAGGAGGTTTTGTGCTATATTCCTCAAGGATAAAATTATGTCCTTTGAACAGAAATCAGGGTTATAATCATGTCCAATTGGCAGTCCAGAAAGATGAGAAGGAATCAACAAATCAGGATGGATTTTCATAGACTAAGAATATGCCTAAAGAACATAGCTGAACCATGTAATCTCTGGCTTGTAGAAGAGACTCATTGGAAAAGGCAGCTAGGAGGCAGTCATTCAAATAAGAGAAAATCTTGAAGCTCAGAAGACATAGATGAGCTGCTACTACTGCCATTTGGTGAACACCTTGGCAGCAGAAATGAGACTTAATGGCAGGGCTCTGAATTTTCAGTGACTGGCAACCATGCAGAAGTGCAGAAATCACCTGGACTCCTTTGTTATTTTTATGTGAAGGTATGCATCTCTATAGAACACATCCATTCATTCTTCTGAACACATAGAAAAGTTGATTGTACTGAGACCATATGAAAGTTAGTCCATTCAGTGTAGTTGTTTAGGAAGCTTGGATCCAAGACAGGTTGGAGGGCCTTTGTTTTCTTTGGAATCAAAAAGAAAATGTACAAAATCTTGATCTGAACTGGTGTGGTGGGACTTCCTAGAAGGATCTTTTTAGCAGAAGAGAATGGCCCTCTTTCATAGTGGCATTTGCCTGACTGGATGGGACATCTGGCAATGGAAGGAGAGGAGGTACTTCCAAAAATGGAAAGTGATAACCTCTGGATATGAACCCCCTTACCCACATGTCTCATGTGATGGTGTACCACGAGTGTGGTGTTGGGACATGCATTCCCCAACTGCATCAAGAACGAAACAGTCAGGTACACCTTCAGGGATTCTGAGGAAATCTGTCAGAAAAAGCCCTGCAGAAACCCTGTTTTTGTAGATCACCTTGGCCATTGGGCCTGCATCCACTGCAGTGGCTGTCTCTGCCACAGCCACCTCTGTCAAAAGAGAAGTCATATTGACTCCTGGACTTTTGAAACCAGAGTGATTTATACCCCTTTTGGTTGTTGTTGAATGGGTGCTTAAGTGTCTCAGATTTCACTCCCACCACATTTCTTCTTTCTTTCTCTGTAGAACCAAATACAGTGGCGACTTTTAATGAGGTGTTAGTGAAGGACGCAGTTAAGTTGCCCAGAAAATCACAAACACAGCCAAGTGTGGCATCTTATGGCAATGCCAGCCCTGGCCACTCTCACTGTTCTATTTGCCACATTATGCAATACTTGCATGGACAGGTTGATAATGTTAAACATTGTTGACAGAGTGGCTTAAAACCACTTTTTTGACTCTTGAGTTATAGGATTTGTCAGAGTAGATAACCCTTGCTAAGTGAGATTCCTCTGGAATCTTGTGATATGAGTGGAAGAGTTCATAGCCTGAATGGCAAAGGAACTGGAAGTGGATGTCCACTTTGCCAGTCTTTACATTATTCAGGACTCCTTATTGGGTAAATGGACAGAGGAAGAGGCTTCAGACAACTCTTTTTTTATTGGCTGCTACAATAATTATGGAGTCTACTGGTGGGGTTTTGTCCGAAAAGAGTTTGTCTTTCTGAGGAAGGAGAATTTTTATCTGGCTTCCTTGAAACTGATTCACAGCTGTCAGGTTCCTGGCAAGACTTCCTCACCACCAACTCTTCTAATTTGTCAGTGGGAGGGACCATCCAGGACATAGAAGGGGTCATTCCATATGTCTCGAACAATACCACCTTGGGAGAGGTTTTGTGGGTCAGGAACCCTCTTTTTTATGACCACTAGGATCTCTCTGAAGGAAGTGTCCTCAGGATAGGACTGTGGGAAACCATCTCCAGTTTCCAAGTTGGTATTTGAAGTGACTTGACTCTGAAGAATGAGTCCAGATGTTTCCTCTTGCTTGCCTTCTTTTTAGGTGGCTCAGAGGATGAGGCTCCTAAGTCCTCCAAGAACTGTCTCTGCACCAAAGCAGAATGAGTGTAACCAGTGGATGCCTTTGTAGTCATCGACAGGATAAAGTGAGGGGGATGAACCATAGTCAGTGGAGCCTGTGGATCCCAACTGTGTGGTGAAGGAATAATCCTCCCCAAAACTCAGAAAGCAGCATCATCCTCCAGAAGATACGAGGACACTGCTCCTGTGGTCAGATCAAATTCCATAACAGAAAACTGTGAAAGGGACATCAAGAGTATTCTCAGCTCCTCCTGAGTGTCTGGCAAGATGGAGGGAATTGGACCTGAAGCCTCAAAGGCAGATGTCTCCAAAGGAACCATTGGAGGTATCCATCCAATTCCCAAGCTCTGAGACTCAGATACTGGATCTGACAAGGTCAGAACTGGGTGAGTCAGATCCAAGAATCCCAGAGCCAATGTGTATCAGTGGGTCTCAAGCCACAGGATCTGGACTACAATATGGAGCCAAAAGAACCAGAGCTGAATGTCGATATGGGAGGGTACATTGATAGGGGTAAAGTGAATGGATCCACTGGCTTTGGAGGGAGGGTGGCAAAATGGCTAAGATGTTTACCTTACAAACACAGGGTGCAGGGTTTGAATCTCACAAGGGATAATTGGCTAGGCTTAAAATGGCTTGCAAGGGCAGTTAGCTTAGTACTAACCTATGAACCTATGAACCTATGAACCTGACAGAGTCACAATGACCCCCATCTCAATATGAGTCTTTAGGAACTTTTGCAAAAGGCAGTCCTAATCAACTGTTGCGGTACTTTTGTAGGACATGAAGGATTTCATACAGAGGGCTGAATAAGGACTAGAAACTGGGCATTCCTGTTCCTTGGACAAGTCATGGATTGTAATGGAAACCAGTACCTTCTGATCCAGGGGAGGAGTGTAAGTTTGGGTCCATGCAGCATGCTCCTTGGTTAAAACTCACTGGAATGTTTTTGGATCTGAATCCTTGGCTTTGGAGGACTTATTGTCCGACTTTTTAGGTTTAGAAGTTTCTGGATCCAGAGGAAGAATTCCCTTAACAATAGCATTCCTCCTCTGGTGTGCAAATGCCCTGAGACCAAAGGGTGCACAAATGTTACAGGAAGCACTGACATGAGTTTCCCACAAACTGACAACACAGAGATCATAAAGATCTTGAGGGGGAATTTTGTGCCTGTAATTTGAGCACTTCTTAAAAACTAGTGGTTTTATCCATTGCTAAGTATACAATCACTATGGTCAACAGTGAAAACAAACACACACTAAACTACTTCAGTAACAGAATCCCCCTACCAAAAAACAACAGTCTACAGGTTAACTGCCCAAAATAGTTACCAGATGTAAGCTATTCAAGAAGACAGTTGTATAAACGTCCCAGCAACACCATAAGCACTAACAAACACACTACTAATTAACTGATAACACTGTTTGAAGAGGTGGGGAGGAATATGGCAATAAAGCCATAGAAGGAAAGGCTACATAAAAAACTGAAGCCTAAAACTAATTAACACTCTAAAATTTCTGAGGGAAAAAAGTTATATTATAATACTATTTAACCCAAAGGGCTATCAAAGAACAGCTGATAAGCTGAGAAAAGTACAAATAAGAGGTGGATCACTTATCTGCAAAGATCTTGCTGCAACCTCAAAAAGCAGCAAATGAGATCTGAGCTAGTCATGGGGAAGCAGGGCATTATTTAAAGGGAGGATTTTGGAAGGGCTTGAGTCTGGAGCACTGATTCAGCCAGATCGGATCTGAGTGGAGATTCAAGGACCCATACGTCAGATCTGATGACTGGATGAATAGGATCAAACTAATATCCTTACAGAAGACAAACAGCTTCTAACCCTGTATAAACCACAATGCCTATACTCCTACTTGGTGGCCAAACTATGGAATGCACTATCCTTAGATATTAGAACTACATCTAACTTCAGGAAATTCAAGTTTAAACTAAAAGACTCACTACTCAGGTCACATATCTGTCCCCTGGCCCAAACCAAGCTGACTCTCATCTCTTTTACTCTAATGCAAGTTCAGTTCATAGGTTCATAGGTTCATAGGTTCATACTAGGCTATCTGCCCGAGGGCATTTACAAGCCTAGCCCATCGTTTTGTGGCTTAGGCCACCCCTTTAGTATGGGGAACTATACCCATTATTTTTCTGTGCCTCTGTCGAGCAGTGACACTGAGGTAATCCCTGGGGTATATCTGCGATCTCCCATCCATTGGTCAAGATTTCTCTTGAACAAGGCCAGCGAGGTGCTCTGCCTCACATGTACCGGGATTTTGTTCCACAGCATAGGGAGTCTTTGGGTGATGAATCTATCCCTCCAGCACGTCCTATTAATAGCCGTGTCAAGGTTTAAGTCTCCGCCCTTGTGGCTCTGATGGATCTAGATTTTTGAGGTGAAGCATATTCATCAAATCTGGGTTTGACATGGCCTTGTATGTTAGGCAAAGGTCACCTCTGAGCAAGCGATGTTTACTGAATAGAGCTGGAGCTCTTTCAGTCGGGCAGCATAGGACAGATTTTTGAGACCCTTTATCCTTTTGGTGAGGAACTTTTGTGGCCTCTCCAGCTGCTGCAAGTGTCGGGTCAGATACATTCCGAATGGGGCATTGTACTCAATCATTGGTCTGATGAGTGATGAGTAAAGGGAGACTATGACCTCCCTTGATCTAGATGAGAATCCCTTCATGATAAGGTGGGCAATGTAGAAGGTCTTCCTAACTACTTTAGCTACATGGGTGTCGAATGACAGACTACTATCAACCTGGGTCCCCAGGTCCCTGATAACTTCTTCTGTGCTCAGTGGATTGCCACCTATTTGGTAGCTAGGGGTAACCTTGTTTTTCCCGAAGGGTATGACTATGCATTTTTGGCATTTAACTTTAGGCCGTGGCTCTGGCACCAGTTATCCGCTTCTGTGAGACCCTTCTGAAGGATATCTGTGTCAGATGTGTTTTCCACTATGGCGCCCAGTTTGCAGTCATCTGCAAACTTTGTCAGCCATAACCCTCCTGTGTTTGCTTGTACTTCGAAAAGTAGATGCCAAATAAGAGTGGGCCCAGGACTGAGCCCTGTGGGACACCACTTGTGACAGGCTTTGAGTCTGACATGGCGCCAGCAGCTCTGACCCTGTGGGTTCTGTCACTCAGCCAGTTTGCAACCCATCTTGTGATGTATGGGTTGACATTTAAGCTGATGAGTTTTTCAATGATACCCGAATGGGGTATTGTATCAAGGCCTTAGCCAGATCGAGGTAGGCTGTATGGACTGCCTTTCCTCATCAATGGCTTTGGTGACTGTTTCAAAAGTCAACCAAGTTTAAAAGGCATGATCTGCCTTTGACAAAGCCAAACTGGGTTGGATCCAAAGTCTGCAAATTCCCTATGTCTTTATTTATGAGGTCCATTATGATCCTCTCCATGGCTTTGCAGATAAGGCTTGTCAAGCTAATGGGCGGTAATTTCCAGGGTCGGTGGAGGCACCGCCTTTGTGAAGTGGTACCACAGTTGCAGTGCGCCACTCCTGGGTACGTATCCAGAGGTAAGACTTTGATTAAACAGCTGTCCTAGCTGTGGGTTTAATTCCTCATTGAGTTCATGGAGCACACAGCCGGGACACCATCAGGTCCCATGGATGCTGTGTTTTTGCTTTGGAGAGAGCAGTTCTCACTTGGGCGCTGGAGATGTTTGGGGGCTGCAATCGCTTGGTATAGATATCTCTCCTTTGGGGGGGGAGAAGTTTGCACTGAACCTGTCAGCCAGTATGTTGGCAATGTCTGTAGGATCAGTAATCTTCACATCATTTTGAACTAGCTCTGAGCATATCTGGGAGTTTCCTCCCAGGTTTCTAACATAGCTAAAGAAGGCCTTATGATTGTCTTTTGAGTCTTTAGCTATTTTTCTCTCGAAATTTGCTTTGGATGATTTTATGAGAGCTCTTAGTTTTTACTTATAGTGATCAAGGGTGTCTTACCTTTTAAGGATTTTGCTCTATCTTGTAGTAGCTTCCTCCTTTTGTTGTAGAGTTTGTTTATGGCTGGGGTCCACCAGACTGGATGCTTGCCTTTGGTACAAAGAGTCTTTGTTTTGCTTGGGATTGCCTCAGGTGCTGGTAGAAGGCATTTGTAAGTGATTCAGCGGCTTGAGTACTGTTTTCCGCCAGCTCGGGGCCTTAAAGGAGACCACACTAGTCTTTAGAAGTGTGAAGTCGGCTTTTGTGAAGTTCTTTACTGTGTTCTTTTATTTCAGGTGGGGGTGGGATGAGGACCTCCAGCGAGATTAGTTTGTGGTCTGATCTCACCAGTGAGGGTACACCTCCGGTGTTGAACATTGTGCTCCCATGTTCGTGATGATGAGATCAAGTATGTTATCTCCTCTTGTGGGGATGGTGACTAGTTGTTCCATGGCATTTGAGTTTATGAATTCCAGGAACTTTTGGGCTAGGGTGTTTGGGCTTGAGTAGTGTTCCCAGTCTATATTAGGGTAATTGAAGTCACCTAGTATGATGGTGTTTGGTGATACATTTATCCCTCTAGTGTTTTCAGGAAGGCCATGTGAGGTTCCTGAGTTTGTGAGGGTGGCCTGTAACATGCTACAATTTGCAGAGCAGTCTTGCCTATGGTTAATTGCACCTGGATGGTCTCCGATGCATCGTGCGTTGCCACCAGTCTTGAGGTGTGGGTGTCCTTGATGAATATGGATACCCTCCTTTCTTGGTATTGTCCAGATTTTGGGGCCGGAGCATGATATGAGGTAAAACCTGATAGCGCCGGGGTGCTCTCAGGAGCCTTGAACCAGGTTTCTGTCACAGCACAGACATCGATGTTCTCCATACTGAGAAGGGCCTCGAGTGCGTGCATTTTGAGATTTAGACTTCTGGCATTGAGCAGCATTACCCTTAGTTTTTTCCTTTTTGTGTTCTAGGGTGGTAGGTTTAGAATTTGAGCCTTGCCTAAAAAGGCACTATGGGGTGGCAAGAGCCTTTGCCAATATCCGAATCCCAGGGTGACAGGTGCAAGCCGCCCCTTGAAGCAGCGTGGCTTGTCCAGCATGTCATCCCAGGCAGACAGACACTGGATCCCCTTTGAATGACACCAGTGTTTAAGCCAATTGTTAAAGCTGATCATCTTATCTCTGTATTGTGGCATCATTCTTGGTGAAGGTAGGATACTGCTCAAGGTCAGGGTCATACCTGTCTGGGCTACATAATCAGAGAGCTCCTCAATGTCTCTTTTCATGTAGTCCAAGGAGGTATGTCTCAGGTCGCTTACACCAGCGTGGACAATGACTGAATCATATTTGTACCTGCTGTTGAGAGACCTGAGTGCTTGCGTTATGTGGCGGATTCTAGCGCCCGACAGGCAGCTTACTGTGACCTTCTCCTTACTCAGTCTGGTGAGCGGGACGCCAGTGTGTCTGACTATGGAGTCACCAATGACTAGTGTGTCTGGCATTGTGTTTGGCCTTAAGGGCTGTGACTGTTTGACACTCTGACTGTGAGGTCTATGTGTTGCAGGTGTTGTGTTCTGAGGTGGTGGTTGTTTGGGTGTCTGCTTTGGTGGCCTCTGCTGTTTTGGTAGATTTTTGATCAGAGCCTCCGAGTATGTCTTTGTGTGTTTATGTGTATGATTTGAGGTTGTAATGGTAATATGTGAGACTGGGTCTATAGTGTGTGTGGTAACCTTCTCCTCCTGACTGGTCTTGCCAGTCCTATGTTGAGAGAGCTCAGCCTCCAGTTTGGCCGTGTAGTTGCATCTCTCGCATGTATTTGTGTTTTGTGGGAGGAGGAGAGGGTTGTCTGTGTACATGAGGCAATTGTAACATTGCCTCAATATTCCCAGGTTCACCAGCTGAGCAGGAGAGGACACTAGCAACTGATCCCTCGACATGCTAGAAGGAATAGACAAAAAAACTTTAAAAAGATTCCGGGGACGTGGGTGACCGAGAAATGGGGTTGCCTTTTGGGGTACTATCTATGACAAGAGTGCCGTATCAAGGTAATAAGTACTGTAGGAGCAAGTGCTACGTTTAACAGATAGAGAATAGTCTACTTGGAGTCAAGTAGAGATGATCTTTTAATTATAGGATACGCTGATTAGATCAGTAGTATAGTTCGAGGAAGGTAGTTTTAAGGGAAAATTTGAAGAGTGGACTTTAGGTAGCCCGAATAGTTTAAACCTGCTTAACCGGCGCTGCCCTAGTGTGCAACAGTAGCAACTCCGCTAAATCGGCTAAATCGCTGCTAAAGCGTGCTTTATAGCAGGGGCTGGATAAGACAGGAAATGACCCAAATTGGCCAACAAACCACAAGTCACTGCCCTAAACCACTCCTCCGAGGACAAATGAAGGAGTTATGGAAATGACCCCTAGTGGCCAATAAAACTACAGTTTCAAGTCAGTAACCACCTCTCCGGGGCAGGGAAGCTGCTCAATGTTAGTCACTCCCACTGATAAACACAGAGACCCTCCTTCAGCCCAAGCAAAAATGGCCTCACAGAAACTTTCAAACAGTTCAGGAACAGCAAGCCTGTAACTGAACTTTTAACTCTCAGAAAAGTGGGAAAAAGCAAGATTTTTTTTTTGTTTTGTTTTTACAGAGATAGCAGAGGTTCACAAGTAATATCAAGTTATAACAGTGCAGTAAATGACCCCACACAAGAGTGCTAGGTCAAGGACAGAAAATATGCAAGTTTTAAGAAAAAACGATTTAAAATTAAGTGCAAACAGGAAATTCAGCAAACAGCTTTTGGTTGTGCTCTAAATACAGCTACTAATACAGAAATCAAGTTTAACAAGCCAGAAAATGCTCAAGCTAGGCAGCTATGCAGAAAAACTTAGCAAATAAACAGAGAAAAATACTTAAAATCTCAAAAGTGGCTCCTTCTTCTCTCAGCGTTTTTTCCTCTTGGAGGGTGCTTCACCAACAGCCAACAAGCCTGAAAAGACGCTCAAACCACGAGGCAACTAGGTTTTAAGAGAGGAAGATGAAGGAGTTATGGAAATGACCCCTAGTGGCCAATAAAACTACAGTTTCAAGTCAGTAACCACCTCTCCTGGGGCAGGGAAGCTGCTCAATGTTAGTCACTCCCACTGATAAACACAGAGACCCTCCTTCAGCCCAAGCAAAAATGGCCTCACAGAAACTTTCAAACAGTTCAGGAACAGCAAGCCTGTAACTGAACTTTTAACTCTCAGAAAAGTGGGAAAAAGCAAGATTTTTTTTGTTTTTGTTTTTTACAGAGATAGCAGAGGTTCACAAGTAATATCAAGTTATAACAGTGCAGTAAATGACCCCACACAAGAGTGCTAGGTCAAGGACAGAAAATATGCAAGTTTTAAGAAAAACGATTTAAAATTAAGTGCAAACAGGAAATTCAGCAAACAGCTTTTGGTTGTGCTCTAAATACAGCTACTAATACAGAAATCAAGTTTAACAAGCCAGAAAATGCTCAAGCTAGGCAGCTATGCAGAAAAACTTAGCAAATAAACAGAGAAAAATACTTAAAATCTCAAAGTGGCTCCTTCTTCTCTCAGCTTTTCCTCTTGGAGGGTGCTTCACCAACAGCCAACAAGCCTGAAAAGACGCTCAAACCACGAGGCAACTAGGTTTTAAGAGAGGAAGATGAAGGAGTTATGGAAATGACCCCTAGTGGCCAATAAAACTACAGTTTCAAGTCAGTAACCACCTCTCCGCGGGGCAGGGCAGCTGCTCAATCTTAGTCCCTCCCACTGATAAACACAGAGACCCTCCTTCAGCCCAAGCAAAGATGACCGCACAGAAACTTGCAAGCAGATCAGGAACAGCAAGCGTGTAGCTGAACCTTTTCAACTCTCAGAAAAGTGGGAAAAAAGCAAGATTTTTTTTTGTTTGTGTTTTACAGAGATAGCAGAGGTTCACAAGTAATATCAAGTTATAACAGTGCAGTAAATGACCCCACACAAGAGTGCTAGGTCAAGGACAGAAAATATGCAAGTTTTAAAAAAAACGATTTAAAATTAAGTGCAAACAGGAAATTCAGCAAACAGCTTTTGGTTGTGCTCTAAATACAGCTACTAATACAGAAATCAAGTTTAACAAGCCAGAAAATGCTCAAGCTAGGCAGCTATGCAGAAAAACTTAGCAAATAAACAGAGAAAAAATACTTAAAATCTCAAAAGTGGCTCCCTTCTTCTCTCAGCATTTTTTCCTCTTGGAGGGTGCTTCACCAACAGCCAACAAGCCTGAAAAGACGCTCAAACCACGAGGCAACTAGGTTTTAAGAGAGGAAGAAGAAGGAGTTATGGAAATGACCCCTAGTGGCCAATAAAACTACAGTTTCAAGTCAGTAACCACCTCTCCGGGGGGCAGGGAAGCTGCTCAATGTTAGTCACTCCCACTGATAAACACAGAGACCCTCCTTCAGCCCAAGCAAAAATGGCCTCACAGAAACTTTCAAACAGTTCAGGAACAGCAAGCCTGTAACTGAACTTTTTAACGCTCAGAAAAGTGGGAAAAAGCAAGATTTTTTTCTTTTTGTTTTGCTTTTTACAGAGATAGCAGAGGTTCACAAGTAATATCAAGTTATAACAGTGCAGTAAATGACCCCACACAAGAGTGCTAGGTCAAGGACAGAAAATATGCAAGTTTTAAGAAAAAAACGATTTAAAATTAAGTGCAAACATGAAATTCAGCAAACAGCTTTTGGTTGTGCTCTAAATACAGCTACTAATACAGAAATCAAGTTTAACAAGCCAGAAAATGCTCAAGCTAGGCAGCTATGCAGAAAAACTTAGCAAATAAACAGAGAAAAAATACTTAAAATCTCAAAAGTGGCTCCCTTCTTCTCTCAGCGTTTTTCCCTCTTGGAGGGTGCTTCACCAACAGCCAACAAGCCTGAAAAGACGCTCAAACCACGAGGCAACTAGGTTTTAAGAGAGGAAGATGAAGGAGTTATGGAAATGACCCCTAGTGGCCAATAAAACTACAGTTTCAAGTCAGTAACCACCTCTCCGGGGCAGGAAGCTGCTCAATGTTAGTCACTCCCACTGATAAACACAGAGACCCTCCTTCAGCCCAAGCAAAATGGCCTCACAGAAACTTTCAAACAGTTCAGGAACAGCAAGCCTGTAACTGAACTTTTTAACTCTCAGAAAAGTGGGAAAAAGCAAGATTTTTTTTGTTTTGTTTTTACAGAGATAGCAGAGGTTCACAAGTAATATCAAGTTATAACAGTGCAGTAAATGACCCCACACAAGAGTGCTAGGTCAAGGACAGAAAATATGCAAGTTTTAAGAAAAAACGATTTAAAATTAAGTGCAAACAGGAAATTCAGCAAACAGCTTTTGGTTGTGCTCTAAATACAGCTACTAATACAGAAATCAAGTTTAACAAGCCAGAAAATGCTCAAGCTAGGCAGCTATGCAGAAAAACTTAGCAAATAAACAGAGAAAAATACTTAAAATCTCAAAAGTGGCTCCTTCTTCTCTCAGCGTTTTTCCTCTTGGAGGGTGCTTCACCAACAGCCAACAAGCCTGAAAAGACGCTCAAACCACGAGGCAACTAGGTTTTAAGAGAGGAAGATGAAGGAGTTATGGAAATGACCCTAGTGGCCAATAAAACTACAGTTTCAAGTCAGTAACCACCTCTCCGGGGCAGGAAGCTGCTCAATGTTAGTCACTCCCACTGATAAACACAGAGACCCTCCTTCAGCCCAAGCAAAATGGCCTCACAGAAACTTTCAAACAGTTCAGGAACAGCAAGCCTGTAACTGAACTTTTTAACTCTCAGAAAAGTGGGAAAAAGCAAGATTTTTTTTTGTTTTGTTTTTACAGAGATAGCAGAGGTTCACAAGTAATATCAAGTTATAACAGTGCAGTAAATGACCCCACACAAGAGTGCTAGGTCAAGGACAGAAAATATGCAAGTTTTAAGAAAAAAACGATTTAAAATTAAGTGCAAACAGGAAATTCAGCAAACAGCTTTTGGTTGTGCTCTAAATACAGCTACTAATACAGAAATCAAGTTTAACAAGCCAGAAAATGCTCAAGCTAGGCAGCTATGCAGAAAAACTTAGCAAATAAACAGAGAAAAAATACTTAAAATCTCAAAAGTGGCTCCCTTCTTCTCTCAGCGTTTTTTCCTCTTGGAGGGTGCTTCACCAACAGCCAACAAGCCATTCACTCCTACCCCCTCTCCAGTTACCTTCTCTTTTACCTTTGTCTGAATTGTAACTATCTCCTCTACTAATTGTTGTGTAGTTGTCTTATTCCATCTTATATCCTCCTACTCTACTCAACCTAACCACCAACTGCCTGTGCTGATGTATCAGCCTACTATCTACTTATCTTATCTCTTTTCTAATTTGCCTACACTTTCACCCTTCACCTTTCCTTTCCTCTAATTCTAACAATCTTTTCTACTGTGTCTAATAACAAGTGATGATCTCAGTTTCTACTCAAATAGCCTGACCTACAATATAATTCTCTTTTACTCCCATCACATCTATATCTCCTATAAAATTATCCTATGTATCACGTTTTCTTAAACTTTTTATCTAAATGTAGTGCTTGCAGACATGATTATTAATATTCTATGCAAAAAACAAGTATTTTAGATATGTTTATACTTGCGTGTTTATCTTACCTTGTATAAATGTTTGTATATGCCTTTGTTCATTCTATGTTTAGGTTATGTGTATGAATGTCCTATAGTTCTTGTAGAATGATATTTAGTAAACACTTAGATTTTTTCTTAGGCCTCATACTATTGACTGTAAAACAAGTATCTTATCTAATTATTATATTTAAACTGTTTTCATATTGTATGTTGGAGCTTTTCTCCCTGAGCTTCTACTGAAAATGGACATGTGCCCAGTTGGACTATCCCGGTCAACAAATGTAAAATAAATAAATAAATAAAATAAATTTGCAATTTGACTTTCCTTTTACTTGTATATATTTGTTTTCCTTTTTTTCTGTACTGGAGCTTTTCTCCCCAGACCTCTGCCAAAAAGGGGTTCTCGCCCAGTTGGACTTTCCCAGTAACCAACCGTCAAATAAATAAATAAATAAGTAAATGGATAAATAACTCAAGCAAGCGTTGACAGAGTGAGAAATAACCTTCTATGTGTAAAAAATCCAAGTAATCCGGTCTTCTGAGACAAATAATTCAGTTTATTACACAGATAAACCACGATAAGCGCTTTCACTAACTAGTAGCTTCTTCAGATCACAAACAGGAAGCACAGGAACCATGTGCTTTAAATATCTGCATGTTAATTAATCAACCAACTTTTAAAGCAGAAGCGCCATAAAACCTAAAAACTAAATATATAAACATAAAATCATCTCAAGATGCAACAGAAATAAGCAATGGTGTATGCATATTACTTTTAAAAAATAAAATAACTTCATTCCATAAGAAACAATAAAATTGAAGTAAATATAAGAACATGTTGTGAGCAGCATACTATCAAGTACGAAAGTATATACAGCCTAATACATAACTGCATGTGATAGTCATATTATTAATAATATGAGGCAACTTAGAAACTATACATAGTAGATGCCATCAAAAACATGAAACCATATACAAGTCGAAAGAGCTATTATCAACCAAAGTGATACTTGGTATAATAAGGTCAGTGCATAAACAAAGATGTATATCTGCATATGTATAAAAATGTGTATATAAATGTAGTGTCTTAATAAATATATATATATCTAAATATAAAAGAATGAATGAATGTGTACAAAAATATAAATAAATAAATGAATAAATAAATAAGTTATTGTCTAAAAATGAAGCTAAAACCATTAATATTAACAGTATTACAATATAAAATGAATAAATTACCCAAAAATGTGATATATGTATGTGTATGTATATGTATGGGAACAAATATCAGGGCACATTGAATTCTTAAAAATTTCAGAACTTAGTGTGCCTACGTTTCTTTAGGTGTGGTCTGATAGATGCCCTTTCATTTGTCTCTTAATACCCTATTCGTTTTACCAGCATAGAAACATGAACACAGTTCACATACAGCAAGGTATATGACATCAGGTGTCATACAGTTGGCATTGGCTCGGGTATATATTTCCCTCTGTGTATCTGGATGTATAAATACTATGCTAGAATCTATTGAGGAGCAAAAGTTGCAGACAGAATAAGGGAACACTGTTATAATATAAAGAAAGGTAATCTGCAGAATGCATTGGCCAAGCATGTGACACAAACAAGTCCTGAACACAAGTTCATGTTTAGGGTGCTGGAGAAAATGAATGTTAATGTAAGAGGAGGTGACATCATGAATCATACCGAAGATAGAGAAAGTAGGTGGATTATTTTGCTGAGAGCTGATAAAGGTCATGGTTTAAATGAAAGGGCATCTATCAGACCACACCTAAAGAAACGTAGGCACACTAAGTTCTGAAATTTTTAAGAATTCAATGTGCCCTGATATTTGTTCCCATACATATACATACACATACATATATCACATTTTTGGGTAATTTATTCATTTTATATTGTAATACTGTTAATATTAATGGTTTTAGCTTCATTTTTAGACAATAACTTATTTATTTATTCATTTATTTATTTATATTTTTGTACACATTCATTCATTCTTTTATATTTAGATATATATATTTATTAAGACACTACATTTATATACACATTTTATACATATGCAGATATACATCTTTGTTTATGCACTGACCTTATTATACCAAGTATCACTTTGGTTGATAATAGCTCTTTCGACTTGTATATGGTTTCATGTTTTTGATGGCATCTACTATGTATAGTTTCTAAGTTGCCTCATATTATTAATAATATGACTATCACATGCAGTTATGTATTAGGCTGTATATACTGCACTTGTTAGTATGCTGCTCACAACATGTTCTTATATTTACTTCAATTTTTATTGTTTCTTATGGAATGAAGTTATTTTAATTTTTTAAAAGTAATATGCATACACCATTGCTTATTTCTGTTGCATCTTGAGATGATTTTATGTTTATATATTTAGTTTTTAGGTTTTATGGCGCTTCTGCTTTAAAAGTTGGTTGATTAATTAACATGCAGATATTTAAAGCACATGGTTCCTGTGCTTCCTGTTTGTGATCTGAAGAAGCTACTAGTTAGTGAAAGCGCTTATCGTGGTTTATCTGTGTAATAAACTGAATTATTTGTCTCAGAAGACCGGATTACTTGGATTTTTTACACATAGAAGGTTATTTCTCACTCTGTCAACGCTTGCTTGAGTTATTTATCCATTTACTTATCTTTTTTATAAGCAAGCGTGCTGTGGCAGTAACCAGCATTTTTAATTTACCTTTCAAATAAATAAATAAAATGTTAGAAGCTTAGCATTTTTCATGGGTTTCATCATTTTGTTTTACTTTTCAAGCTTCTCTGCTTACAAAAAAAACGTGTTTATAGCTTAATCCAAAGACATTAATCTAGATATCCATCCTTGTAAAAACAAAGAAAGTATCATCTTAGTTCTACTACATATAATGTGATCATTACACTTTTACACTCCACTCCCATCCTAGCAGCCCAAGATCATAGCATTATATAACTTAAACTTACTTCTGTTCAGGTTATCTTCTCTTTGTTATACTGCAAAGTTGAAAGCTATTTACTCTTGATAAAGCCTGGTATTACCAGGCGAAAGTGCTTGTTTTGAGCTTGTCGTCTTGTCCAAATAAAGGATTTACAGCACCTACTGATTTGTTATTGAAGGCTGCAACCATTTTTTGCTTGTTCCAGTGTGGATTAATTTTCATTATTAGCGACATTACAGTTGAAAGCCGAGCAGCACTGGTATTTGCCTGTGGAGGTGTTCTGTTAAAGCTATTTACGTACCATTTAATTAATGCTAGATCTGTGTTTTCTTGTTCCATTTGGCTCAACAGATGGGTTATTGCATCTGACTGGATCCACCTTTTTAGCCTTTTTCAAGTGTTTGCATCCAGGATTCTGGATCCTCCTCTAGCCATAATTCCCTCTAGTCCCACGAATACCTTAGATCGAGTTAGCCTGCTTGTACCTAGTACTTCACCTGATAGACCTGACATAGACTTACTAACCTATGAAATAGGATATGGTTGAGGAAAAACATTTCCAGGCTGACAACAAGTCAACTCCCAGGTTAGGCCCTGGTCAGGTCCAGTCAACTGGTCAAGGGTCATAAAATGACAATTTGGGAAGGAGGACTATGGGAGGGAATGCCGATAAGGAAAGAACAAGACAACACAGATCTAACATTATGATAAGTATATACATTTTGTATTCAATGTTGTCTTTTCCATCTGACTCAACAGATGGAACAGATTCTTCAGCTACAAAAAAAAACTCGAGATGTCTCATGTCATATTCCAAACTATGATGGAGCTAAAAGATGAATGGGGTCTGGATTGTACATCCAGTTTGTAATGTGACACAAAAGTATAAACAACAGACCAACTAGTTACAGCTCAAATCTCGTTTATGGGTACTCTAGTGAAGTAAATAGCAGGGAAAACTACTGCTCCAGCTGAGTGAGCCTTGGGCTTGTGTGGTAATGCTAATCCCATTTCCTTATAAAGAAAGGTAATGCATTCAGAGAGGCAGCCAGACAGATTTACTTTAAAAACTCCTAGACCCAATTTTGCTTTTCAAAAAGGAGAGAAAAAGCCAGTCTGTTTCCCTAATGTCTTTGGCACAATGAAGGTGAAATCTCAGTTGAAGATGATCATCCATCAAATGTACAGTATATTCTCTTTTGCACGTCATTTACAATGTCATGGTGATAATCCTGAGGGTTTACAGGGCACAGTTTTAGAAGAAGTTGATAAACAAAATGAGATGGTTAATGTTAAGAAGAAGCTTTTGTATAAGGAGGCACTTTTTATTTTAAAATATGGAACTCTAGTCCCAGATGGGATTAATATAGAATGTAGCTGGAAAAGTCTAATATGATTTTATATTGTTTAATTGTTTAATGGTGTAGAGTATTTAATTGTATTATATATAAGGTGTGGTTGTGTGCTGATTTATTTACTCCATTGAAGGTACTGATATGCCGAAGTGGTAGAGAAACTAATTACACCTCTTTTTATTCATTTTGGACACTGGTTGGTCATATTTTAATTTTATTCTGTGCTACGTGTTGTTGTTGGTATAGTCTCTTTTGTTTGAAAAATTTGGGAAGAAAACTGGCAAATTGGTTAAAATTTGCTTCCAGGTTTACTTTAGTTAAAAAGTGAGGATTAGTCCATAGTGACACCATATCCTTTTGAAAAATCTGATGAGGTCTCTACAGGACAATGTTTGCAACCCTGAGATCTTCCTAGCTGAGGTATTTGCTACTGGAAAATTGTTTTCCAAGACAATCTTTTAGTTCTGTGGAGGTTCACAGCAGGACCTAGTTAGGGATCTCTGGTAGGATATCTGAGGAGAATGTTTCCCTTCAAAAAAGGCTTGGAGATTGTCAAATAGTTAATAGAGGTTTGGTTTTTCCTAATGTGAAAATTATATACAGCTGTTAACTGTACTTCGATGGTTGAAGAGCTAGAAACCTAGCTAAAACAAGCTCACCAAAAATCCAAAATAGGAGGTAATGGTATAGAAAAACAATATAAACATTTAGAAGAAGGCCAGAGAGCAAATCTCTTTCATTTGTTAATATAAACTTTCCTAGTACTAGGGTTTTGTGATGATGACAACATACATATATCTAAAGTAGAAAGTCTGGCCATCAGTGGAACTGGAGGAACCATGTAGTCAATTTGAGGGTTTTTATGTGTCAGTGACTCTGACAGGATGGGTGAAGTAGAAGGTCTGAATGGGGATCCAGCACCTAAGGAGGGCATTTCAGATGAAGCCAGAGAAAGAGGAACCATACCTATCAGAGGAAAGGGAGGCCAGTTGTGGACTTGAGAATCCCTCTGTGACTGCACCACTGAGGGAATCAGGGCAAAATAGCTCCTGCAATTGTTGCTCAGGTGGGAGATGACAAGATCACAGCAAGGCTGGCCTCAGTGACTGAAAATCAAAGTTGACACTGACTGCGTAAGGTAACCACTCATGAGGCATAAAAATAGACCTGCTAAGTTTGTCCACCAGTACACTGGAAGACCAGAAGGATTTTCATTGCTACCAGAAATCATTGAGAAGACATTGCACACTGCTAATCTCTCATGACTTTCTGGCATAATGGAAATTAATTGCTTTCCCCTTGCTTGTTGCTATATTAAACCAGTGCCATGTTGTTCATCTCTATGGTTATCACACCATTGGTGAGGGAACCTGGAATGCCTGCAACTATAGGTAGACTGCACTCAACTCCATGACAATGATGTGATGCCTAGCCTCTGTCATCGATCATGTGCCTTGAACCATCTTTGCTTCGTAATGCTCCTCCCTCCCCAGAAGGGAAGTGTCTGTGGTCACACAGACTGTTGGGTATGGGAGAGTGAAAGTTCATTCCAATGTAACTATCAGGGAGGTCAGCCACCAATGAATATGGCTTCTGAAAACTGATGTGAAGCACTTTAGAAACTGAAGAGGTTGGTGTAACACTGACCACTGCAAGAGTAATGCACTCTGTAGAACGCTCATGTAAAATCTTGTCTGAGGTGCTAACATGATAGATGCAGCCAATGATCCAGTAAAAGCAATATCAGTCTTACATGAGGATTTGGATTAGATATGACCCTGGACTCTTGAATCTGGAAGCCTGGCAATTTGGGGTGTTGAATCCATATGGCCCAGCATCAACTCTATTGTCTATGATGGTATCAATGGGCTTTTGGTTAGATCAATCATTATTCCCAAATATGGAGGGAATTGGAACAAGAAGTCCCTGCACTGGATGAATAGAGCCCAGGTGGATGCGTTGAGGAGCAAATCATCTAATCAGGGGAACACCTGGAACCCTTGCAGCATTACATATGTTGCAATAACTGTAATGCATTTGGTAAGCACCCTGGAGGTTTTGGTGAGGCTAAAGGACAGTGCCCTGAATTGGAAATGACTGGCTCCCAGTTGGAAATGGAGATATCTCCTGCACTGCCTCACTATCTTGATATGGTACTAGGTGTCCTAGAGATCTATCAAGCACATTCAATCATCTTTCTTCAGAACAGGAAAAATGAACTGTACTGTGACCTTCTGGAACTTTGTCTGCTATTGGTTGAGTGGTTCATTGTCATTTTTGGAACCAGAAAGAACATTGAACAGACACTGTATCTTCACTGGTCTGGTGGGATCTTCTGGATTATTCATTTTTCTAACAGCTTTGCTATTTCTGATGCTGCCAGTTCCCTCAGAATGGGTGGAACATCAGGGATTCTCTTTTTATTTTTTGGAGGGAAAGTAAAAGGAATGCATTATCATGGTACTTATAAACAAAGACATTGGCAACCTTCAAACACTAGACCCCACCCAGTTTGGTTTTGTAAAGGGCTGATCTTGTCTGCTCAACCTGATTGACTTCTTTGAAATCAGTATCCAGATCCCTGGATGAGGGCAAGGTGGTCCACACAGCCTATCTGGACCTCGCCAAGGCCTTCAACACCATCCCCCTCTCTGGAATCATAGATAAACTTACTAAGATGGACATTAATCCCTACGTCACTCGATGGGTTGCCAACTGGCTTACTGACAGAACCCACACTGTAAAAGTAGCCGACTCAAAATCCACCTCCAGACAAGTGACAAGTGGAGTACCTCAGGATTCAGTCCTGGGACCGCCCTTGTTTGGCGTCTACTTCTCTGAAGTACAGGCCAGCACTAAGGGACTCTGGCTAATAAAGTTCGCAGATGACTGCAAACTGGGAGTCATTATTGAATCCCTAAATGATGTGGATATTCTACAAAAGGGCCTTACAGAAACAGATGCTTGGTGCCAGAGCCATGGGCTCAAGCTCAATGCCAAGAAATGTATAGTTATCCCCTTTGGGAAAAAAACATGTACCCATGAATTACCACATAAGTGGCAGTACACTAAACACAGAAAGTGTGATAAGAGACTAGGGACACAAGTGGACAGTGGTCTCACCTTCGATAACTACACTGCCACAACAGTCAGGAAATCCTTCTCTGTGGCACACCTCATCATTAAGGGCTTTTCATCCAGAAAAAAGGAGGTCATTGTCCCACTGTACTCATCCCTCATTAGACCCATTATAGAGTACAATGCCCCATTTGGTATGTACCTCACAAGACATCTGCAACAAGTGGAAAGGTCACAGAAATACCTCACTAAAAGAATCACAAGCCTAAAGCAGATGCCCTATGCTGACCATCTAAAAAAACTCCAGCTATACTCTGTCGCATATCGCCTGCTCAGAAGTGATCTCTGCTTAACATATAAGACCATGTCACAACCAGAGCTGTTGGACATACTACACTTAAAGAAATCCCAATCCCTCAGAGCCACACACTCCAGGGATCTAAACCTGGTCATCACAATGAACAAAACATGCTGGAGGGATAGGTTCCTGACCCAGATACTCCCCATACTCTGGAATAGACTGCCCATACATGTCAAGTTGAGCACCTCTTTGGCCCTCTTCAAAAAGAACCTTGACGACTGGATGGGAGATAGGAAATTCACCCCAGGGATCACATCAATCGCCCTGTTAGACAGGGAGCCAGGGAAGTAATAGCAAGGGAATTATGTCTAGGCTTGTATAGGTCCTAGGGCCGATAGCCTAGTACCAACCTATGAACAATATAACCTCTGATAATTATCGTCTGCATCCATAAATCTTGACTGATGGCCATCCAGGTGTGTGGGTATACAGATAAGTGCCCCCTGGCTGTTCCACACTGTGGCAGTCAGGCAACCCTTTAGGAGTGCTGAAAGGGCTTCTTGGTAAAAGTACCCCAAAATTCTTGATTCTGAGGTGCACCACTGCCCCTTGAGCAATGTCCATTGATGTTATTCCCCCCTCCATCCCAAAGGGGTCTGTCAACAAAAATGTCATGGCTAACAACTTAGGGAATTCTGAAACCATAACTTCTGCCCACCCTTTTGGCTCCATGGAAAATATCTTTAGGGGTGGAAAAGAGTATGTATAAGGCAGACAGGGGCTTGCCCACCTGGTCACTTCTGGTAAACATATCTTTTACCTTGGGTCCACACAGTGCTGCACTGTCAAAGGCAGCATTAATGAAGTAAGCCTTGAAACTTTAAGTTAAATCACACAGAAGCATCCAGTGTTCTGATGAACAGCAGTGCTGGTGTCTGCCACTCTCAACGTGTCATCAGCTGCATTTAAAAGCAGATGCATGGAGACATTGTACTTTGATTGTAGGGTAGATAGCTGGGACACCACAGTTGTTTGGATGTAAGCAGACAGGTTACTCGAAAGGGATTTGGACAGCTCTTTAGTGAAATCCCTCTAAATGTGAGTCATATGGATCAGGTAGCTCAGAGCACAGACAGCAAACATTGCTGAAGCATAAGTCCATTTCCCAAATCTGTCCAGTGTCCTGGACTCCATGTTAGGGGGTGGACAGATGTATTCTCTTCTGAAAACACCTGCCACAACCACCATGGCATCTCCTGGGGGACCATTGCTCCAATGGGACCTGTTACTAGGGGTGACCAATATTTTGCCAAGTTTTAATGGGACAGGTTCCACTACATCAGGTTCCTTCCAGGCCTGTTGAGAGTCCAATTCAATGAGCTCATCAGTGGGTGGGACTACCCAGGAGGTAGATGAACCAACAATAAAAGCCTTGAGGAATACTGACTCTTCCAGGAAGGGGCTTCAGTGGACCAACACCCTCTCTGCTTCATCAATTCAAAAATGTCTCCATAGGAGCCATCTTCTAGAGGGGTTCTTGATGTTCCCTCCTTTCCCTGAAATCATTTTTTTAGTGACAGGCAATGAAGATGAGTCAAGATACCTCCTCTTGCAAAACTGTTTCTTGTGACCTTCCCCACTGGGAGTTTCCAGGGAAGGCTCAGATTTGGAAGGAGAACTTGCCAAGTGAGAACCTTCAAGGCATAGAGTGGCTGATTATCCCTGCTGGACAGAATGAGCTGATGCAACAACAGAATTCAAGGGGTATTGAGACAGAGCCAAGTGGGTATCAGGCACCTTCTTCCTGGACCTAGGGAGCAACTTCTCAAAGGCCTGAAAAGCTGAAGCCAAGACATGCCACCCCCTGACCCAAAGAGGTCAAAGAAGGAACATCCCCAGCCCCAAACAGACTTGGTTCTGAGGCAGACATGAAAGCACCTAAGGGTAGGGATGGCTCTGAAAACTTCAGAGTCAACTTCAACCTGCCTGTATCTTGGCCCCAGTGCTTCAGTCTTGAGACTCATCCTGATGAAACACAACTGAAGTCAAAAGGGTAAGTAAGGGGAACTACTGGAGTTGAAGTCAACAGAGATGTTGGGTCCAACAGTGGTGTCTTGTGGGGGGGGGGGGGGTCACTCGGTACTATGGGCACCAGACCCAAAGGTTAGAAATGCAAACTACAGATCATGGTTAGGATTGTCAGGACCAGACTCAGAGCCACCAGTGGAACAGGTACAGGGAAGATCTGGTCTAGAGACTTCCGCATCATCCAAGAGGCTCTCTGATGATCAAAGGACATGAAAGAAGATGTCACAGAAGGTGGTCTGGATGAATGGTGACTGTGTTTGGCCTAGCCAGAAAAATAGGAGAGTGCAACCAAGTACTAGTTAGCTGTAGGGAAAAACAGCTAGGTGGAGTTGGAGAACAGATCCTAATTATCTCCTCTGTTGATCCTAACTTCTCTCGACTCTTCTTTCTTTTTGTCTTTCTCCCTTTCTTTCTCTTTACTCCTCACTCTCTCCTTCTGTTTTTCCATGCAAGATCTCATCTTCTCTGATTTCTTTAAGGAAAGAGATTAATGTCTGAAATTGAAGGAACTGGAACTCCTGCAGGGACAGGGAGAAAGCCGTTAGGGATAAGAGTATTACATCTATTATGTTCTATATAGCTCTGGAAGAGGGAAAATATTCACATTCCACTTCCAAATGTTCCACCCCTAAACAGTACACACAGAGTGTGTGAGGATCCTGTGGGGGATTTTGTGCCCACAGGCACTGCACTTCTTGAAACCTGTGGCCTTGTCAGCCATAACTAAGCCACTTGACAACAAATATCAACACAAAAATACACTAAACATAAAAAAACAGCAAGATGCCTGATAACAGTACCGACTACGCAGGGCTACAAATTCTAAGAGTTATGTAAAACAAACATCCAATAAATAACACTTTAGCAGCAATAGAAAATCCAGAAAATTCTTTCTTTCTTTCTTTTTATGTAGGGGGGAGGAAATGTGGGAAGAGATACTCCTGAAAAAGTACATTACAGAACAAACTAAGGAAGATATGTATATAGATATCACTATATCCTGAACAACCAAGCAAAACACAAGAAAATAATCTATCACTTGATCTGAGCCCTGTTGACTGAAGAGGCGGCAATTGATATCTAGGATATTCTTGGGACTATAGGGAAGTATGGGTAGGTGGGAGCCAGAGTCCTGGATCCAACCTCTTGAAAAACTATTAAGGTCAGATCAATTTGGATCCAATAACCAATTTGTTGAGTCAGATGGATCTCATATTTCTTATAGCTAAAAAAGGTACTTATTTATTTTAATATCTTTAACACATAAAAAAGTCACTGAAAAGACTCCACCCAACAATTAAAATACCTCTGACTGCACACTATGCAATACTGCTTTTTAATATAACATGCAGTTTATATCATGAAATGTTTTATGTAAATACTAGCAAGAACATAACTTTACTTACAGATACTTTTCCCCCTTCAGTGTCCTAAACATTAATGACATAAAATCTAGTACATGGTTTATAGTCCACCCACAAGTTTAACAAAGTCAGTAAAAGTCCTGTCTTTTGTCAGTCACATTATTTGCAAAGCCATATTTCACAAATGTGACTGATGCTTTATAATCTCTCATTTGTTCACTAATTTTAAATTTGCTTGTTTTCTTCCTGATCTTCATCATCTCCATCTCACAGCACTACACTCTGATTCAAGTCCAAGGTACTTCTGATTCTTCTAGTCAATTTTGCTTGTTTTTGCCTCTCAAACATTTTCCTTTGGAATACTGTGAAACGATTCGGTGGCAAAGATTCTTTATGAGCTTTATAGTCAGAAGGAGGAGAAGCAGAGCCCCTTTCTGCTTGCTAGCTCACTTTTTGTTGGATAATCGTTTTTTATTTCCTCTTTAGACTCTACTCTGAAGACAGCTGGATACAGCAGCTTGAATCTCACACCTGCCTCTCGACATCCCCTGCTTACTTCTCTTCTACCCAGTGTACAGTGAAAAATCATTTTCTATAAACACTCTGATGTCTTCAATTTTTTTATACTTTTCATTCTGCTACAGCTTTGTCAGGATTAACTCAATCTGCTGGTATGATTGCATCTTGACTAATACAGGTCTTGGTTTCTTTCTCATGGCCAGGTTTGGAGCATGTACTCAATGTGCCTTTTCAGTTTATCATACTCTGCTGGGAAACACCAGTCCAGTTGCTTATTAGTGCTTTGTGACCATCTCCAAGTCTCATCCCTCTTCCAGTTTCTCTAGTACGGAAGAAAATCTCAGGCTTTCTTTGCATGCTCTGTCTTCTAACTCTATTTTTTGAAACAGCTCTTCCTGAAAAGCATCATATTCAGCCAGCCTTTTCTTAATTTCAGCTTCTGATATTTTGCAGTTTTATCAGTCCATCTGAATAGATAGTTAAAGCTTCTTCTACTTTCCCCAGCCTTTTTTTCTTTGAACTGATATATTCCTTCAATGGTTCATTTATTTTAGTCACTTCTGAGTACATTTTATTTTTTCAAATAAATTACTGGAAGCCATATCCTGATTCAGAGTTGAAGCTTGAATGACTTTTTGCAGAACAGTTGCAGGATCATTCCCAGCCACTGTTTTCTCTTCACCTTTTCTTGTTGATTTTCTTTCAGGCTCTTCAAATGTCTTCTTTCATGGCATCCAGGCAGTGTACTTACTAGCCAGTAACTGAATTTTACCTAAATTACAGTTTCAATGGCACTTCTTTTTCTCAGTTTCTGCTTTCATACTGGAAGAGCTGAAATTAAGCTGTTTTTCAGTGGGCAGTCATCTTGGCAGTCCCAGGCATAAAACCTTCTTTAACAGTATTAGAATCCTCAGAAACATTGCCCAGCACTACACAGAGCCAATTCTAAATGATCACACATACTAGACTTTGAGGACATTACCAGTTTACCAGAAGATAAATTTAGCTCAAACTTCACCCTTCTCTCTCCCCTTACATTCCCAGATCATATACATGTATCTACCCCCCCCCACTTTGAATCTCCCAATAACAAATCCTCAAAGCATTTTCCATGGCCAAGAACACTTTTTTAATGGGGCCAGATTACATATCAGGTTACCTACTGAGCAGCGTGAAACAGAACCTGTCAAACCCTCTACAGAGGTTGTGCAATATCAGTCTCCCAACATGCCTGATGAATGGAGGACAGAAAGAGAAAGCCCCTTGCACAATGGTTGGGCATCAATGGACATGAGTAAAAATAGACCCAGAAGTCTGACCTGCCTTATCTGAAAGTCTATGGAGAAGACCTTTATGGAATTAATAAATAAGCATAGGTAACCTACAAACTCTTTACCAAAGCCAGTATGGTTTTGTCAAGCATGGATCCTGCTTGCTTAACCTAGATGACTTCTTTAAGAAGGTTACTGAATGAAAGTATGATGTAAAATCGGTTCACTTTGCATATTTAAACCTTGCAAAGGCATTTAACACCATCCACACTCAAGTATTGTTAATAAACTGTCTCAGCCAAATGCAAATCCCCATATAACTTAGTGGATAGCAAAATGGCAAACAAATAGAACACAGAAAATTAGTGTATATGGTTCTACCTCCTCCAAAAGATCTTTCACCAGTGGTGTACCACATGGTTCAGTCCTTGGGCCATTCCTCTTTGGCATTTACTTTGGAGAGATTAACACCAATGTAAAGGATTTGTGGCTGACCAAGTGTCCAGATGCCTGTAAACTTGATACCATCCTAAACTCTCCATAGGACACATCAGTTGCCCTTCTAGACAGGGGTCCAGGGAAGTAAATACTGTCGGAAGAAATAGCCAGGGAATTGTTATGGCTAGGCTTGTACAAGCCTTAGGGCCAATAGCCTAGTACCAACCAATGAACCTATAAGATCTTACAAGAAGGTATTTCCCAAAGAAATAGTTGGTGTCATAACCATGGACTAAAATTAAATGCCAATAAACGTATAATAGTCTCCTTTGGCAAGCATGATATCCCATATAGCTACTGCATCAATAACACACCCCTGAAAACTGATTTGATAGTTAGGGAACTGAAGCTAGAGGTATGCATAATGGTTAAGATGTTTACCTTACAGACAGAAGGCACAGAGTTTGATTCTCATATCTGAAAGGAAAATTGTCTAAGCTTAAAATGGCTCAAAAAGGCAGCAAGACTAGTACTTGCCTATGAACCTATATGGACAACAAACTGTCCTTCAATTACCATGTATCCACTATTATCAGAAGGTCCTTTTCATTGCACAGTTTGTGAGTAAGGGTATGACATCTAGGTTCTGGAATATGATCATTCCACCATATTAGGCAATTGTTAGGCAGATCACTGAGTGTAATTGCTCCCTTTGGTATGTAACTGTCCAAGCACATAACACAACTTGAATGTCAACAACACTTTCTCACCAAGAGAATCAAAAGCCTAAATCATAAAAACTTTAGTGACCATCTCAAAGTCTCATCCCTCTTCTCAGTAACATGCAAGCTACTGAGAGGCAATCTCTGCCTCAGCAGACCCTGTCCTCTCTGATCTTCAGCACATCTGCAAGCCCAGTGGTGGAAAAAAAAGCACCTGCTCAAGAGATCTTAATCTCTTTTGCAACATAAATAAAACATTGGAGGGACAGAAATGTATCACAGAAAATACCACTTTTTGGAATCATCTTCCTTTCTACATAACACATAGTACAGCCTTACTCTGTTTCAACATAATCTGGATGAATGGTTGTGAAACTGCAACTTCACCCATGGTTTAGCACTCTTATCCCTTATGGATAGGAGGCAACATGTAAATATTCTACATAGCCCTGGATTATTCATATTTAAATATATGGGAATGCAATACTAGGCTTCTAAAGATCCTCATGGATCCATAGCCTAGTAAGCACCTATGAATATTTCCACTTTACCGAAGACTGAAAGGAAAACACTTAGATATATTCATCTAGTCAAAAAGAATGAACATCATTACAAATGTATATAAAAAGCTAACTGGCTCCCCATTAATCTAAGTACAAACTTATTTTTGAACATGCTAACCTTTAAACCACCGCATGAAACCTATTCCTCCCTTCCTTTTTTATTAAACAAGAAACATCTTTATTAAATTATCACTTATGACTTAGACAATCATAAGTTTATATTAATGAAAACTAACCATATTGACATAATGGGAGGCCACGGTGGTGCAGTGGTTAGCATTGCCACCTCACAGTAAGAGGTTCTCTGGTTTGATTCTTGGCTGGGGTGCTTTCTGTGCGGAGTCTGCATATCATCCCTGTGGTCATGTGGGTTTCCTCTGGGTGCTCTGGTTTCATCCCACATCACAAAGACATGCAGTAGGTGGATTGGACACTCTAAATTGGCCCTAGGTGTGAGTGTGTGCATGTGTGTGCCTTCTGTGGAAGGTTGGGTGCTGGGCTGGCAATTCAACACCGTAAAACTCCACTGCCAATCATTAGTGGACAGATGATCCACTGTGGTGCCCCCTAACCGGGAAAAGTGGAAAGAAGAAGAAGAACCATATTGACATAATATTAGTTGCAAGCATTATACATCACCTATAATCTACCCAATCACTGGCAGTCAGACATTACATAGCTCATTCACATCCTGCCTTCTTTTAAACCTCATTCCTCCTCTGTATGTATTGTTCCCACAATTCCCATTTTATACTCCTCCTTTCTTAGTAATACATTAAGCATACATTCCACTCATAGTGTAATTGGTCACTGCACACTCACCCTAAAAAAATAAGAAAATTAGAAATATGTCTCTGTTGAAGAGGCAACTCAAAATCTACAACCATAAACAATCAAAATGTACTTGCTTTACAAGCAAAGAATATTAGTCTTAAAAACAGAATTCATCATTGCATAAAACAAGAATATACATTGTAAATCAAGAATAAAAACAATCCAGCAGAGTTAATGCTCAGCAGCAAGGCAGCCAACAAGAATTAAAATATATAAACAAACAGCTGCTGTGCAACGCAATGGAGGGTGCCAATGAGTTTATGCTCCAAAATTCACAAGATATGAAAGGTATTGAAAAGTATTGGAGAAAATGGCAGTCAATCTTGCTAAAAAAGAATGTAATTTATTGAACAGGTTAGCGCTTTCGCAATAGCTTCATCAGACCTTTGATAACAAAATACATTACGACCTCATCATTTAAATACATCAGAGGGCGCCAAAATCTATCAGCACCTTAAAGGTGTAGCACTCATAAAGATCACATGGAATAAACATAGCTATAAAACATGTATACATTTAGCAGTATATACATTTGAAAGTTCATAAAAATATACTGACATAAAAATAAAATAAAAAATAATGGAATGTATGACATATATATGAACATTAAAAAATTTTTTGACACAAAATATTCCCTGTCATTATTAATTCTTTAACCTCCTTGATTTAAGTATGGGACGTAGTGGAACCTTCCCATTCAAACCTGGTATTTGATCAGCCCTAAACTTGATAATCCAACTTATCTCTCTAGTCTCGGTGTAATTCCTAATGTCCCCTCTCCTATGTGTCTTGAAAACCTGTTCCAGTACCCTAAACCTAAACTGATGTGCTGGCCCCTCATTCTTGGTGTGCTTTGCCAGGGCATTGTGTAGATTACCCTTCCTTGTATGGTACATGTGCTCCCTGATCCTATCTCTCAATACTGTTGGTTTTGCCTACATAGTAGGCCGAGCAAGATGTACATGAGGCAAGGTAGACAACATCCTTCGACATACAGCTACCTTTCGTCCGGATGTGGAACACACCAGACCCATACGGATAGACAAAAGTAGGGTCAGTTAAAATGTAGGAGCAAAATTGCACTTATTGCATGGTGTCATGTAAGGCCCTGAGAAAGTGGTTGGTGTATGGGATACTTTTGGGTAACAAAGTAGCCTCTTGAGATTCTTCTTGTTCCTGTAGACAAATCTTGGTCGTTCACCTATTAGATCACTAATAGTGGGGTCCACCGACAAGATGTGCCAATGTTTAGAGAAAATGTCTTTGACAGAACCAACATCTCTGGTATAATAAATGGGAAAGATGACGTTGTTATTCTCAGCATGAGGATCATCTTTCTTCCAATTGACCCCAATATCATCTGTGTATACTTCCTTAGCTCCTTGTGAAAAGTAGGGTTTAGCTCTTCCCTCCCTAAGACTGTGAATCTCATCCATGCCTTTGGTTATGTCCAAGCTACTGTATCCTCGTTCCATGAGTCTCATACCCAGATCTTCCAGTTCGCTCTCCAAATCAGTGGTCCCAGGAGTGTATCGGGACATCCGCATGGATTGTCCTTTTACAATGTTGTTATAGACAAAACCCGGGTGCATACTGGAACGATGGAGTAGCGTATTGCTATGGCAGGGCTTACGATACACTCCAGTGTTGATCATGCCACCGGGTAATTTGTCCACATGGATATCCAGGAATGGAATGTTGGTGTTTGACCATTCCATGGTAAATTTCAGGAATGTATTGGAGATGTTGATCCATTCAAAAAAATCCTCCAGTTGTTCGGATGTACCACTCCAGATGAAGAAAAGATCATCTACAAAACGCCTGTAGAATGGTATGAACTCCATAAATAGTTCATTCTGGAACAGGTGGCAATGCTCCCACTCTGCCATCACCAAGTTGGCGTAGCTATTCGCACAGGAGGTGCCCATAGCTACACCATCTCGTTGTAGATAAATCATCTCTTGGAAGCAGAATAGGTTGGAATCCAGAATGATCTCCAACAAAAAAATAATTAACTCAATGTCATAGTCTAGAGACAATGTAGATCTCCTTAGATAGGCCTCAATCATCTCTTTGCCCTTGATGTTCGGTATAACGGTAAAAAGAGATTGTACGTCCATAGTCACCCATATAAGATCCTCAACATCGGGGTGATCGTGGAGATGTTGATATAGGTCTAACAAAAACTGTTTGGTATCCCTGAGAATAAAAGGGTTAGCATCAACCAAGGGTCTTAGTTGGGATTCTACAAAAATTGATAGAGGTTCAGTCGACCATCCCCTGCCAGCAACAATTGGTCTCAATGGTGGTTGGTGTAGATCTTTGTGGATCTTAGGTAGACCTTGAATGATTGGAATCAAGGGGTGGGGAACATATAAATAATCAAACAAGGCCTGATCAATGACCCCCTCATTCAATAAACCAAGGAGTGTAGAATGTATAGTATGAATAATGGTGTCAACCTCACAATTGGTAATGGAAACATAAAACCTTTCATCAGCCAGCATATGTAACATATCATAACTGTACCTGTCTGCATCAAAAACCACAGTGCCACCCCCCTTGTCTGCTGGTCGAATGACGATACTGCGGTTGCGACATAGGGAGTTCAATGCTGCTCTTTGTCGGTGATTGAGGTTATGTCTCCTATTCGTAGCCCCTCTCTGGTGCATCTTGTAAATGTCATCTTCCACTAATTTGCTGTAAGCAGCGACCAGAGGGTGTATCGGGGGAATAAAGGTACTAGGTATCTTAAAAGCAGTATCATGTGATGTGTTACCTGCATCCTTGAAGAATATCCTCAGGGACAAGTTCCTAATGAATAATTTGAAATCCTTCAAAGTTTCCTCATACTTGCTATCCATCGTGGGAATAAAAGTGAGTCCTCTACTCAGGACCTGTATCTCAAATTCACTCAGTGCATACCTAGATAAATTAAAAACAGTATCTACTGTTTTACCTCCCACATTTTCTTGATGGTTCGATTCGGCTGTCTCTCTGGTGACAGTTTCCTCTTGTATCTCCCCTTGTTGTTGGGGTACGCCCTCTCCCCACTGGCAAATACTCTGATGGGAAAAGGACATCTATTTCCCCCCTGTTGTGGAGTATTCAATCTCTGTAAATCAGGCACACATACAGGATCAAAACCATCATTAACTCTGTTATGTGCTGAGTTAATTGTTTTCCTCCTAACAACTGGTTCTAAACCAGGGCCCTGTGTATTTTCCCTTGTATGGTTGTGGACAGAGGAATCTACACTGGCAACATCCAAGGGGTCACTGGTGGGTGTCGGAACAACAGAAGCAACAATATCAGCAGCATCAACACTAACATTAGCCATGTTCTCTACATTCTTAACAGATTTATCGTCCATATCATCAACAGTTACAACTGCAACTGTTGAAGTACTCCCATTCCCTCCAATAACATTTCTATAAGCATTTCTATCTGAAACATTACTGGCTCTTCTAGTATGTGTGTTATTGTCCGTTAAATTATTTCTAGGCCAAGTAAAGATATTGCCCAAACGAAAGTCCGTGCTATCTCTATGTAATTTTGTTTTCTTTTGATTCAAGAGACGGCGCTCATACATGTTGACATTATCCAACATCAAGCCCAACATCCGGTCAACAACGGAGATCGGGAAGTCAGTAAGAATAGTATTCTTAGCTTTTCTAATGTCCTCCCTGAGTTTCTCTTCAATTGGGAGAAAGAAAGTATTCATAAGCTTCATGTAACTGAGGCTTACCTCGATGTTGAGCTGTTGCCAATCGAAAAGCAGCTCCGGATGTAATGTACCCGTCGTCGGCATCTTCAAGCTGTTTGTTTATATATTTTTATTCTTGTTTGCTGCCTTGCTGCTGAGCATTAACTCTGCTGGATTGTTTTTATTCTTGATTTACACTTTTGGCTTACACACTCCAGTGGAGGCATGATCGGAGGGATACCAGCATCTATTGAACTACCATATACGGTATCTGATACCAATGAAGCACCCACGACGTCACGTCCGTTTTTGGACCGCTTTGCTGACTGTTTACGCACCGAGAGGAACCCACTAGCGTCGTTTGTGGCATTAGAAGAGGGTCCAGCTACTCCTAGCTCGCTGGATTATGACAGGGAAGGACTAAATCGTGCCATTGAAGAACTCGAGCAGGATTTATTTAAACTCAAGCGTATGCAGACCCAGCGACAACACTTTGAGGTCTGCATACAACGTCGACTGGTACCAAGAGGGCTTAGAGTCTTGAAGATGCCGACGACGGGTACATTACATCCGGAGCTGCTTTTCGATTGGCAACAGCTCAACATCGAGGTAAGCCTCAGTTACATGAAGCTTATGAATACTTTCTTTCTCCCAATTGAAGAGAAACTCAGGGAGGACATTAGAAAAGCTAAGAATACTATTCTTACTGACTTCCCGATCTCCGTTGTTGACCGGATGTTGGGCTTGATGTTGGATAATGTCAACATGTATGAGCGCCGTCTCTTGAATCAAAAGAAAACGAAATTACATAGAGATAGCACGGACTTTCGTTTGGGCAATATCTTTACTTGGCCTAGAAATAATTTAATGGACAATAACACACATACTAGAAGAGCCAGTAATGTTTCAGATAGAAATGCTTATAGAAATGTTATTGGAGGGAATGGGAGTACTTCAACAGTTGCAGTTGTAACTGTTGATGATATGGACAATAAATCTGTTAAGAATGTAGAGAACATGGCTAATGTTAGTGTTGATGCTGCTGATATTGTTGCTTCTGTTGTTCCGACACCCACCAGTGACCCCTTGGATGTTGCCAGTGTAGATTCCTCTGTCCACAACCATACAAGGGAAAATACACAGGGCCCTGGTTTAGAACCAGTTGTTAGGAGGAAAACAATTAACTCAGCACATAACAGAGTTAATGATGGTTTTGATCCTGTATGTGTGCCTGATTTACAGAGATTGAATACTCCACAACAGGGGGGAAATAGATGTCCTTTTCCCATCAGAGTATTTGCCAGTGGGGAGAGGGCGTACCCCAACAACAAGGGGAGATACAAGAGGAAACTGTCACCAGAGAGACAGCCGAATCGAACCATCAAGAAAATGTGGGAGGTAAAACAGTAGATACTGTTTTTAATTTATCTAGGTATGCACTGAGTGAATTTGAGATACAGGTCCTGAGTAGAGGACTCACTTTTATTCCCACGATGGATAGCAAGTATGAGGAAACTTTGAAGGATTTCAAATTATTCATTAGGAACTTGTCCCTGAGGATATTCTTCAAGGATGCAGGTAACACATCACATGATACTGCTTTTAAGATACCTAGTACCTTTATTCCCCCGATACACCCTCTGGTCGCTGCTTACAGCAAATTAGTGGAAGATGACATTTACAAGATGCACCAGAGAGGGCTACGAATAGGAGACATAACCTCAATCACCGACAAAGAGCAGCATTGAACTCCCTATGTCACAACCGTAACATTGTCATTCGACCAGCAGACAAGGGGGGGTGGTACTGTGGTATTTGATGCAGACAGGTACAGTTATGATATGTTACATATGCTGGCTGATGAAAGGTTTTATGTTTCCATTACCAATTGTGAGGTTGACACCATTATTCATACTATACATTCTACACTCCTTGGTTTATTGAATGAGGGGGTCATTGATCAGGCCTTGTTTGATTATTTATATGTTCCCCACCCCTTGATTCCAATCATTCAAGGTCTACCTAAGATCCACAAAGATCTACACCAACCACCATTGAGACCAATTGTTGCTGGCAGGGGATGGTCGACTGAACCTCTATCAATTTTTGTAGAATCCCAACTAAGACCCTTGGTTGATGCTAACCCTTTTATTCTCAGGGATACCAAACAGTTTTTGTTAGACCTATATCAACATCTCCACGATCACCCCGATGTTGAGGATCTTATATGGGTGACTATGGACGACAATCTCTTTTACCGTTATACCGAACATCAAGGGCAAAGAGATGATTGAGGCCTATCTAAGGAGATCTACATTGTCTCTAGACTATGACATTGAGTTAATTATTTTTTTGTTGGAGATCATTCTGGATTCCAACCTATTCTGCTTCCAAGAGATGATTTATCTACAACGAGATGGTGTAGCTATGGGCACCTCCTGTGCGAATAGCTACGCCAACTTGGTGATGGCAGAGTGGGAGCATTGCCACCTGTTCCAGAATGAACTATTTATGGAGTTCATACCATTCTACAGGCGTTTTGTAGATGATCTTTTCTTCATCTGGAGTGGTACATCCAACAACTGGAGGATTTTTGAATGGATCAACATCTCCAATACATTCCTGAAATTTACCATGGAATGGTCAAACACCAACATTCCATTCCTGGATATCCATGTGGACAAATTACCCGGTGGCATGATCAACACTGGAGTGTATCGTAAGCCCTGACATAGCAATACGCTACTCCATCGTTCCAGTATGCACCCGGGCTTTGTCTATAATAACATTGTAAAAGGACAATCCATGCGGATGTCCCGATATATCCCTGAGACCACTGATTTGGAGAAAGAACTGGAAGATCTGGGTATGAGACTCATGGAACGAGGATACAGTAGCTTGGACATAACCAAAGGCATGGATGAGATTCACAGTCTTAGGGAGGGAAGAGCTAAACCCTACTTTTCACAAGGAGCTAAGGAAGTATACACAGATGATATTGGGGTCAATTGGAAGAAAGATGATCCTCATGCTGAGAATAACAACGTCATCTTTCCCATTTATTATACCAGAGATGTTGGTTCTGTCAAAGACATTTTCTCTAAACATTGGCACATCTTGTCGGTGGACCCCACTATTAGTGATCTAACAGGTGAACGACCAAGATTTGTCTACAGGAACAAGAAGAATCTCAAGAGGCTACTTTGTTACCCAAAAGTATCCCATACACCAACCACTTTCTCAGGGCCTTACATGACACCATGCAATAAGTGCAATTTTTGCTCCTACATTTTAACTGACCCTACTTTTGTCTATCCGTATGGGTCTGGTGTGTTCCACATCCGGACGAAAGGTAGCTGTATGTCGAAGGATGTTGTCTACCTTGCCTCATGTACATCTTGCTCGGCCTACTATGTAGGCAAAACCAACCGAGTATTGAGAGATAGGATCAGGGAGCACATGTACCATACAAGGAAGGGTAATCTACACAATGCCCTGGCAAAGCACACCAAGAATGAGGGGCCAGCACATCAGTTTAGGTTTAGGGTACTGGAACAGGTTTTCAAGACACATAGGAGAGGGGACATTAGGAATTACACCGAGACTAGAGAGATAAGTTGGATTATCAAGTTTAGGGCTGATCAAATACCAGGTTTGAATGGGAAGGTTCCACTACGTCCCATACTTAAATCAAGGAGGTTAAAGAATTAATAATGACAGGGAATATTTTGTGTCAAAAAATTTTTTAATGTTCATATATATGTCATACATTCCATTATTTTTTAATTTATTTTTATGTCAGTATATTTTTATGAACTTTCAAATGTATATACTGCTAAATGTATACATGTTTTATAGCTATGTTTATTCCATGTGATCTTTATGAGTGCTACACCTTTAAGGTGCTGATAGATTTTGGCGCCCTCTGATGTATTTAAATGATGAGGTCGTAATGTATTTTGTTATCAAAGGTCTGATGAAGCTATTGCGAAAGCGCTAACCTGTTCAATAAATTACATTCTTTTTTAGCAAGATTGACTGCCATTTTCTCCAATACTTTTCAATACCTTTCATATCTTGTGAATTTTGGAGCATAAACTCATTGGCACCCTCCATTGCGTTGCACAGCAGCTGTTTGTTTATATAAGAATATACATTACTTTACATGTACCTCTTTGTTGTACTTGCTTATTTACCAACTGGAACCTATAAATATTGTACATAGCATTTTGCTATATTATTCGGTCATACTTTTTGTTCTATTTAGGAAAAGCTCAAGCTATCAGTGAAACAAATAACACAGTCAAAAAAAATCACTGAAGGCTTCCAAAAGACAATCAATGAAAATTAGCGTAGAAAACTTTTTATTGATGCTTTCATCAAGCAGACTTCATCATAAATACTAAAATATTCTAAAACACACTTTAAATACTTAGACCAAACCCTTAATTAACTAATCAATTAATAAAACACCATTTACTTAAAAACCTTATAACAAACGATAGGCCTAAATGTCATGGATGTAACACATGTAGATATATTCATGAAGGACCTTAAATATTAAATATTTTAAAATATACTATTTCTGTTCCAGGGAGATTTAATTGCAACACTTCTAATGTAGCATATATCGCTCTGTATTCAGGATGTCCGGCCTATTATATAGGCATGACTACCAGAAATTTAAGTAAGTGCATTAAAGAACACTATTATGCTATCAGAATTAAGAATGACAATAATGCCTTATATAGGCATTCCGTTGATTGTACTTTTTATAAAAAGTTCACGTTTTCTATTTTAGAACATATTGAAAGAAATTTAAGAGGGGGTAATTTGAAAAATAAAGAGTATAGGAGAGAAACTTTATGGTAACTCAAGATGGGGACAGACACCCCCCAGGTTTGAATGAAGTGGTGAATATTAAATGTTTTTTAGCAGAAAGGAAACTGGCAATTTGAAATTATAGTACTAAGTGTACACTGTCTTTTTAAGTAAATGGTGTTTTATTAATTGATTAGTTAATTAAGGGTTTGGTCTTAGTATTTAAAGTGTGTTTTAGAATGTTTTAGTATTTCTGATGATGTCTGCTTAATGAAATTGTTAATAAAAAGTTTTCTATGCTAATTTTCGTTGATTGCTTCTGGAAGCCTTCAGTGCTTTTTTGTCTGTTTAGGAAAAGTTGTACAACAGTAGAAAAGTAGTAACTGAAGAACTGATAAATCTAAGCATCTCTTTGCCACTGTTGATCTTAATACTATCATACATACACATAATCAATTTGTACTTCAATTTGAAGTCCATGTTAAATTTTAAATGAGGTAAATGCTTGTATTTATTTTGAGGCCCGAGAAGTGACTGAATTAGTCATCAGACAGTTGTTCACCTGTTTAACAAACTGGAATTAAGAATATATACCACTGACATCCTCATGTCCATCTGAGAGGTAGTCTGTAGTGTCTGAAGGAGGAAGGGGCAAAGAGCTCCAGTAGTCAGGCCAGCTGTCAAGCTTCTGTAGGGGGGAATTTCAAGTGTCAAGTACCACAGCACTTAATTACAAAGAAAATATTCTGAAAGGATCAGTAGGTTTATGACACCAATGAGTGGGAAACAACAAGAGCTATAAATACCTTATTATCCCGGTTTTTACTTTTTTTTTTTTTTTTTTGTATTATATAGGGCCTTCTCAATCAATGGGTCTCCCACCCACATCCAACTGGCCCATTCACTCTGGGGTTGGGGGTGGTGAGAGTCACAAATTCCCACACTAGGTGAGAGCCCTATGACCCATTAATTCTTACCCAGGAATCAAAATGATCCTGTTTCCCAAAAAGTGTCAAGTGGTAGGGAATGGGCACATTTCTGGTCCTGTGGGGTAGTCTGTGCAATCCTCCTGGGAGCTCTTGCAAGCTTCGCTATTGCTGTTAGCTAAGGGGGAGCATGCATCTTCACTCTGTGTTCCTCCCTAGGCTTATGAGTGTGAATGTACTATGACAGTGCTGGCTTGGCAGGCCTGCCTTCCACTTTGTATAATATCTAGTGCCCCCACTATGTGTCACCCATGTAGTGAGCCAGAACTGCCTCTACAGGCACCTGAGTTGTTAATCAGATTGGATCATCTAAGCCATAGTCAGGGCTTTGTTCCTTAATGCCATGAGGCTGACAATATCTGGGTTTTAATTTGGCGAAGAATGTTAAAACGTGATGGGTGAGATTATACATGTATCAGTGTGACAAATTCCTAAAGAAGCCATCCCGAGATTTCATTCACATGCAACACTGAAAAAAAAAAACAAAAAGGATAGGAATACACAGCAGGAAAGAAAGAATTGTCATGCTTTTTATACATGACAAAGTAAGGATAATTTTATAGGGAGGAAAATACACTCTGATACATTCTGGGGAAAGGAAGTGTTGTGAACTGTCTAACTTTCGCCTGCAGGCTTATTCTTCTTTAGTACATTCATTTATTTCATATGACTTCATATTTCTCTAATTCACTCTCAGGTTGTTAGGGTAGACAGCACTGCAGAATCAGGAAGCTGGCATGCTCTACACCACCCTACAATAGCTGTGGAATGGATGAGCTGATTGGGGACTCCCAGTCAGGAATGAATGGCTTGTAGGACTCTCTCCTCCCCAGGGAATCCTAGCTTCCATTGGAATGGAATGAATGAGTTGCAGGTAGAGGAACTATTGGGCTTGGTGCTGTAGGGAGGGTATTGAAAATATGCAACTTATCTTTCCATCTGACATATATGGGCTGCAGAATTCCAATTATGGATTTGGGGAAAGGATGAGGGAATCAGTCACCAGTTGGACCTAGAAAGACGGACATGGTGGCAAGGGTGCCAAAAATGAGCTTCAGTGTGGTGATGTGCAACATTATAAGCCTAGGAATGAGATGATTTAGGAAGGCCAGACATGCCAAGAAGGATTACCACAGGGAATGTTGCACAGTAGTAAGTGCTGAGAAGCGTAATTAGCCCTGGTCTGAATTACCTACTTCAATGTCAGACAGGCTTGGGGCATTCTTCAAAACTTGGGTTACAAAAATTAACTCATGTTTCTGTTTCCCAGAGTCCCTCTACACACTATTATCTGCAGCACTGGCTACAAGATGGTAATTGTCTAATCTGAACATACTTCACTCTTGTAGCTTAAGACAAATAAGTTCAGAGAGTCACAGGTGTTTACTAGTGACAGATTTATTTTTATTTCATATCTGTCTCTAGACTGTTATAATGCAACAGTCATACCTTTAAAGACTCTAAAACATTTCTGCTGAAGAATCAGACATTTATTTGCCATACAGGCATATTGCTTGGTGGTAACTATCAAAGAACATCCAGCTTTTGGAGCCATATAGGCACAGCACAGGTTTCTAAAACAGAAATACAACAGTTATTTTTTTCAATAAATTATTGTTGCTACCTTTACATAGGTCTGCATTTAGCTACTGATATATTTTATTGAACATTATTTAATCAAAAACATCCAACCAAACATGCCAGATGCGATAATGCAAGTGACTGACTTTGCGTCCTCAAACTGCATTTATGCAAGTGTATGCCAAATTGTGAATTAATCATTTATAATTAAGGGGATACATGAAGTGCATAGCCTGGTCTCTTAGCTCAAAAATAAGGAACAAAGCCCAAAATAATGTGGGACAAATGCCCACGATCAGGGACAGATTTTAAATATTTCTCTTTATATACTTTGAAAGTTAGTAGAATAACAGGTTTTGCATTAGCATACATTTTCTGAAACTCAAATGACTGCAGTCCTCAATGATTTGCAAGAAAATCACACATTTTATGTAAAAAGTATCAAAAATATGAAGCAAAATCAAGGATATCTGGCAAAATTAGGGAAAGTTGACAGCTATGAAGGTTCTCTAATACTGTTAAATCAGTGATTTAGCTAAGGAGGGGTGAATGGAGCATTCATCCAGGCACAAAGTGTTAGGGGGGAGCCATCAGCAGAAGTTGATCAGACTTCAGTGCATTAGTGGCATTTGAACACCAGTACTACACTACTATGATCAAAACTGAAGTACTTTAACACTCCATGTGTGACAAGCATGAACTGTAACAGGTACTTGCTATAAATATAGCAAGTAGTTTGCTACAGTTTAGTTTAAAAAGAAATATGCCCATTTGCACAATGTGGTAAGGGATCTTAACGCTTGTTGATATTTCCTTAGAGATTCCAAACAGAGATTTTTTTCTCTTCAATCCTGAAGTGCTTGAAGCTTAAAGATGAGGGGGTACCAGACTGAGGGATGGGCATGAGTGTCAGAATTGCCAGCAGCACCTCTTTCCTTAGATTCCAGGCATGGCATACATTTTAAATGCAAGCTAACAAAGTGAAATCAGATACTTACACTTTCACACCTGATTCATTCAGCTAAACATTTTCAATCAGATGTTGTTTAATGTTGGTCATGGCAGAAGACCATTACAAATCCCAATAACAAAATATAAAGTCAGAAGAATTTTAAAGATCACCTGTAATAATGAGGCACTCTTTATCCATTAACTTTTCTGTAAAAAGACGAGCTACTATAAGTTCCGTGTTGATCAGAAATCGTATCTCCTCTTGCACTAGGCCAGAACCAAGGACTCCACCACCAACCTTGGAAGAAGCAAAGTCCACCTAGAAATAAACACACGTTACTAAACTAAACATAGATTATTAAACAGCTATCTGCCCACTAAAATATATGACAAACTTCTTTTTCCAATATTTTCTGCAGTATCTGCTCAGACTCTGCATATGTAGTGTGCACAGTATGAATTTGTAATCATTGCTTACAAGGCATCTGTATTACCAATAATAAGTGCAAGAAGGCTGGTTCGGGTAGTTTATCCATCTCCCAGACAGAATGCCCCTGTTGTGTAAGCAAAGTGCACCATGTAAGCTGCTCTCACGATCTCTTGTGACCTAGTGGTTAGGGACAACATTTTACAGTGGCAATATCTCCTAGCTTTTAGGCAAAGAAGAATACAGCTTTGAATGTAGTTCAGAAGTTCTGAGTTGGATAAGTGTCTTGCTGGGTCTTTTACAGACTCTGCCATGGATGTTATATGGGACTATTCTTTTCAGAGCAAATGGCTCTACAAATATCCAGTTAAATGATCTAAAACTTCATAACCAGATACGCAGACACACTGACATGATACTTTCAATAATGATATAACCCCCCTCCCTTTCAATCATGACATAACACACTCCCCTGGAACAAAAATTTCAGTATATGTCAAATGGAGTAAAGTACAGAGGGGTAAGTAAACTTACCATAACAGTAGAAGCTCCAGTGATCACTGCTGCATTGGCTTTAGGTATATGGTGATATCCTGCCCAAGGATATAACAGCAAGATAGCTTCTAAAACTTCAGGATACCTGCTGAATGCCCAAACCATCAGTCAGTTCAAACTGAGTTGACTAGAAAGACAGATTTGAGTGCCAAGCCATTCACAGTTTTCATGCTAAATGACAAAGAGCGATATAGAGAGAGGCTTAGCCCTGAAAGGACATAGCTAGCAGTATATATATATCTATATATATATATATATATATATATATATATATATATCTATATCTATATATCTATATATATATATATATATATATACACACACATATACAGATCTAGGACTTTTGACTGAAAGATCAAAAGCCCAAATCCATTACCACCGAACACACTTTAATGAAAGCGCTTTCATCAAAAAAGCCCTTTCGTTAAAGAATGTTAAAAAAAAAAATAAAAAAGCACAAAATCTACTTGAATGCAGGGGGGCAAGCCCCCCTGCACACACCCCACTGTAATATTCTCACTCTGGGGTTGCACTACAGTGGGGAAAAGGGAATTTTCCCTTACCGCACCGTAGTACGACTGGAACAACAAGCATACTTACGCAACAGTGCTGCTTCGGTGAACAGCGCTTTCGCGGAAGTATGCTCACCATATTGGAATTCAGTAAAAGATGCATCTGTACAGAACACACACACACACACACACACACACACACACACACACACACACACACACACACACACACACACACACACACACACACACACACACACACACACACACACACCCTTGTGAAATTCAAAAAAAGGAGGACGGAGGGAAGGAATGGCTAGTGGACCAGTGTTCTTTCAAACATTTACTGTTATGGTTAAGTTTAATTATACAACTGTACTATGTTCATCATATCAATTACTGCTGCAGCAGCCTTAGCTCTATGGGTAGATTACCCTACCTAACTGCATTTGGGAGGTGGAAGGGGAAGAGTCTAGGGGCTCTGAAAGAATGGTCCTAGCAAAGTCAGATATAGACCTAGAGAAGGAATCAAGCTTGTAGTAGTTTGTAAAAGTATGTACAGAGGACCAAGTTGCTGCTTCTAGAGTACTTCTAGAACCCAGCCCTTTCCAAAAACTCACAGATGAAGCCAAGATCCTGGTAGAGTGAGCCTTGAACCTTTCCTGGAATAGTTTTGTTATGGTGAGTATAACAAAAGGTAACAACCTGAAACAACCATCTAGAAATAGTCTGTTTTTCTTACCTTCACAAGAAATGAACAAACTGATCCAAAGATGGACAGTTTGGCTTAAAGTAAACTTGGATACCACTTTAGATACAGAGGAAGGATTAACTCACAAAGAAACCCTATCTCTGCAGAAAATGAGATAGGATTGATTCACCATAAGAACTTGTGACTTAGATACTCTTTTTGCAGAGGTCAGAGCAATGAGTAAAACACTTTTTCATATTAAGAACCTCACGTCAGCCTGATGATCTGGTTCAGATGGATCAAGTGTTAGCCTTTAACACAAAATTAAGATCCCAAGGAGGAGTCACTGGTTTTCTGGGACGTATTCATGCAATATTTCTTTAAAAAATATTTTTACATGAGAAAGCATTGAAAGAGGGGGCTCCATGGGTGATCTGCTGAAACAGCCGATAAATTAACCTTGCTGGAGGAGTAAGAAAGGACAAAGGATACCAACTCAGACAAATATTGTAAAACTAGAAAAACACTAGCCCTCAATATGTGCTGGCTGTATTGTTGGCATCAACTAGAAAACCTTTTCCATTTGCTGATTATATGATTTTCTAGAAGCAGACCTTCTTACCTCCATTATTATCTGCTGCGCAACCTCAGGAAACAGGTGCCTAAAGGGAAATAAGACCCTATCATGCAGGCAGTCACTTGAAGTTGATTGAGATCAGGGTGAATCAAACACCCTGCTCTTGTACGAGTAGATCCATTCTTTGAGGAAGCTTGTGGTAATTCCTCCTGGCCATTTTCCAAAAGAAGGGAGAACCACTGGAGCTGGATACTTTGTGAACACACTTGGTGCAGTGGATACTCCAAAAGTAAGGCAGAGAACTGATAATGTGGTCCAGACACACAAAACTTTTAGAAACACCTGAAATCTGAATGAATAGGGATGCGATGATATGCATCTTTTAAATCTTGTGTTATCAGGAAACTTAAATTACACAGAAGTGGTAACAGATTGTGAAATGACAGCATTGTGAACATAGGCACTATCACTAATCGGTTTAGGGAAAAAAGGCCAGAACTGGTCTCCAAGCACTTTTTCTTTGCAACAAAAACATGCTTGAATAGAAATCTTTCCCAAACTGAGAAGGCGGTACTGACACTACTATTCCCTGAGACAACAAATATTAAAGGACACGGGGAAATAGATGAATGAGGAATTTCCCCCTGGAAAGGAGGAATTTCTTCCCACTGCTATCTGTAAACTTGGTGAATGAAGTTCAGAACCCATTTGTCTGAAACTACCTGTTTCCAAAGACAGAAGTGGAAATTCACACTTTCTGGAAGGGAAAGGGACTGCTAGGGTGGGAAGTGGGGACATTGTCCCTTAAATAGTCATTCTGACTTATTAAACTCTCCTTTGTTTTGGGGAGTTCCTGTATTCTTTTTGGAACACCCTTACTATTGCTTCTTATCAGCTTACCAGTATTTTGCAAATACTGTTTATTTTGTTTCTTGCCAAATCTGGATGAAGAGTTAAAGAATTTCTTGGAAAATTTGGAAAAGGAGGGCTGACCGTACCACAAAAGGAGGGGGAGTATCAATATTCATCAAAGATACCCACACTTCCAGGTTGGTGGCACAGCACGGAGCATCAGAGACTATCCATGTGCAACTAACAGTGGGTAAAACTGCCTTCCAGTTTATAGCCTGCTACAGACCACCCTCCCAAACCCAGGAACCCCACTCGGCCTTCCTGAGAACACTGGAAAATATGAAGGTCTCTCCAAACACCATTATATTGGGCGACTTCAACTACCCAAACATAGACTGGGAGCATTACTCTAGCTCCAATACCCTAGCCCAAAGGTTCCTAGAATTTATAAACTCAAATTCTATGGAACAACTTGTTACCACTCCCACAAGAGGGAAAAATATACTGGACCTGATCATCACCAACATGGGGACTCTATGCTCCAGACCAGAAGTATATCCCTCACTGGTAAGATCAGACCATAAACTAATCTCACTGGATATTCACATCCCGACTCCACCCCCTGCCCTGAAAACCACAGTGAAAAACTTCTCTAAAGCAAATTTCACACTCCTCAAAACCGAGGTGGAATCCTTCAAAGCCCCCGGGCCTGTGGAAAATACGGCCCAGACCGCAGAATCCTTTATAAATGCATTCTATGAACACCTTCAGGAATACATGGATCATGCAATCCCAAATAAAATCAAGACCCAATCCCCCAAAGGCAGATGTCCTGTCTGGTGGATCCCAGCCATAAACAAACTATACAATAGAAGGAGGAAGCTACTACATAATAGAGCAAAATCCCAAAAAGGGAAGGCATTTCTGATCAGTATTAGCAAAAAACTACAGGCACTCATAAAATCGTCTAAGACCAGCTTCAAGAGAAAAATTATACAGGACACTAAGGAAAATCACAAGGCTTTCTTTAGTTATGTTAGGAACCTGGGTGGAAATTCCCAGATATGCTCAGAATTAGTCCAAAATGACAAAAAATACACCGAACCCACAGACATTGCCAACATCCTAGCTGATAGGTTCAGCGCAAACTTCTCCCCCCCTCCCCACCAAAAGGGCAAATATTTATCCCAGCAGAGTGCTGCCCCCTGACATCTCAGATGCTCAGGTAAGAGCTGCCCTCTCCAAAGCAAAAAACACAGCATCAATGGGACCAGACGGTATCCTGGGCTGCGTCCTACATGAACTCCAAGAAGAGCTAAACCCAAACATAAAACTACTGTTCAATCTCAGCCTTACTACAGGATATGTACCGAAAGAGTGGCGTACAGCAACAGTGGTCCCTCTCCACAAAGGTGGTGCCTCAACATATCCTGGAAACTATCACCCCATAAGCCTGACTAGCTTGGTCTGCAAAGCTATGGAAAGATCATCATGGACCTCATAAATAAAGATATTGGGGACCTACAGGCACTGGATCCTACCCAGTTCAGCTTTGTTAAGGGCAGATCCTGCCTCTTAAACCCGGTTGATTTCTTTGAAACAGTCACCAAGGCCATTGACGAGGGGAAGGTGGTCCACACAGCCTACCTGTACCTCGCAAAAGCCTTTGATACAATACCCCACTCGGGCATTATAGATAAGCTCACCAGCTTAAATATAAACCTCTATGTCACTAGATGGGTTGCAAACTGGCTCAAGGACAGAACCCACATGGTTAGAATTGCTGGAGCCATGTCAGACTCCAAACCAGTTACAAGTGGTGTTCCACAAGGCTCAGTCCTGGGACCTTCTCTTGTTTGGTATATATTTCTTGGAGGTACAGGCCAACTTGGAAGGACTGTGGCTGACTAAGTTTGCAGATGACTGCAAACTGGGCGCCATAATCAACTCTCCAGCCGACACAAGCATCCTCCAAAAGGGCCTCATAGAAACAGACAACTGGTGCCAGAGTCATGGCCTCAAGCTAAACGCCCAAAAGTGTATAGTCATCCCCTTTGGCAAAAACAAAGTACCCACAAATTACCACATAGGTGGTAATCCATTAAGTACAGAAGAAGTAATTAGGGACCTGGAGACCCAAGTTGATAGCGATCTCTCATTTGACAACCACGTGGCCAAAGTGGTTAGAAAAACATTTTATATAGCCCACCCAATCATGAAGGGATTCACATCCAGATCATGGGAGGTCATCATGCCTCTTTACCCATCCCTCATCAGGCCCATAATTGAGTACAATGCCCCTTTTGGGATGTACCTTACCAGACACCTGCAGCAACTGGAAAGACCCCAAAAGTACCTCACCAAGAAGATCATAGGGCTCAAACAGATGCCATATGCTGCCCGGTTAAAAAACTCCAGCTCTACTCAGTGGCATACCACCTGCTCAGAGGCGATCTGTGCCTGACGTATAAAGCCATGTCCAACCCGAAATTAATGGACATGCTGCACCTCAGAAAATCCAAATCCCGTCGAGCTACGTGCTCGAGAGACTTGAACCTCAGCACTGAAATAAATAGGACATGCTGGAGGGACAGATTCATAACCCAGAGGCTCCCTTCAGTCTGGAATAAAATCCCAGTCCAGGTTAGGCAGAGTCCCTCATTGACTCTCTTCAAGAGGAATCTTGATGAGTGGATGGGAGATTGTAGGTTTACCCAGGGTATCACTTCTGTGTCACTGTTAGACAGAGGCACAGTATACTAACCTTGAAAAAGGGCATAGCAAAATTAATTTAAAATGGGTGGCGAAAGCCAAACACACTCTGGCTAGGCTTATAAATGCCCTAGGGCAGATAGCCTAGTATGAGCCTATGAAAAATCTTGGAAATTCCCTGTATCCGGTTACTTCTTCATCACATGTTTTAATAATCTTTGCAGCAGAGGGACCAAAAACTTAATCTCTATCAAAAGAAGAATCTAAGATCTCAGTTTTCATATCTTCTGGGAAGTTCTGAGAATGCAGCCAGGCAAACCTTTTCAAAACATTACCAGTACCCATAGCCCTGGCAGAAGTATCAACAGAGACATACATACACTTTAAACAATGAGTTGTGGCCAGTAAGACGGAAAAAGCAAAACCATTTAAAGAAGAGTTTTCTTCACAAGAAGAAACTGCAGACAAAACATTACTCTTACTTTCACAATTAGTCTGAACAAACTTTAACATATGAGCCTAACAATTCAAAACGCTGAAAATTCAAGTTGCGGAAGCATACACTTTATTGCCAAATGTATCAGTTATTTTCCCATCCTTGTTACAAACTGTGGGATTGAAATGAACTAAATGTTTAGCAGTAGCAGGTTTAACTAAATCCACAGCTGTTGGATTAGGTTTGGGATGTTTACATAAAAAAAAATAAAAAAAAAATGAGGAAACTATACAATCTATATGAATTTTAGGGGCAATAGGCTAACTATCAGGAAAACTGCAGGTGGTGACATGCACATTCTCCAATCCTGACAGCAATGGAGAATTGTGAAGGTTCTGGAAATTCCATTTATAATCGCTAGCTCATAGTATTTTCTGAAGGACTGAGAAACCTCATTGTTCTCCCACTGAAAACATTGTCACATTTTGGAAATTATCTCAGAGAAAGAGAACCCCCCCCCCCCCCCCCCACCAAACAGGGAGAATTAGATACTGCTCTATCCTTTGAATATGGATCAGGAATTTGAAGTGAAAAACCTTGTATCTGTCTTTACATCTTCCTGTCCAGATTCAAAATCTTGAATCTCTTCAGGAGAAGAAGCATCCCTTTTTCTTTTACCAGAAACCACTTATAAGAAGGATCAATAGCCTGAATTGGACCCTGAGCCAGATCTAGTAAACCACCTCTGGACATGAACTTTTAGCAGGAACAGTTACATTTTTAGTTTTCTGTTTTTTTTTGACAAAAAAAATGGGGTCAACAGATTTATTAATGACAACAGCAGCTTCCTCGGTGATAGGCACAATATTATCACTAAATAGGGAATTTTTTCCCTTTTCCCTCTCCCATGAGCAATAACAGTGTCTCTTCTTTGTGTACTGAGGGAACCTCAACAGCCGCAGAGAACGTGGCTAATCTTTGGTCCGCAGTGGCTATAGGTGCTACACTGGAGAGATTTGTGCTAAAAGATGAGTTGCCTGAGGAACCAGCTTTGGCCACAGCACAGTCACCCAATTGCAGCTTAGGTAAGTTGTTAGCCTGCTGTGGGTGCAAAGGCTGTTTCCTTAACTTTTTCTTTTTGTGGCTGGAAGAAGGACCGAGAGTGGGACTTCAAATTTATTTCATGGTAAAGCTGAAAATGGTCTCTTTCCAGGAGAAAACAAGTAGCATAAGCTGGTAAAAAATTAAAGTTGTTAACTCATTCCCTACAAAAAGACATAAAAATGCACTTTAATACACTTTGCCAGCCCCAAAAGGTAAAGTAAACAGTTTTTCCACAGAAAAAAGTGGCTTTCAACTACTTTTAACTACTGTTAAACTTACAGAAAACATTCACTCCCACTTAAAAGTGCAATTAAGTCTCATGGCAGTCTGTTAAAATACAAACTCCTAGCAGAAAAACAACTTTCCTAACCAGAAGAGTACTTTTAAATAATACATTTGAAATGTTGAAGGTCTTTACGAAAGGGAACTTATCTGCCCAGCAAAGGAACAGCACAAACTGACTTGATCTTCAAAAGCCTGCAGAGGAGCGCTTTCTTCGGCGGCAGGAAAGGTCAGAAGGGCTTAACATTCAAACTCATGTTTTTCAGGCAGCTCATCTTGAGCTGCCTGATGGTATGAATATGTGGAAGGTGCCCTTAAGCTTTGGAAGCTGGCCAGCTGTTATATCCTTAGCAGAATACAGCCCCAAAATGTATAATTTCTTGAATTAAGGCAAGTATTGGGATCAGTTAGTTCTTGGCAGATAATGAAATGCCACTTATTTTAGAATGCCATTAAACTGCAATTTGTAGCCTCTTTGAGTAACACTCAATGACATTTTCTAACTATGGAAAAAGAGTTGGTGGGGGAGGGGAAAGAGTTGGGATGGGCTTAGGGAGGGCATGGGGTCAACCTGCCTGAGTCATAGCCAATTCCTCTGGGTGCCTTGTCACTGAAGTCCCCCAGGGTTGTCTCTGGGACTAGCTTACAAACCTTACTAAAGTTTCTTTCCTTCTATTTATCAGGTCTTTCACTGCCCTGTTTAGGGTGAGAAGGACATGTTGCTGGGAAATTCCTCCTATATGTAGAAACCTGGGCCTGAAAAAGTTATCTTGCAGATTGGGAGGTCTTTTCTCTTTTCCTTCATTTATCTGTAAAGTTCCCAAGCAGGGGGTCCTAACAGTAGATCCTTGCTCTGAGGGGCATTTAGGATTTCTTTCTTAATATTCTCAGGCAGGAGCATGCTCCTCAGCCAGCCAAGTCGCTGTTTCACAGATCCCATAGCTGCTGCCCTGCACGATGTGTCCACAGCATTATAGCCACATTTCTTTGAGTGCTTGGAAACATTGAAAGAATGGTATATAATCCAGCACCTCATGCTTCAGATGCTTGTCTTTAATCCCCTCTGCCTTAGCCCTCATCTTCTCCAGTGGGATTCTTGGCAGTTAGGTATGGGGGCCAGTCTGAAAGAAAGGGTGGCAGAGGTGTATAATTTTTTCCCCACATCTGTTGAGCACTCTGCTCTACCATTCAATGCCAATATGAGTCCAGGTAAGAGATGAGGTAGCTTGTTGCTGGGGTGCAGACACCACAACTGAATATGCCACAGGGTTCCTATAAAGATACTTATAGGAATCACTGACCCTGTAGAACAGTGGTGCACAACATCCTGCCTGGGTGCCAAATCCGGCCCGCCACACAAAGCCATCCGGCCTCTAAAGAATAACCAAAAGAATTTAAAAAAAAAGTGAAAAAATGCTATGCCTTATTCCAGTCACACAAACTTTCCAGCATTTGCTTACTTACCTAATTGACTGCAGTTGTGGACACCTCTAATTTTGGCCGTGGAAGTAACTATTCTTTCTTGTTTGTAACTTGTAGTCTGTAAACAGTAGTAACATTCTGCTAGAGTAAGTTAGGCAAAGTTGCTGTAGAAAACAGGTAATTTCATGACTGCTATTTTTAGTAAAAATGCCAGTCACCTGTACTTATTGTTAACTCATAACGACTTACTATGTTTTGAGGTGGCTCGCAGATGCATCAAGAATTCATGCAGTGGTCCTCCCCACAAATAGGTTGTGCACCACTGCTGTAGAACCAGTCAGGTTTGGAAAAGGGAAGGAAGTCAGGCTCCAGAGATGCACTGTGTTTGGTTTTTTAACACCTTTACTGAATTATCACTTAAGAAATATAGACAAACATACATTTATGTAAAAGAAAACAAACCACATTAACATGTCCCCAGTTACACAAATTATATATCACATAAATTCTTCAATCCAATATTACATAAATTGCTCAATTCCTGCCTTCCCTTAAAACTCACTCATCTTCCAAAACATTATTCTGTATGTATTATTCCCACAATTTCCATGTTTTTCTATGTAATTTGCTCCTTCTAAGGATCCCACTTTGTTTTTTTTAACAATATTCAATACTTCAATAAACCCTGGGATTCATTAACACCTATACTAAGTATAAAATAAGTGTCCACCGTTCTGTATGAACAGACAACACAAGCATAACTCGCACCCTCTTCCTGTTAATTTTAGCTTCCCTTCTGATTTTCTTGGAGCCTTAAATATTCAGGGGGATTCATAAAGATCACCACAAAGTGTAGACTATATGTACATTTAGTGTAACCTTTCTGAGTGACTAGAAAGCACAGAAAGTGTGGTAGAGATGTTCTTGAATACAGATCTTGAACACAGTGTAGGCATTAATGAATCTGGCCTACAGTTTGTTAAGATTTTGATTTTCTAGTAATTTTTTTTCCTCAAAAAAAATTTTATTTTTCAAATACACTTGAATACATTCCATAGAATTTGTATATAACATCTTAAACACTAGGTACACTATTTGCATCAGCCTGACACTATAACAGAGCTCAATATATACAAGTACTTTATAGGTATACCAGTCCAGTTATCAGAGTGTATCTGTTCAGTTATTGTAAAGTGTCAATCAATAAGACTTTTTTCCATGGATTGTTAGTAAATGTCTTAGGATGAATCCTTAATTCTTTAATTTTAATTTCCAACAATGCCGTGGTCTTCAGTAGCCTGTAGAAGTCTTCCAAAGTCGGTATTGTGTTTGTCTTCCATCTTCTTGTTATACACTTTCTTGAGATTGCAAGTATTGTCCATACTAGATACATATTTGATTCATTCAAATGAGGACATTCATATACATTTAATAATACTAGAGCTTCAGATAAGTTAAATGATTAATTAAATAAAGCTTTTAAAAAGCTTTTAATACCATTCCAAAATGGCTTAATTTTAACACAGTCGAAAAAAATGTGATTCCAATCTGCATTGCGTATTTGCTCACACCTCCAACATATTTCCTTTGTAGAAGAATTAATTCTGGTAATTCTATCTGGAGTTAAGAATGCCCTTTGCAAGCATTTCCAATTAAAAACTTTCCAGTATTATGTAAAGGATATATGTTTTATTGATAATAAAATATTTGATTTAATTTCTTCAGTTAGCTGTAATGAGGGTTCTTTTGTTATATAATTCCAATATGAGGATTCAGGTGTTGTTTTATAATTTATCAATATCTTGTAAAATTTTGAAATACTATTTCCCATGTCACAATCATTATATATGATTTCATATAGGTATTTCGTAAGTTTAGGTATTTCTTTAAATTAAGAATTACTAATTATTCTGCATACATTTTGCAAATACGTCAGAATGCTTTGCATAGTTAGCCAATCCTGTTGTGGAATTTTGTATGTTGTTTTCTATTGTTTTCATATCCAGAGCTTTTAGTTTTTTGATACATTGAAACCAACAAACAAATCCTTTCTGTTTCCAGGAATTAATTATTTCTCTGTATAGTTTATGTGGATAGCTCTTTGTAATTATGAATGGTGTTAAAAGATCAAACCAGATTTTTAAATCTATATTTGCATTAATAATTTTCCTAAATAAGTCAATGTAATAATTAATCATATGAGTTTTAGTGGGCTTAGTTATGTTATATTGCATAATATGTATACATACATAATACATATGTGCCATGGCAAATTTTTTATCTGTTATTTGAACTTTTTTTTGTAAATCAAATTCATTTATTGATATTACAGTTAGTAATTCTTTCCATTTTGCAGAATAATTTGGATTTATCTAATCTGAGAGTATTTTAGATATTGATGCTTTTATATATGTTTCTATATCAGGAAAGTTTAATCTTCTCTGTTTCCATGGTCTGATGTGATGTATTAAAGCTATTCTGTTTCTTTTGGGAAACCATACAAATTTTATTAGGCTTGAGTTTATTTCTTTGAGTATATTCCTTTCTGGTAACAGCTGTATTGCCAAAGCTATACATAGAAATGTGAGTAGTAAAACCATTGTTATTAACTGTAGTCCATCTTCAAATGTTAATATTATTTTGTTCCACCTTTCCACAGAGATTTTAATTGCATTGATGATATTACTGTAATTTTTTTAAGACTAATTCATTATTATCCTTGCATAATTCAATTCTTAGATATTTTAAGGTGTAGTCTTGTTTCCCTATAATGTGATTCCCCTTTGTCTGCATTTTTTTTTTCTTTATTTAAAAATAAAAATTTTGATTTTGATTTATTGAAATGGAGTCCTGAAGTCCTGCAAAATGTGTCAATTAAAATATCTAATTCTTCTAATGTCTCTTTTGCATTGGATAATGTTAACAATATGTCATCAGCAAAGAGCATTACTTTAGAATTGTATTGTTCCTAAACATCTACTCCTTTGATATTTGTATTGTTACATATTGAATCTGCCAATATTTCAATAGCCAAAGCAAATAGAATTGGTGACATGTGACATCCCTGTTTAGTACCCTTTGTTATATGTATAGATACAGAGGTGAAAGGACCTAGCTTAACATACGCTAAATTATTTGTATGTATGTGTGTGTGTGTGTGTGTGTGTGTGTGTATATATATATATATATATATATTCTTTAGTAGATGAACAAAGGAAAGAGGAAATTCAAATAACACCAGAATTTTGAATTAGTCCCAATTTAGGGAATCAAAGGCTTTCTGTATATCTAAGCTAATTATGAGTGTTTATTTTTTTTATCAACATAATGTATAAGAGAAACTTTAATATTGTCATGTGTGTGTTTATGATATATAAATCCAGTTTGATCATTTATTGTTTTGGACAGTGGTATTTTCATTCTGTTAGTTAATAGTGTCATAAATATCTTATAGTCATTATTTAATAATGATATAGGTCTATATGAGGTACAGAGGTTTGGGTATTTATTATCCTTTAAGATTGGTGTGATTACGGAATATCTCCATGAGGGTGGTATTAAAGCTTGTGACTGAATTCCTAATAGAGTTTTATGGAAGAGGGATAGTATCGCTGAAGGAAAAAAGTTTATATATTTCCATAATTATGCCATCTATACCTGGAGCTTTATTATTTTTTACTCTTTTACTGTATCGGTAATTTCTTTGTAAGATATGGGTGTTTGCAGATTTAGTTACAATTTTTCTAGTATTTATTTTATATTAGAACAGTTTTCATCTAGATTTGATTTATATGTATATTTTCTTTTTGGAAATGTTCTATATAGTGATTTCTATAGGCATCAAGAATGTCACCTATATCCGAGACAGTTTCCCCTTTCTTTTCATGGAAGATACTTTTAATGTTATTAGCTTTTGACTGTATTTTGATTCTTGTGGATAAATTATGTAGATATTTGGGAGAAGTGGCCAATGTATAAATTTTTTAGCTTTTCTAAAGCTAAACTAGTTTTATGTGTTAGAATTTTGTTGTATTTATTGTTTAATACTTCTACTTTCTTTTTCATCTCCAAATGAATTTGATTTTTTTCAGCTTTTACTGACAAAAGTTTAGATTGTAGATCTAATAATTCAGAATCCAATTATCTGATTTTTTTTATACCAAGTTAGGGTTTTACCATATATGTAAGCTTTTAATGAGTCCCATATAATTATTTTATTTATCTCTATGGTGTAATTAATATCTACGAAGAACTGTAATTCAGATAATAACCAGGGTTTGAACTCTTTAATTTTAGATATATATGCTGGAATTCTGGAGTTAAAGATTAATGGTTAGTATCAAGGAATTGTGGTCTATTATTTAACCAGGATATACATGACATTTCTAAATCATACTTTAACTGAAGAAGGGATAAGTCTCCATGACAGCATTTTTTTTTCAAAATACTGTTCTGTTACTGCTATTATTTATGATGTTAATTTGTTACATTTTGAGTCTGAACTGTGATGAATGGTACCTTGTTGAATTAGTTAATTACTTAAATTATTATAAGTAAAATCAATGAAAAATTAAGAAGATAAGTATTCACTGAGTTCAAGTAGGGGAATAGAAACGTCTATGTTTGTATTATATGTTGCTTTGTTTGGCTTATATATAATGTATGTAGTAACCCATCTTGGCCTACCTTTGTTTGTGAAGAATTACTAGACTCTTTGAACATTCTGAATAAATCATTACTGTTTCTCAGTTGTTTAAGAATCCTTCCAATTTTTTAAAATAAAAACAGATGACAAGTGATGCACCATGTCAGTTAATACTTTGACAGATGTAGTTGTAAAAGTTATGTTTTTGGGACAGCTGTCTTGGAATCAGTTTTTTGTTTCTTCTTTCTAGCATCAGTAAAATGATTTGTTTCTTTTATTCTTTTAAGAGTAGGGGCCATTCATTCCATTTATTCTGGGATAGACACTATATTGTTGTTTTTGATGAATATAGTAGCTTCTTCTAAGTTATTAAAGGTTCTCATCTCATTGGCAAAAAGTATTTTTATCTTGGCTGGAAAGGCCAGCTGTGCTTTAATGGTGTTTTGTTTCAATAGTTTTATTATTGGCCAGCCTTTTTTCCTTTGTTCTAGTATTTTGGAAGAATAATCATTGTCAAACCTTATCAGGCTTTGATTGTATTTTAAGGGTGCTCTCCAAGCAGACTTTAATATTAGTTCCTTCTCCAGAAATGAAAGAAATTTTATAACTATGGATTTAGGTGGAGTATTTGTTGAGTTAGAAGTCTAAAAATTCAGGAATTCAGATTGTTAAGAATGAAATAATGTATTCACCTTCAGTGTTTTCAGGCAGATCAAAGATCCTTATGTTGTTTCTCCTTTTCCTGTTTTCTAAGTCATCTATTTTGTTAAGCAGCCATATATTCTGTTTAAGCAGAAATTCTTTTTGGAATTCTTCCTCTTTGAGTCTCCCTTCAATGTCACTTAGAGAAGTTTCTATATTTGTTATTTTTGTATGGTGTTGCTGTAATAGTTCCTTAAGAGTATCAGTCTGTTTTTGAGAATTTAATTAGAGGTTTTCTAAGTCATTCTTAAAGCCATCCATCTTCAAAGATAGTTTCTGTAAGGTAGATACCATCAATTGCAGTTCTTTTTTCAAAGCAGCATCTGGGTGAGAATTCCTTGAGTTGTTCATATTCAGTGGCTCAATATATCTCCAAGTTACTTGACAGGAAAACATTTGTATATCTTCACCAAAACTGATATTTATGTTGTTTATCTATAGATTACTGACATTTTAAATTTGAAAATAATAAACTTTTCTTATATATTATTATACTAGTTTATGGAGCTCTCAAAATTCACTGCTCTTATTTGGCTATCTGGGCTTTGCTCCCTCCTTTTTTGATGTCACTAGAATTAAACTTAGCCAGGTCTTACTATGTCTTGGCAGTTCAGATCCCGTATCCTATCTCAAATTAATAATTTCCTTAGTTACACCCATTTGTTCACCCAATATTTCTGACAGAGTAATCTGTAGGGATTTTTTAAAGTCTGACAACTCATTACACTCCTAAAACACATGTTCCCAATTACCTCTTTCTTTCCCATCACACCTCCAACATTTGGCATCCACCTGAAAAAAAAAATCTTTGCAGTCTGCTTGGGGTATAAAAATACCTAGCAAAAATCCTAAATCCTTTAGACTTTGTTGCATATTTGGAGCCATATATACTTCTTCCCACTCTTTCCTTCTGAATTACTTATCCAAACTCTCTTTGCATTCTTTTCTAACCTCTTCTGATTGATTTGTATAGTCATCATGCAATATTTTGTATGACCTACTAGCTATCCTTTTCCTTTTTTTAACAGCAGTTTCTGTTTTACATTCAACTAAAAACTACCAGAGCAGGTCTTTCACTTAGACTCCCCCATCCCTTTTCTTTACCTATACTCTGATATTAATATCTGACAGGAAAGGCAAGCAGTCTGCAGTCCAAATGTCTTGTTGGCATCTTCTATTCCATTACCTTTCCCTTTCAAGTCATTTACTACCAATACCTTGGTTCCTTTAACAGTTTTCTCCAGTAAATTCCAGACCCTTCTTGCCTATTATCTGTACCGCTAATTGCAGTCATTCCTATCAGCAAAATCTCCTTTCTCCATTCTTGTGCTGGCTTAGTTCTTGGAATGCTTTCTGCTACTTTATCAATACAAGATTCTGTACAGCTGTTATTATTCTCCTTAATGATCTGCATCCAAAATCCCACTCTGTCCTTATTTCTTAGATCTTCCCTCTGCTTCATCATCATCCTTCCCACTGTGAATCCAGAAACATTTCTTCAACTCTTTATTAATTATTGTCCATAACCTCTCCTCTGATTGATAAAAATCTGCCTGACCAGTATATAAAACTAAAGATACTGAAAATATTTACACTGCCTGTATCTTGCCATCCATATCCATAAACAAGAGCTTCCAGGTTCTCAGTTTTTGTATTATTTTTTTGTTTACTCTCTTCCCCCATACCCTTAGGTGCTATAACAGAATTGTTTTTAATCAATATCCCTAAATATTTCATTTTGTGTCCCAGTAAATATGGTATTATTGAACCAATTCATGTGTGGATACATACTTTACAGCTATAGCCTTTGTTTAATCTTCATTAATTTTATATCCCCAAAAAGACTTGAAACTGTCTCAAAATGTTACACTGAGATGTCCTTTCCTGGCTTTATCAGATACAAAATATTATTGCCTGCAAATAAAGCCACCTTTTCTGGATTATCATAGCAATTGCATCCTTGAAATTCTAAGTCATTTATTTTCTTTGCCAATGATTCTAAATATAATGCAAAGGGGGAAGAGGACACTCCTGCCTGGTTCCTCTCTTCAGATACAACTTCTCAAAGAGCAATCCTCCCACTTTAATTTTTGCCTAATTATAGCCTCCTAATTAACCCTATTATATCAGGGAATGCAAATGCTTTCATTGTCCTACTTACAAAATCCCAGCTTACTCTCTTGAATGTTTTCTCTGCATCAACACCCACCAACATTAGCAGCATTTTCTTATATTCTGCTTCCATCCTGATCATCATTGCTCTATTAATGTTGACAAATGTTTGCTTCCCCTCCACAAAATCACATTGATCTATATCTATTTATTTATTTACTGATGTTTGATTACTGGGAAAGTCCGACTTAGTAGGATCCCATTTTCAGTGGAGGCCTAGGGAGAAAGTTCCAAAGTATTAGAGAACATTTTAAGAACAATAATTTGGCAACAGCTTTGCTATTCTTTTAGCTGCTATAGACATAAACACTTTATAATCATGGTTTAAAATGTAAATGGGCCTATAGGATGCTGGGTCTGATGGATGTTGGTGCTTCCCCTTCTTTTAAAATACTATTAAAACATTTCAGATCTTTATCACTTTCTTTCCTCCTAGCTTCCAAACTTCCACAGGAATAGCATCTGTTCCCAGAGATTTTCCTGCAGATTGATTGCATGTCACCATTTTTATCTCACCTCTTCTTAACTGTTAATTGTTGAGCCTCACCTACCTCTAACCTTGGCATACTTAAGTGTTCAATAAATGTTTCTATTTGTGCTCTTTCTTGATTTCTGCATTTCACTGCTTTATCCAAATTTTCATAAAATTGCCAAAATACCTCTAATAGCTCTACAGGATCTCTGGCTATTTTTTTTGTTATAGGTTCCATAAGTTTGGCAGCAACCCTTTCTCTCTGAGTTTTTGAGTTCTGGAGTTATTATAAAAAAACTGTTGCTCAACAGCAATCATTCTAAACTCATGCACATTATCCAGATATTCCCTGTTTTTCTCTTTAGCAGTCTGCAGTTGCACCTCATCTTGTTCTGTGAAATTCCCCTTATTCTGCAATACTTTAAACTTTATCAGCTCCTTTAACAATTTTTGTTACTTCTTAACCATATTTCGTTTTTTATTTGTATCCTATTTTTAAACTCCACTTACATTTTGTCCTTCTTACTACCTATAAGTTATGAAGACATTTTTATCTTCCCTAATAACTCTTGAGTAATTTTCACTCCCCATTCTTTAAATTCCTCTCTTTCTAATAGGTAGATGGGGAAGCACCAGTGCCTCATTTTTACTTCATTACCCTGAATTTTTTTCTTAGTTTTTATTGGTGTATGGTCTAAAATACTTATTGGATGTGTGTTGAAGCTTTCAATTAAATGCACACATTCCTGTGAAATATAATTTCTGTCTAGTCTAGCCCAGTTACTGTACCTTGGGGAATAATACATAAAATTCTCTCTGAGTTCCTTCTACTGAATTCATTTCTTCCATACAAATATTTTCATATATTTTTTCAGAAATCTAGCTTGTTTTGCTTTCCCTTTTGGTCTCTCAGATACATCCCCATTGTTGCACATCAAGTTCCATTCCCCACCTATATATAATATCCTTGCTGAATGCTGATTATTTTTCCCACAATTTTCTTAAGCTAAATACAGAACAGCAGTTTTAGATGAAATACAAATGTGATTACAGTGTAATCCTCCTCTCCTGCCAGCAGCCCTTACTATCATGAATCTACCATTATCATCCTTTTACCCTCCTCCATCATTGTTGGAGCTCCTCTAACAATTAGCATAAGTACTCCTCATTTTCTTTGTTCAGTTCAGTTCAGTTCCTTTATTTGTACCTTTAGGTAAATTTAATTTACTGCACCAGATTTAGCGTTGGTCACTAAACATACATTTAAAAATATACATTCACTTAACAAAAGCATTAAAAACAATTTTAAAGACAAGGAGTTTACATCTTATATTGCACATCTCCACATCCTATATTGCACATCTTTGCTAATTTAAAGTGCCGTCATTATACTTGTCTATTTTGCATTTCAAAACAGATATTTTCCATTGGACAAAAAAATGGAATTCAAAAGAAGTGCAAATGCAGATTATTCTTTAAATTGAACACATTTGTTATTGATTTGAGCAATAGCTACTGGAATAAAACTGTTCTTATACTGTTTTGTTTTACACAATGGGAACAAATACCTTCTTCCAGATGAAATACGTTATAATTCAACGTATAATGGATGTAAAGCATCCTTGAAAATTAAACCAATTATTTTTTCCAATCTTCTAGAATATAGAGAAGTAAGGTTCAATTGCTGTTCTCCAATCAACTTACTAGACCATTGCACAATCTACTTCAATGAATTCTTATTTTTCATAGAAAAATATCCATACCATGTTACCAAAGAAAATGACAAAATCAACTCAATGAAAGTACGGTAAAAGAAGATCATCATTTTTTTTATCTATGTGTTATTGGGATACTTTTAGCAAACAAAATAATCTTTGATGTCCTTTTCTACACACAGTTTCACAATTTTTCTGAAAATTTAACGTTGAATCTATAATTGTCCCAACATATTTATAATATTTATGTTTACGATACTCTGCTGAGTTCCAGCCTGTAATCCTTTCTTTATCAAATTCACATGCTCACCTCTTTACAAATGTCGGCTGTAGTACTGCTACTTCCACTCTGCAGTTTTTAGTATAATTCAGCACTCTTACCTTTTTGTCTATACATGGGAGGCTTTTCACAATCCAAAATAATATGAATAGTATAGCCATTAAGATAAGAAGTTATTATTCCCACCTATTATATATGACAACTTTTTTAAATGTCTATATCCAGCTTTTTTGTTACATGCACCCACTAATGTTTGCCAGGTTAATCTTTTGTGCAGTTGTTTCTTGTCATCTCCATTTGAACCCATATCACATTTTACAAGAGTTTTTGTTTTAATGAAAACTTTCAAACAAAAAAAAATACACCTCCAGAACACCCCCATAACCTATTAACTTAATCACACAAAACTACATACATCTTCAAAAAATGTTTAAATCTTCTGATAGGAACAATTGTCCCAAATTGACAGCTGCACCCACACACATTGCCTAACCTAAAATTAAGGTTATCTGTCGCTCAGCTCTCTTTCTCACAAAGATGACAAAAAGGCAAAGTATTTTGTTTAGATGCTTTAATACATATATTAGGATGGATAGCAGCATCATAAAATAGAAATGAACTTGCTAACAGACAGACCTTACATACACACATGCTTACATCTCAAAGGCTTACTATAAAATGGCAGTCTAGCTTGCATGTGCTCAGTATTTATACACTTGTGCAAGCCCTTGGATAGCTTCTTAAAGGTATATACACACATATTGAGCTACATCTTCCCTGGTAAAAACAATATCAGAGTTAGACATGCATCACTACATACATTAGAAACAAAATACAATGTTCATGTCCAAGTTTCTTCATATCTGCTACAGGGTTTAGAGATGAGATCATATCTCATTACAACAATCTAGACCAAATTTAGCAACAGAGACAGTCTGCGGTGCACAACTCATATCAGGAACTTCTGGATTTATCACAGGAACGGGAATGTCCTCTGGAACTTCCTCTGGAATTGGAACACTGGACAACTCACTCTGAGATAAATAAAGATTGCTTTTTGTGATTCCACAATGTATGATCTTGTCTCTGGGCAAACATTCTTCAAAACACCAATCCGATCATAACCTTTGGATGTTTGCATCCCTACCACCTCTCTTTCTCATAATGGATTGAATGGTTTGCTGGTTTTATTGTAGTATGACTTCTGGGTTAGGTGTTTCTTCAACAGATGGGCTTTCACTGATCTGTTGTTCTTGACACATGGAACCAACTGACTACTGATTGGTAATGTGGTTCTGGTTTGTCTTGACAGAAGTCTCTGAGCAGGTGAACCAAGATGTTTATCATGAGGAACATTTCTGAGATTTAAGAGATTCAAGAAAACATCACATTTTGACTTCTCTAGTAACTGTTTTTCACTTTGAACTGTACATTCTGCCAAACCATTTGACTGCGGGTACTCTGGACTAATTGTAACAAAAGTAAAGTCCCATTCTTCAGCAAATCTTTTGAACTGTTGGCTTGTAAACTGTGTGCCATTGTCAGAAATAACTTTGTGTGGACTGCCATGCACTGTAAAATGATGCTTCATCTTAGTAATGACAGTACTGGATGCTAGATTATGAAGAAGCCAATCTCGAACCAACTGGAGTAAGAGTGAGTCTATAAACACCAAATAATGCTAACCACTCCACTCAAAAACGTCTATGGCTAATGTCGACCAAGGTAGTTCCAGGAATCTGGTTTAGCTGAAGTGGTTCCTTCTGTTGATGAAGTTTTCTACTATTAGACATTGAACAAGATGAAAGTGCTCTGTTAATGTCTTATGACATAGAAGGCCAAAATACTAGTCCTCTCACCCTTCTTTTGGTAAATACAACTCCTGGGTGACCACAATGCAAGATAGTAATGTACTCTTGTTGCAAAGACTTTGGAACAATTACTTTTGGACTTTCATGATACCTTTGCCAGCCAAAATCTCATCTCTGTATCGAAAATAATGTTGCACTTCTTGCAGTAAAGTAGATTGCTTTGATGGCCATCCTTGATTGATAGAGTGGTTCAGCCTTTGTAAAACTGGATCTGTGACTGTATGATCTTGCAATTCATCAATAAGTGTGGAAGAAAAATTTCTCACTTTCATGACTTCAAAATCAAGGTTCTCATTCTCATGCTGTTCTGTGTTGTTTCTGGGTGATCTGGATAATGTGCCAGCAAGATAAAGAAGTTTGCCTTTCTTGCAGACAAGATTGAAATTATACTTTTGTAATCTCAGCATCATATGTTGCAGTCAGGCTGAAGGCATAGGCTTTCTCAAGACAGTGACTAGAGGTTGGTGGTCTGTTTTCATCTAGACAGGTCTACCATAAACATAATCATGGAATTTCAAACATGCAAACACAATTGCCAAAAGCTCTTTCTCGATCTGGGAATACTGCATTTCAGTTTGGGTAAGAGTTCTTGATGCATAAGCAACAGGTTGATCCTCTCGTAGAATGACTGCACCAAGACCAACATTTGAAGCATCACAAGAAAGTGGAACTGGCTTATGAACATCATTGTATCTGAGAGTTGCTGGACTAGCAATTCTCTGTTTCAGAACATGAAATGCTCTTAGGTGTTGATCTAACCAAGACCAAGATACATCCTTGTGTCAGCTCTCTAAGTGGTGCTGATAGTTGGCTCAAGTCTGGTATGAACTTGCCTATGTAGTTGACCATGCCAAGAAAATGTTGCAGGGCTTAACATTGTCTGGCGCTGGCATCTTGAGGTTGGCTGTTTGCTTTGAAGGGTCTGGCTGTACACCTGTACTTGTAAATAAATGACCAACATAAGCAATTTCTTGTACCCTGAATATGCATTTCCGTGGATTGAGCTTATGATTCACTTGATGTGCCCTTTCTAGAACTCTTCTGAGATTTCTGTAATGCCCTGCTTCATCATGACCTTCTACTAATATGTCATCTACTATAACAGCACAAGTATACCCAGAAAAAAATTTGCTCCATTGCAAGCTGAAAAACTTCACTCGCAGAAATTATCCAAAATGGCATTCTCAAAAATCTGTACCTGCCAAACACAGTACTAAAAGTAGTGAGCAATGATGATTTTTGTCAAGCTGAATTTGCCAAAATGAACTTTTTGCATCTAAGACAGAAAAAAATAGTGGCATTTGGCATTAAGGCTGTGACATCTTGGACTGTGGGCATTGGATGATGAGGTCTTTTTAATGCTTTGTTCAAATCTCGGGGTCAATACATATTCTGATGCCATCTGAGCTTTTCTTATAAGCTACCACCATGGAAAATACCCATTCAGTTGGAGTTTCGACTGGACAAAAAACACCTTGTTGTACCATTTCATCTAACTCAGCTTTGACTCTGTTCTGCAAGGTTATTGGAACTTTTTATGTTGGCCTGATAACCAGACTGACCTTTGGGTCTAATTTCATGGAGTACACAACTGGAAGTTTACCTAATTTATCTTCGAAAATGATCAGCATAGATAGAAAAAATATACTGGGCAAAATTAGAGTAGTGGTCTTTTAAGCTAACATGATGAATTTCCATATTAAATGAAAGCAGTTCCATTTTCAAAGTGTCTCTGAGACCTAACAATGACTGGACATGCCTCTTGACTACAAAAAATAACAAATCGTAACTTCTTCCAGCAGAGTAACATGAAAGCACTACTAAGCCTTTGGTCAGAATTTCTTCACCTCCATAAGTAACAAGCTTCGCACATCTTGCCACATCAAGTCTTTCATCATGACACACTCTAGCAAGTGTTTCTGCTGACATAACATTTGCACTTGGAACCTATATCAACTTTGAGCTCTGTGGGTTTGCCTTTTATCCGAACAGTACAAAATACTTCATTCTTTGCTCTTAAATCTACTGCATTAACCATTTCATAAAACACTGACACATCAACATAAAAATAGGGTTATAGTGGGGGGAGGCATCAAGGAGCCCTCTGCCTAGGGCACCATTTCACCTAAGGCCATCCTTGGGAAGAAGGAAGTATTATTTCACAGACAGAGTAGTTGATCTGCTGACTACTCCACCAACAGCCATCCTGTCACCATTATCTAAAATATTAGAAAAGTGTATCTATTCCCAATTACTTCAATACCTTGCCATAAACAATTCTTCTCTTCCACACAGAACATGGTTTTCATCCCAACCATAGCACCACTCCTCCCTTACTTCACTTTGATGATACCATTAATAAAAACAGAAATACCACAATCCTTATTCCTTGACCTGTCTTTCACAATAAGCTATTACTAAAATTCTCCTCCTTGGTTCTCTTCCCCTCCTACCCCTCCTGGTTTAACAGCTACCTAACAAATAGATTCCAAGCAGTCAAATGGCAGCATAAATACTGTTTATTTCTAGCCATTACTGTAGGAGTGCTACAAGGTTGCATACATGTTTAACATATTTATAAATGATCTACACACTGCTTCTAAGTACAGCACTCTCATACAATATGCAGATGACTCCATGCTCATCTGCGCAGCCTCTAACCTAGAAAAACCTCAAGAAATTACTCAAGAATCCTTTATATCCATAGAATTCTGGCTTAACCCCCCCCCCCAAAATGAAACTACTACTTTTCATCCCAAAGCAAAACTCTTGTCAAAATCACTGCATTAAATAACATCCTGATAGAACAGGTCCCTAACACCAAACTCTTAGGAGTCACAATTGATAACTTGAAATTTGACCTACACTTCAAACTGTTATTACAAAAAACACCAAAAGCTCCGCCTCTTGTACAGGACAAAACCTTACCTAAAAGACAGAACTACATAAAATATAGCTAAAGCATACCTCCTACATATCCTACTGTATGCCTTCCTGCTCTTTACTAACCTACAAACCTCCTCACCAACAAAGCTAGAACAATGTTGTTGTTGATTGTCTTTCGGCTTTTCCCGGTTAGGGGTCACTACAGAGGAACTCCAGTCCGCTAATGATTGGCAGTAGATTTTCATGAACACCGAGGTGCCAGCTCGACATCCAACCTTCAACGAAGGCACGCCAATTTATGCATGTCTTTCGAACACTCACCCAACCGCGGGGAGGACATGCAGACTCCACGCAGAAGGCACTCCCCGCACTCCAGCCGAGAATCGAACGGGAGAACCTCCTGCTGTGAGGCAACAATGCTACCGCTGCACCACCGCGGATAACAAAGCTAGAACAATGCTACAATAAAATAGCTTGCTTTGCTGCAAGTCAGCCCTTTAGAACTCATCACTGCTCTACCCTTAAGCAACTAAATTGGACTGAACTCTGACATCAGTTCCACTACAGTCAGGTACTACTACCTCATACCCTAATATAGTACCCTGCTAAGTATCCAGTACTAAAAGGCAAGTTTCAACAGTACTACCCTACCAATGCTCTTTGCTCTAAAGAGAAACTCTTCCTCTCCATCACTAAAGCTCACAATGCATCAGGAGTCTCCTTATATTCAAAACTGTAGCTGCCCTTTGGAATCCCTCCTACATGCTCTCAGGCCAGCAGGCATTCAAAACACATCAAGGAAGGATCTCTCAACATCTTGGCTCTTTGGCTGTACATCTCCTGGAAAAATAAAACAATCTTTGCTTCTTCCTCCTATTCTGCTATACATCTGCTCTTCTCTACTCTTCACCTACCCCACCTTCTACCTATGCCTCTCTCAGCTCTTTTACCACTCATTTCATTTATATCTCATTAAATCAACCTTTTTCTTTCCACCCTTTGTAAATAACTAATTACTCTGTATTGGGATATCTATCCTACTGCACAGCTATTTAACTATATCTGAATACAATATAATTAGTATAAAACGTACTACTTTATGTACGGTTACTATCTTATCTATCTTGACATTGTAAAAATTAATTTAATTGTATACTGCTCGACACTGTTGACATTATATAACATAACAGAATTTGCTTGTACTGCATGTACTGGATCTTTGTTCCCCAGACATCCCCTGAAAAGGGTGGCTTTGTGCCCGGCTGGACTTCCCTGATTATCAAATGTAAAGTAAGTAAATAAATAAATGGATTGCCTACAACGGACTTACTGAAGAGGCAGAAGAATCAAAGTTGTAATGGAACTCAGCAGCTCTTGACACAGAAATAAAGTAATTTGTAAGAGGCAGAGAAAAAGTTGTAAAAAGTAAGGTGTTCTGTAGAGAATCTGGTAGGGTAGGTGGTCATAAGGGTCATCATCTGTTTTTGTACTCTGTGTTTATAGTTATGAATAGCTTCTGAGTCAGAAACTATGTTTGCAAACTGTGCAGTGCTCACCATGACCATGTGCTAATTGCTGTCCATCTCAGAATATATTGTAAGCCGCACACTTTTTCCCAGTCCTATTTTCTTTTCTCCTATTAATTTTGCCATTTCTTGCTGTATCACAGTAATGCATAACAATTTTTAAACACAGTCTTACAACAGTGGAAAAACAGCCAGCTTAGTCATTTTAGGGAAGATATGAGAGGAGAGCTTGTTACTTCCATAATTAAAAACATGATTTTAGTTATATGCAGAAATTTGACTGCCACAGAGTTCTTCATTGATATATGGAGTGATTTGCGTAAACCTACATTGCATTTTTGACTTGGAGCTAAATGCTGATGGGAGAGGGTTGTAGCACACAGTCTGACCTGTACCCTTGGTACAGTAAAAGAGTGTTTCCCATTATACCTCATCATGGCTGATTAATTAAGCTGAAACTTATTTGCAGATCATGGCTGAGTAATTAAGCTGGAATTTATTTGCAGTCTGATTCTGGTTCATTGTTTCACTGGGATGTTTGAAAGCAGTGTGTAGTTTAATGACTTGTAGATGTTTCAGAGTGGTTCTTTACAAGACTCCATATGGACAAAAAAGAAGGTCAAGGTAGAAAAAGGGCAGGATGGCTAAATATGAGACTGTTGGAGAGAATTATTAGTCATATTTATGTGTATAAAGGTGGGATTAGAGGTGGTTTATTGATCTGTTAAAGAAGACAATTGCTGTCTAACAAAGACAATTATTGGGCTCTTTCTCTTTCCTAATAAATTACTTTTTTATTGCTATAACGTTATCCCTTCCACTAACTGTTGAAATAGTTTAGAAATTTAAGATTTTGAATTCAGTGACATTTGTGTGTTTATTCAAGGCTTTAATTGGGTAGGTGAACTGAAGCGTGTAAAGAAATGCACCCCCGAGTCAAAGCAAAGATGCTCAAAACTTTATCAAATGTCTGTAATTTAAAATATTGACATGCTTAACATAATAAAGAAGGTGAATCCAGTGGAAAGTGTGTGTGTGCGTGTGTGTGTGTGTGTGTGTGTTGTGTGGTTCTCCAAAATAACAAGTTGGGGAGGTCAGGAGGTTATGGGTTGGAGCAGGAGTGGGATACAGGGGATTCATGTACTGACATACACAGACAACCCTCTCCTCCTTCCAACAAACTCTGATACATGTGAGAGATGCAGTTACACAGCCTAACTGGAGGCAGAGCTCTCTCAACCCAAGACTGGCACAGTCAGTCAGGAGGAAAAGGTAACCACCCACACCACAAATCCAGTCTCACACAGACCTATTGCATCTGCATACCCAACACATAAGCACACAAAAACATACTCGGAGGCTCTAAATAAAAATCTGCCTAAACAGCATATCCAAGCAACAGCCACCCCTCAACAATACCCACAAATCACATATCTCACAAAATCAGTGTGCCTCACAGTCACAGCCCATAAGGCCAAACAACACACCAAATACACTTGTTATAGGGGACTCTATTGTCCGGCACACTGACGTCCCACTCACCAGACTGAACAAGGAAAAGGTCACTGTAAGCTGCCTGTTGGATGCCAGGATCCGCCACATAATGCAAGCACTCAGGTCACTCCAAAGCAAGTACAAGTATGACTCCGTCATTGTCCATGCTGGTGTGAATGACCTGAGACGTACCTCCCTGGACTACATTAAAAGAGACATAGAGGAGCTCTCTGACCATGTAGCCCAGGCTGGTATGTCCCTGACCTTCAGTAGCATTTTGCCCTCACCAAGAATGATGCCACAGTATAAAGACAAAATGATCATTTTCAACAATTGGCTAAAGTATTGGTGTCATTCAAAGGGGATCCAGTGTCTGTCAGCCTGGGATGACATGCTCGGCAAGCCACGTTGCTTCACTAAGGACGGCTTGCACCTGTCACCCTTAGGCTTTCGTATACTGGCCAAGGCTCTTGCCACCCCCATAGTGCCTTTTTTAGGCAAGGCTCAAAGGACAAACCCACGTCCATAGACAACCCAAAGATAAAAAAACTAAAGGTAATGCTACTCAATGCCAGAAGTGTAAACCTCAAGATGCATGGACTCGAGACTCTCCTCAGTATGGAGAAAATTGATGTCTGTGCAGTAACAGAAACCTGGTTCAAGGCTCCTGAGAGTACCCCAGCACTACCAGGTTATAACTCATACCACGTGTTTCGGCCCCAAAACTCGGACCGAAGCACAAAAGGAGGGGGAGTATCTATATTCATCAAAAATACCTACACCTCCAGGTTAGTGGCACTGCACGAAGCATTGGAAACCATCCATGTGCAACTAACAGTGGGCAAAACTGCCTTTCAGTTTGTAGCCTGCTACAGAACACCCTTCCTATTACAGGAACCCCACTTGGCATTCCTGAGAACACTGGAGAATATGAAGGTCTCTCCAAACACTATGTTATTGGGTGACTTCAACTACCCAAACATTGACTGGGAAAACTACTCAAGCCCAAACACCCTCACCCAATGGTTCCTTGAATTTATAAACTCTAACGCAATGGAACAACTGGTCACCACTCCCACAAGAGGGAACAACATATTGGACCTGGTCATCACCAACATGGGGACTCTATGTTCCACACCAGAGGTAAACCCCTCATTGGTAAGATCAGACCATAAACAAATTTCCCTGGACATCCATATCCTGTCCCTACCCCCAGCCAAGGAAATCACTGTAAAAAAATTCTCAAAAGCCAACTTTGCACTTCTCAAGACTGAGGTGGAATCCTTCAAAGCCCCTGGGCCAGAGGATAATACAGCCCAATCCGCAGAATCCTTTACAAATGCATTCTATGAGCACCTGCAGGAATGCATGGATCGTGCTATCCCAAATAAAACCAAGACTCACTCCTCCAAAAAAAGGAGACCGGTCTGGTGGACCCCGGCCATAAATAAACTATACAACAGAAGGAGGAAGCTACTACATGACAGAGCAAAATCCCAAAAAGAGAAGGCATCTCTGATCAGTATTAGCAAGAAACTTCGATCCCTCATAAAATCGTAATTGCCCTAGACACTAAAGATAATCACAAGGCCTTCTTTAGTTATGTCAGAAACATGGGCGGAAACTCCCAGATATGCTCTGAATTGTTGCATAACGGTACAAAATATACCAAACCTACAGACATAGCCAACATCCTGGCAGACAGATTCAGAGCAAACTCCCCCCCCCTTCCCCCCCAAAGGAGCAAACACCTATCCCAACTGAATGTAACCTTCTTAACATCACAGATGCACAGGTGAAAGCTGCCTTCTCCAAAGCAAAAAACACAGCATCTATGGGACCGGACGGTGTCCCAGGCTGTGTCTTACATGAGCTCCAAGAAGAACTGAACCCTCACATTAAGTCACTGTTCAACCTTAGCCTTACTACAGGATATGTACCCAAAGAATGGCGTACAGCAACAGTGGTCCCACTCCACAGAGGTGGTGCCACAATGGACCCTGGAAACTATCGCCCCATAAGCCTGACTAGTCTGGTCTGTAAAACTATGGAGCGTATTATCATGAAACTCATAAACAAAGACATTGGGAGCCTCCAGACACTGGACCCTACCCAATTCGGCTTTGTTAAGGGCAGCTCTTGCCTCTTAAACCTAGTTGATTTCTTTGAAACAGTTACCAAAGCCATAGATGAGGGCAAGGTAGTCCACACAGCCTACCTGGACCTCGCAAAAGCCTTTGACACAATACCCCACTCGGGCATCATAAATAAGCTTACCAGCTTAAATATCAACCCCTATATCACAAGATGGGTTGCAAAGTGGCTCAGAGATAGAACCCACATGGTCAGAATCGCAGGTGCCATGTCCGAATCCAAACCATTTACAAGTGGTGTCCCACAGGGCTCAGTTCTGGGACCTCTCTTGTTCGGTATATACTTCTCTGAGGTTCAGGCTAACACGGGGGGATTATGGCTGACAAAGTTCGCAGATGACTGCAAACTGGGGGCCATAGTCAAATCTCCAGCTGACACAAGCATCCTCTAAAAGGGTCTCACAAAGACGATGCTTGGTGCCAGAGCCATGGCCTCAAGCTAAATGCTAAAAAGTGCATAGTCATCCCCTTTGGGAAAAACAAGGTGCCCACAAATTACCACATAGGTGGTAATCCATTAAGTACGGAAGAAGTAATTAGAGATTTGGGGACCAACGTAGATAGTAATCTCTCCTTTGATAATCACATTGCCAAAGTGGTCAGAAAGACCTTCTATATAGCCCACCTTATCACGAAAGGGTCACATCTAGATCAAGAGAGGTCATTGTGCCCCTCTACTCATTACTAATCAGGCCCATAATTGAATACAATGCCCCTTTTGGGATGTACCTTACCCGACACCTGCAGCAACTGGAGAGACCCCAAAAGTACCTCACCAAGAGGATCACGGGCTACAAACAGATGTCCTATGCAACTTGACTAAAGAAACTCCAGCTCTACTCAGTTGCTTACCGCCTACTCAGAGGCGATCTATGCCTGATGTACAAAGCCATGTCAAACCCAGAATTAATGGACATGCTCCACCTCAAAAAATCCAAGTCCCTTAGAGCTACATGCTCCAGGGACCTAAATCTCAGCACACAAATAAATAGGACATGCTGGAGGGACAGATTAATTTCCTAGAGGCTCCCCTCACTCTGGAATAGAATCACAATTCATGTTAGACATAGCCCCTCGCTGACCCTCTTCAAGCGAAATTTGTACACGTGGATGGGAAATCACAAACTCACCCCTGGGATCTCTCCTGTGTCCCTGCCAGACAGAGGCACAGTAAACTAATCTGAAAAGGGTACCTTCTGTAACCTACTTTACAGAGGCATAGTAGGCTAATCTAATAGGGAGGCAGAAGCTAAATACACTCTGGCTAGGCTTATAAATGCCCTAGGGCAGATAGCCTAGTATCTACCTATGAACCTATGAAAACAGCTCAGGTCCCAAGTTATACCTAATCCACCACTGTTCCTCATAGTGTATAGACAACAAATCACTACACAATGCAAATGTAGTCTAGGACCTAGGAATGTGGGTTATTAATTATCTTTTTTTTTGACTGTCATGTGACAACGGTTGTGTGGAAATACTTTTATTTAGCCCAGCTAACTGACAAAGGAATACCATCATGGTCTAAAGAGGTAACCACTCCCTTATACTCAGCACTGATCAGACCAATTATCGAGTACCATGCTGCCTTTCAGATGTAACTGAAGAAAGATATAAACCAAAAAGATCAATGACTTAAAACTCCTGGGTTATCAAGACAGGCTAGGAACTCTCTCTCTGTATTCAGTATCTTACACATTTTTGAGGGGGACATCTCTGCCTCATTTATTATGCTTTTAGAAACTCATTTGTCCTGGAAATCCTGTATCTCTGTAAGTCCAGTGGTGTCATTAATGGCTCCCCCGATAGTAGAACTAGAGATGTAAACCTTCACCAATGGATAAAGCATGGTGAAGGAACAGTTTTATAACCAAATGCTACTCTACCCCCTGGAACAAACTTCTCCTGCATGTTAAGCAGTGGGACTCACTATATTCCTTTAAAAATAACCTAGATGACAAGATGAATTTTCACAAATTTACTCCAGAATTGACCGGCATGGTGGTCCTGGAGAAAGGAGGTATGGACTGAGGGAAGGTACTGGAAAAGTGCAAATAAAAAATAATAGTAATCATAGCCATTTGTTAACCAGGTAGCCCACTGGACACACAATCTGTTCTTGGGGGATAGCAACCATGGAGCAATTTCTGGTTAAGTGACTTGTTCAAGGCCACACTAGGGTTGCCACCTTTTCAAATGGCCAAAGTGGGACATTTTTGGTACAAACATCAGATTTTACAGGTCGACACATACCCACAGTCAGTACAAAGGATAGAACTTAACTTTTTTGCCAAAATAAAAGCTTATTCTTGTAGCATTTTAGTTGCTTATTCTGTTTCTTATAACATTTAGGTATTTTAGACACAGAATAAGTGTTTTATGCAACTATTACAAAAAATATAGGAAATAATTTTGTCCTAAAATCTCAGGACATTTGCCATTTTTTAAATTTTTTGTCAGGACACAACTGCCCAAAGAGGGACTGTCCCTCGCAAAGTGGGACAGGTGGTAACCCTAGGCCACACCATAAGCAAATGAGGGTTGAGGGAATGAAATCCTCACAGCCTTAACTCTCTGTGCCAAATAAGCCGTGGAATATCTATGAATCCCTTTATCTCAACAGAGCCGACTTGCTTCAGATAAAGTTGTTAAAGGGAGAATGTTGTATATTCATCTTCATTTTACTGACTCTGTGAATATTAAACCAGAAACTTTGAGGAGCACTGACGGTGAGTATCACTGCTTACTAGATTTGTAGATTTGAAACTTGTGGCTGTTTTAAGAATGTTAGATTTTAAATGTACATACAACAAGGAACACCTAAAGATCAAGTAAAGCAAATGTGTATGGCAAATTCTAGCAGTTCAATATATGGGCAGCGAAAAACAGAATAGTAAATTTAAAACAAAGAGACATGATTAAATAATCTGCTCTTAACGACCTGATAACTAAAGGACAAAAGAAACCCCTGTAGAATGAAAACAGGAATTACGAAGTCTTCCACAGAGATCTAACTTTATAATGCTATTATATGGGCTGTTTATATGGTGTGGCTACTAAATAAATATTTCAAGCAAGATTATATTGTACTGATTCATTGCATTCTGAAGTAGTCTGTTACCTTGGGCCATTTTCTGGTTGGGCATGTGCTTGTGTGATACTAAGAGTTTAGCAGTTTTTTTCAAAGTATCACACAAAATTTTAAATGGCTTTAGAACAGGTAGTGGGTTTGCTGCATACAAAAAACACTTATTTGAAAAAAGAATACAGAAAATAACAGTAGATCATTTGGCTGAAAGGCTTCCCACACAAATTATACTGTGATTAGAATGGAATAACAGCGAATAAACTCACTTTTGCATTTAAAGAGTTTTTGTGTCTGACACAGAGTACGGCATCTCATACTTCCCACTTCTTGCATATACCATTTCCAAGATTACTGTACCTTGAAGAAGGCGGAATACTCCAAGATACAAGTTTGAACTTAATATATACTCTTCCTAATCACAATTACAGTTTCACTGTTCAGGGAGTGTACTTGATGTCCTTCGACTTTCAAAAGGCATTTACAAGGAACTCTGCAACACTCCTCCAGTGTTTCAACTGCATCCAGAACCATTCTAGCTAAGATAAGCTGGGTGAGTTTGTCAATGATGCCTGAGTGGGGGATAGTGTCAAAACCCTTTGCTAAGTCTAGGTAGACTATATGCACAGATTTCCCCTCATCTAGGGCCTTGGTGACTGTCTTGAAGACGTCCACCAGGTTTAACAGGCATGATCTCCCTTTGACAAATCCAAACTGAGTAGGATCAAGTGTCTGGAGATTACCTATATCTTTGTTGATTAGGTACATGATGATTTGCTCCATGAACTTGCAGATAAGGCTAGTCAGACTAATAGGTTTATAGTTCCTGGGTTCAGTGGAGGTACCATCTTTGTACAAGGGAACAACGGTGGCCATTTTCCATTCAGCATGGATGAAGCCGGTGCTTAGACCATGAATGAAAAGAGTACCCAATGGTGTTGTTGGAGCCCCTGTAGGATGCAGCCTGGGATGTTATCAGGTCCCATGGATGCTGTGTTTTTGGCCTTAGAGAGGGCATTTATGACCTGCTGTTTAGAGATACAAGGTACGGCACAGGTGGTTGGGATGATAAGGAGTACCTGTGGTAGGGACAGGGGGAGTGAAGTTTTCACAGAACCTGTCTGCCAACTGGTTAGCTATGTCTACAGGCTCAGTATATGTGGTATCATTAACTACCAGTTCAGCACAAATATGGGCCTTTCCTTTTAGGTTACGGCTGCTTTTGCTATGCTTTCACATTAACAGATTCCAGGATCCGACATCTTGTGGCATAATGTGTTTACCTGGGCCCTCTGACTTGGGAAGCATAGGAGAAAATTAAAAGTGTGGTTGTTTCTTGGCTAGAGGGCATAAGAATCAATTTACAAGCTTTTTTTTCTACTATAAATTAGGAAAGTTGTAAGACTCTTTGATGATTTAGTGCAGTGCTTTCCAGTGTTTCAACTGCATCAAGAGCCATCCAAGCTAAGATAAGAATATTTTCTTGATTAACTGCAATTGTACTTGCTTTATAGAGTGATCATTACTGTTTTTGAGCATTTTAAAGCATTTATTTAAATTTGTGGCCAAAACAGTAATTTCTCTGTTGGCTTTTCTAGTCTGTGTGACTCCAAATCTCTTTGCAGAAGGACAAATTAGTCAGGGACTTAGCTGTTCAGTAGTTGTTTCTTGTTTAATCTGCATTTGAGATCTGCTTTTGTTGTCCTTTTACATTAACAGATTCCAGGGTCAGATATCCTGTGGCAGATAATGTTTCCCGGGCTCTCTGTGTTAGAAAGCACTGCTAGTTGTTTGTTGTTGGTTGTTTAATCTGCAGTAGAGAGATGCTTTTGCTGAGCTTTTACATTAACAGATTACAGGGTCAGACATCTTGTGGCAGAAAGTGTTTACCTGGACCCTCTGAGTGGGAAGCTCAAAGTGTGGTTATTCACTGGCTAGTGGATATAGTTTACAAGCTTTTTTTTTCTATGAATGGAGCTTTCCACTGGGCCACAGCAGTTAACAGTACCATATATAGTAGTAAATACCTAGACAGTAAAATAAACCTATAAAGTTAAGATTAGATCGAAAACCTGTTAAACAGTGTGGCATTGTGCAAAAATATGCTTAGAACAGCTAGCTTGTGCATCAAATAGCACTACCATATTCTAGCATTTTATAACATCCTGCCTTTCACCCCAGAAACTACCATAGGAGACCCCTTTAAAAACCCAATTTTTAATGTTAAACAGCCAACCCTATTACAAGACCAAACATGGATATGCAATTTCCAAATGTCTCTGTGACCAGCTTGGAGCATCCTAAGGCAATGTAGCTAGGGCTGGTGCTAGCATTTTGGGGCCCCCAGCAAGGTTCAAGTTGGGGGCCCTACTCAAGAGAACATCAAGCGTGACCACATTGCCATTGCACCTCCTTCCTTGTCAAGCTCATCCAGCACCATTTAACCACTAGTGTCACTACTTTCAGATCATTAAGAATTGATGTGCCAAGCCACAGACTGGCATTTAGTACCAAGGTTACATTACGATAAACCTCTGTACTACAGTACGATAGCTGCTCACAGGTACACACACTGACTGGCACTTAGGACCAATGTTGCATTAAGACAAACCCCTGTACCACAGCAAGGTAGCTACTCACAGGTGCACACACACTGACTGTCATTTAGTGCCAATGTTACATTATGACAAACCCTGTACCACAGCAAGATAGCGACTCAGGTACACACACTGACTGGCATTTAATACCAATGTTACAATCCTGTTAAACCCCTGTACCACAGCAAGGTAGCGACTCACAGGTGCACATGGCAAGGTAGCAACTCACAGGTGCACACACTGACTGGCACTGAGTACCAATGTGACATTATGAAACCCCTATACCACAGCAAGGTTGCCACTCAGCTGCACACACACACACCAAATGGGATTTAGTGCCAGTGTTATATTATGGACAAATCCCTGTACCACAGCAAGGTAGCCACTCACCAGATGCAGACAATGATTGCATACTCAACTGCCCAGATTTTCAAAGAATGTCCAGATGTGTCTTCTTTGGTCTGTTCCTCAGTTTAGAGTTTTCTGGATTTTATGTGGCAAATCATTGATGACTGAATTCATTACATGACAGGCATTTCAGTTTAACTTCATATACCCTTCAGAACATGCATGGTAAGACCTTTTATTCTAACATTTTCAGTTTATAAGAGCACTATTTAAAATTTGCCCAGATCTTTGAAGCAGGAACCCCATTATCTGTGACTTTGTCCAGATTTGGGGCCATGAGATAGAGAGCTACAGCTGGCATTTAGTAGCAATGTTGTTACATTATGACAAGCCTCTGTACCGCATCAAGGTAGCCAGTCCCAATGAGGTACACAAAGACATCCACACTGACTCCCCACAAAGACACCCACACTGACTGGCATTTAGTAGCAATGTTGTTACATTACGACAAGCCTCTATACTGCATCATGGTAGCCAGTCCCACAGAGGTACACAAAGACACAGATTCCCACACGGAGACTCCCACACAGAGACACAGATTCCCACACAGAGACACACTCCCACACAGAGACTCCCAAAAAGACAGGGACTCCCACACAGAGATACTCCCAAAGAGACAGAGACTCCCACAAAGACAGAGACTCCTACAAAGACTCCCATACAGAGACTCCCACAAAGACTCCCATACAGAGAGACTCCCACACAGAGACTCCCACAAAGACAGAGACTCCCACAAAGACTCCCACAAAGACTCCTACACAGAGCCTCCCACAAAGACAGAGACTCCCACACAGAGAGACTCCCACAAAGAAAGAGACTCCCACAAAGAGAGACTCTCACACAGACAGACTCCTACAAAGACAGACTCCCACAAAGACAAAGACTCCCACACAGAGAGACTCCCACAAAGACTCCTATACAGAGACTCCCACAAAGACTCCCACAAAGACTTCCACACAGAGAGACTCCCACAGAGAGAGACTCCCACAGAGAGAGAGGCTCCCACAGAGAGAGAGGCTCCCACAGATAGAGAGACTCACACAAAGACAGAGACTCCCACACATAGACTCCCACAAAGACAGAGACTCCCACACAGAGACTCCCACACATAGGGCAGAAGCACACTAAAACAGACACTTGCATATAGGACAGACACCCACACATGATAAAGACTGCACTACAGAAAGACTGAACATTAAGACCCACACAGACACAGGACAGAGGCACCCAACCCCACAAGTACAGAGACAAGACCAGAACAAATTTACTACAAGACTGAACATAAACCCACACAAGATTAAGTCAGCACTACCACAAAACAGAACAGACACCACTCTCAAACACAAGACATTGACAGCAATATAGTAAGACTTAAACAAGCAGCATTAGATAAACTGACATCACTCAAGGCAATCACTGACAAGCAGAACAGTCACACTGCAGATGTACACAACGCAGCTATGGGACACAGAAAATACTACAAACAACATACAAGGGAAAGCCATGGGGATTATTGAGCCTGAGGCAGACTCAAACCCAAACAAACCCAAAAGAAAGCCATGGGGATTACGGAGCCTGAGGCAGATGGACTCAAACCCAAATAAACACACAAAACACATGGGGATTACTGAGCCTGAGGCAGACTCAAACCCATGCACAAGAGATTAACAGGGATTAGTAAGTCTGACACAGGCAGACTCAAACCCAGAGAGAAAAAGATGAAGACCAAAGTGCCATTCATCTTCCATATGCATTTACCTCTTCAGCTTCTGACTACTGCCACTTGTCTGTTCTTCCTGCACTTCTGTCCTTGCCTCCCGATGAGTCCTACTGCTCCCAACTATCCTACCATCCTGATGAGTCCTGCCAGTACCCTGCTGCTCCACATGAGTCCTTCTGCTCCTGACGAGTCCTGCCACTCCCAACAAGTCCTGTTGCTCCTAGATGCCTTTGCCTAACATCCTGCTTGTTCCATCCTCATGGTCCTACCTGTTGGAGGTACGCAAACAAAAAGTGAATACACAGCATACAAGCCACACTAAGGTACTACCTGAAATTACTGCCTGACAGCATTATAAAAGATTACTGGAAAGGAAATATGAGCACATACCTAACCTACAGTTTTACTGGGATCTTACGAATTTTCTTCCGGACAAAGTCTTCAGTGAGGCTGCCATGTGATACACTTTGTCCCACTTCATTCTCAATTGAGAGCACAGCTAAGCCTGAAAGTCTCTCCTGACTCATTGACGAACCCAGTTATGTCTTTGAGTTTCAGCTTAGAAAAGCTGCATTCTGCAGTAGCCACTGTAACGGATGCAGTCAAATAAATGCGCAGTGAAACATAAGTATTTATATATATGTCTTGCAAGTGGTTACGAATAAGGAAATATAACACAGTCAGTGGTGATGATCCATTATCAATCATTTGAGAAAGGTTTTATGTTCGTGTCTAAGGTCAGAGTCATCAATATCACAGTGGCCACTTATTCTGTCAGTCAGTTGTTCTTTCAGAGCCTTGCAGTGTTGCAGCAGTGTGTCTTCTGCAATATCACTCAAGGCTTTAATATTTGATAAAAATCCAAAGGCCTTATCAAACTTGGAAAGCTGCTGAAACCGGTCAGTAAATGATTGAATTGCTGTGTCCAGCAGCACATTGGAAGAACTCTACACATAATTTTACCGCTGGATCCTGTACAGTCTCATCTTCTCCTTCATAGTCAAAGAACAGTTTTACTTTCCTCTGTCTCTTTTCTTGAAATGTGGTGCTAACATCCAGCTCTTCCGCTATCTTGGAGGCTTCGCCCATGGCATGTTGAAATCCCGTTTCTCTGTAATTCTTTTGCAGGTCCCTAGTGGATGCCAGCACTTTGACACATGTCAAAATATCAACAGATGGACTCTGCAGAACTTTGCTTGCACGATTTACCTCTGTCAGCACATCATACCAAACCACTAAACATACAATGAACTGGTACGATATAAGTTCTGAGCACAGTCCTCTTGCTTGTTGATATGTTGCAGCATCATTTGTACGTACTGCTTGCCCTATCTCCTGTAATGCCTCAATAACTCCCTTCAACTGAAATCTTACTGCATTGACAGACTCTATCCTGCATTCCCAGCGAGTCTCTGACAGTGGCTTCACAGTGACATTTGTGTGCCGTTTTAAGATCTGCCATCGGCTTGTTGATGCTGAACAGAGTACGTAAATGTTCTGCAGACATCCAAAGAATAACACTGCCTGTACTGATGAATGTGCTCCATCACTAACTATAAGATTTAAATTATGGCAGGCACATGGCACATAAAAAGCCCTTGAATTCATCTGTTTTATCCAGGCCTGCAGTCCAGCTCGTTTCCCCTTCATGTTGCTGCCATTGTCGTATCCTTATCCTCGACAGTCATTAATGTCAAGTTGATGATTTTGAAGAGTCTGAAGAAGAGCTTCTGTCAGTCCTGCCCCAGTTGTGTCATTCACAGGCACAAATCCCAGAAAATGTTCCTCAACTGTGGCTGCAGTCTGTGAAATATCCACACACTGATGTCTGGCGTGCAATCAAGAATCACAGAAAAGTACCTAGCGTCCTTCACCTTCCCTACAATGATCCTTAAAATAGCATTTGCAATCAGCTGGATAACTTCATTCTGTATGTCCTTCCCAAGATAGTGATCCATTACCTCTTTATTCCGAATACGATGCAAATGTTCAGCCATGACAGAGTCAAATTGCGACAAAAGTTGCACTTGACCTAAGAAGTTGCCATTGCCATAGGTGTCCAGGGCATCAGCTGTACCACAGAATGCCATGTTCCGTTCTGCCAAGTACTGGACAACAGCAATAATGTGTTCTAACACACCATGTCAGTGAGTTATCTCCTTTTCAACCACTGCTTGTCTCTCATCATCCATAGTCTGCCTACTCTTTATTCTATTGTCCAGTTCCTTCCACTTCATCATGCATGCCATATGCTCTGCGCTCGGTCATGGCTGTGTAAAGCTTTGGACATCTCTCTCCATGCTTTGTAACCACCTGACCTGAGAAGATGGTTAGAATGTCCAAACAATTTGCATGTAAAGCAAAACAGTGCATCCTTTGAGACCGAATATGTCAGCCAAGTGCGTTTTACTCTAGCTCCATTAGGCAGCACATAGAAATAGTTCTCAGATGTAAATCTTCTTTTCTGTTCCTTGACGGGGAACTGTGGTAGCACCACTTGGCACAGGTCCATGTTGAATGGCAACTACCCTAAACTCATCCCTAATCAAGTCTGGCCAAGTCTCTAGATCCTCCAAAGATGTACCTGACACTCCCTGCAAGTCATAGGCCACATCTGTCACTATGGAAGTATAGGCTCCTTCTGTATCAAAATCTGGTGATCCAGGCAACACCTCAGGTGAATCTGCACTTGCTGCCATGCTTTCACCCATGGTAATGGCTGTAGGTCCACAGGAGGTAGCCTGTGGTGTGGCCACAAGAGAGTGGTCACTTTCTAGTGAAAGGATGCTGGCCTCACAGTGGTCAGACTGTAATGCAGAACCATTGTGTTGTCCTGAAGGCAGACTTTTCCCTGAATCTCCCCTCTCCGATGAGTCACAGAAAAATTTCATAATGGAACCCTGTCTCTTTGCAACCTCATTCCTCTGCTGCTGAAGCTTTCTTTTTGCTGCTCCTGACAAATATGTACACTTCAACTCTAACTGGGAATGGAAGTAAAGCAGAATTACTACACATGCAGAGTCCTTTTGTCATACTGTTACTAAAAATGCTTAATGACTTGCATTGACATCAGTCACTATTGCACTGCAGGCAGAAAGACTGAAGAATGACTAACCGGTAGGCACAAACAAGTAATGAGAGGCCCAGGTTACAGTTTCGTGTTAGATATCTAACACTAGAGGTGAACTTCAGCTTTTTCTGCACAGTTCTTCCCATCATCCCCCTAAACATGTGAAGAGGCCACAAATGATGCAAAAGATCGATATTACAAGCTCTCAGACTAAAGTCTGAAAGAACTAATGACTAGGAGAGGCACAAGTTTGAAGGGGAACACACCAAACTGAGGAAAGGCAAATGTTATGGTACAATACAGACTACACATGCCCACTTCCTCTCAATCTCTTAGCAAACTTGAACAAATCAAAATCATTGGTTGAACAAAGGAGTGAAATCATGGATTTGCTAGAAAACCTCATTTGTGAGGGATGAAGTGGCACACAGACTGGGAGACTGACATTCCCACAACCCCTCTTAGCACAGGATCCGTGTACAAAAGCATAAATCCAGGGAATGTACCATGCATTACATGGAGGGTATGAAACAAGAAGTCCATTTCTGTTAGTAGCCTCAGCCATCCGCATTGTGCGATGCAATCATTTTGAGAGAGAACAGGCTAAAAACCAAAAACATCTGGACACAATTCTCACAGGCCCCATCAACCACCTAAACTGTCAGCTTAATTCAGACAGCCAAAAAACTTGGATAGCAGAGCAGTCTTTGCAGTAATATGCATTAAAGACATCAGTACATTCTGTGGGATTCTTACCACCCCCCCATCTCGGCACAATTTTGGATGAAGTGAAAACAAAATTACCAATGTGCTTATACAGTCTGTGACCCCCCCCCCCTCCCCAATTACAAAAAAACCACCAGGAAAACAATGGACACTGCAACATTCGCACAGGCCCTAACCACACTCCCAAACTTTCAATACAATGGCTCTGGAGCACAAAAAAATGTAAGTCATTGCAACAAGACATATCAAGGACAGTTAGCATTATAAACAGATAGCAGAACAGTGTTTGCATTAGCAGGCATTAAGATATAAGTACATTCTGTGGAATTCTTAACCCCCCCCCCCCCCCCAAGTCTAGGCAGAATTCTGGATGAAGTGAAAACAAAAAGGCGTAGCATAAACAATGTGCTTACAGTCCGTGATGCCCTATTAAAAATACTCCAAGCAAACAATGGACACTGCAACCTTCTCATGGGCCCTAACTACACTCCAAACCTTTCATAAGTACGGACAACAAAAAAAGTTAAGCCATTGCATCAGTAGTACATTGTTGGTAAACACAATAGTAGCGTAACAAGGATTGCATTAGTATACATTCAAACATCTCCACCTTCTGCAACATTCTCACAGCTGCTAACTACCCTCCTGACATTAGGCATGTTAAACAATGTACAAGTCCTCTCAACCCCCAAACAGCATAATTCAAACAGCCAATAATAACTGTAGAACAAGGCGTAACATCAGGGATAGTTAAATAGTACTATAAACCTAGACAGCCGAACAGTGTTTACATTAGCATGTATTAAGATATCAGGCCCCATCAACCTCCAAATAGCATAATTCAAACAGCCAAAAATAACTGCAGAACAAGCTGTAACACCAGGGATATTTAAACAGTACTATAAACCTAGACAGCAGAACAGTGTTTGCATTAGCATGCATTATGATATCAGTACATTCTGCGGAATTCTCACCCCCCCAGCCAATGCACAATAATCCTGGATAAAGTGAAAAACAAAAACATAGGCTTAGCATTAACAATGTGCTTATACAGTACGTGACCTCCATTAAAAAAGCTCCAGGCAAACATTGAACACTGCAATATTCTCACAGGCCCTAACCACACTTCCAAACTTTCAACACATTAACAACGGACAACGAAAAAATTGCAGTCATTGCATTAGTGAGTAGAACATTGCAGTTATATACAATAGTAGCGTAACAGGGTTTGCATTAGTAAGTATACATTCAAAACATCTATGCCTTCAGCAGCAACATTCTCACAGCTGCTAACTACCCTCCTAACATTAGGCATTTTAAGCAACATACAGGCCCCATCAACCTCCTAACCTCTCAGCATAATTCAGACACCCAAAAAACTGCAGAACAAGCTGTAACATCTGGGATATTTAAACTGCACTATAAACCTAGACAGCAGAACAGTGCTAATGCATTATGATATCAGTACATTTTGTGGAATTCTCACCCCCCCCCCCCCCTTCCAGCTGATGCACAATAATTCTGGATAAAGTGAAAACCAAAAACATAGGCGTAGCATTAACAATGTGCTTATACAGTGTGTGGCCCCACATTAAAATACTTCAGGCAAACATTGAACACTGCAACATTCTCACAGCCACTAACTACTCTCCCAACATTAGGCTTTTCAAACAATGTACAGGCCCCAGCATCCTCCAAATTACATAATTCAAATAGCCAAAAATAACTGCAGAACAAGCTGTAACACTAGGGATATTTAAACAGTACTATAACCCTCAACAGCAGAACAGTGTTTGCATTAGCATGCATTAAGATATCAGTACATTCTGCGGATTTCTCCCCACCCCCCGCGATGCACAATAATCCTGGATAAAGTGAAAACCAAAAACATAGGCATAGCATTAACAATGTCCTTATACAGTACGTGACCCCCATTAAAAAGGCTCCAGGCAAACATTGAACACTGTAATATTCTCACAGGCCCTAACCACACTCCCAAACTTTCAACACATTAACTACAGACAACGAAAAGTTGCAGTTATTGTATCAGTAAGTAGAACATTGCAGTTATATGCAATAGTAGTGTAACAGAGTTTGCATTAGTATACATTCAAAACATCCATGCCTTCAGCAGCAACACTCACAGCTGCAAACTACCCTCCCAACATTAGGCATTTTAAGCAACATACATGCCCCATCAACCTCCTAACCTCTCAGCACAATTCAAACAGCCAAAAACACTGCAGAACAAGGTGTAACATCAGGGATAGTGTAAAACAGTACTATAAACCTAGATAGCAGAACAGTGTTTGACAAACGTGTAAAAAAACTCAAAATCTATTGCAAATTCAGTTTACAATCTACCAACAGTTTCAAAAAATAGCAGCGGAAGCCAGTTCTTATCCTGAATACTTAAAAGATCCATTACTGAGCAGTAATCACATCCCAACCATCTGGAAAATCTACATTATACCCTTGCACAAAGGTGGAAACTTGAGAGAACTTAAATTATAGGCCAAGAGCAATTCTTCCCCCACTACCTAAACTCCCAGAGGAATGCATTCATTCTCAACCAATAATTTAAATTCCAAAAACAGTGGAATCCTACATCAAAGCCACTCCGCCAATAAAGTACAAAGTATATCCAATAAAAATGGCAAGAAACTCCATGACAAAAGCAAAAGAGGCAAAACTTGCTTGATCAGAATTTATTAAAATGTGTACACAGTAAGTGCTTTCAGGCAAACATGTCCTTCATCAGACAAAGTAAAAAAAGTTAAAACCACTTATTTAAACATCATGTCAACCAATCAAAAGCTAACATTTTACCCTCCTTTTTCTTAAAATGGGCTTTAAAGGTACAGCTGTATTTAGACCAGGGCTTCTACCCGCACCTAGTCTAATTATCCATTTTGTTTGTAAACATTCAGTTTCATTAGATAAATCACCCCCCCCCCCCACATTATTATGTACATTCTGCAAAACCATAAACTTAAAAAAATGATCAGCATGTTCATCTACATGTTGTGCCAAGGCATTACGTACATCATGATGCCTGATTTCAAACATACGTCCAAAAATTCTTTCTTTTAACATACAGTTTGTCTTACCAACATAGTATGAGGTACAAAGTTGGCAATTAGTCAAATAAAAAATAAACTACATTTTTAGTTCTACAGTTAGCAAATCCTTTTAATGAATACTGCCATTGTGTCTTAGGATGTATAAATAAATTAGAGAAATTAATGTGAACACATGCCCTGCAATTTTGACATGGGAAAGTTCTCTGCCGCCCAGTTCTCATGATATTACTAGAGACCATTCTGGGCTCATGACAGAGCATGTCTTTTAAATTCTTGTTCCTTCTAAAGGTAAACCGGGGTTTTTCACCTACAATATCTGCTATCCTTTGATCTGTATGCAGCACCCTCCAATTACATCTAATGATGTCACATATCCCCCCTATATCACTGCTATAAGTAAGCAAGAACTATCCCTGATTGAGTCTCCATGTATCTCGCTTAATTACCCTTTCTTGAATACCCCTATGGTACCAGGGTTTAGCTACCCCATTCCACTTAGTTTTTACATCTCTTATGTTCAAATCAATTTGTTGTCTTTTATATCCCCTGTCCACAAGGTTCTCTGCTAGAACGTTTGCCTCCAACTCAGATCTCTCAGTGTTAGTACACAATCGGGAGATTCTATTAACCTGACCTTTCACAATATTAGTGAATGTGTGTCTCGGATGCATACTATCAAAGGATAGTAAACTATTTCTCCAGCAATCCTTTCTAAAAAGCATAGTTTCAATCCCTCCTATTTCATTCTTCTATAGACGTACATCCAAAAAATCTATCTCAGATGACGAAGAGCTTACAGTAAATCTAAAGAACTCAGTAGTGCTCTCTAGAAAACTCATGAAAGAGCACAAGTCCTCTTTTGTGCCCTTCCAAACAAAAAACACGTCATTGACAAAAAGGACATAATGTCCTAACATGTTGGTCCAGGGATGTGTCTGAGAAAACAACACCTCATCCTCCCAGTAAGCTAAAACCAGGTTGGCATAGGACAAAGTTGGAGCGATTGTTATATTAAATAAACAAGATTATTGTGATAAACTCCTTTTATTGTTACAAGATACTGTCACTTTTGTACCACTTTCTCCTTTGATGATTTTTTCCTTAAAGGATAGGATTAAGACCATCTTATCCAACATGGAAAAGAGTGGATTACTGACAATCTTTGTATGAATTTCTTCTCATTGAACATCCAATGATTCCTGAGTTTAAGGGTCTACCTAAGTTACACAAAGATGGTTCCAACGCACCCCTGAGGCCTATAGTCTCAGGGAGGGGTTGGGCCACTGAAAATATTTCACTTTGGGTTGAGTGTGCTTTAAGACCTGTGGTAGAATTGTATCCCAGGATTTTAAGAGATACAGCACATTTTCTGACCATTCTATGCAATAGTATGCATGACTTCGACAATGTTGACTACATGTTTGTTACTTTGGATGTGAGGAACCTATTTACTGTCATCAATAATGAATATGGGCTTAAGGCTATAAAGCATGTTTTGGCTCAAAAATTAAAATTAGATGAAGTCAGTAATGAAAGGGCTTGCAAACTGCTGCGTTTGGTACTTGACTATAACATCTTTATGTGTCAAGGTGTTTGTTATAGGCAAGCACAGGGTGTAGCTATGGGGACACCCTGTGCCAATTCCTATGCCAACCTGGTTTTAGCTTACTGGGAGGATGAGGTGTTATTTTCTCAGACACATCACTGGACCAACATGCTAGGACATTATGTCCATTTTGTCGATGACGTGTTTTTGTTTGGAAGGGCAGGAAAGAGAACTTGTGCTCTTTCGTGAGTTTTCTAGAGAGCACTACTGAATTCTTTAGATTTACTTATAAGCTCTTTGTTATCCGAGATAGATTTTTTGGATGTACGTCTACGGAAGAATGAAATAGGAGGGATTGAAACTATGCTTTTTAGAAAGGATTGCTGGAGAAATAATTTACTATCCTTTGATAGTATGCATCCGAGACGCACATTCACTAATATCGTGAAAGGTCAGGTTAATAGAATCTCCCGATTGTGTACTAACACTGAGAGATTTGAGTTGGAGGCAAACGTTATAGCGCAGAACCTTGTGGACAGGGGAAATAAAAGACAACAAATTGATTTGAACATAAGAGATGTAAAAACTAAGCAGAATGGGGTAGCTAAACCCTGGTACCATAGGGGTATTCAAGAAAGGGTAATTAAGCGAGATACATGGAGACTCGATCAGGGACAGTTCTTGCTTACTTATAGCAGTGATATAGGGGGAATATGTGACATCATTAGATGTAATTGGAGGGTGCTGCATACAGATCAAAGGATAGCAGATATTGTAGGTGAAAGACCCCAGTTTACCTTTAGAAGGAACAAGAATTTAAAAGACATGCTCTGTCATGAGCCCAGAATGGTCTCTAGTAATATCATGAGAACTGGGCGGCAGAGAACTTTCCCATGTCAAAATTGCAGGGCATGTGTTTACATTAATTCCTCTAATTTATTTATACATCCTAGGACACAATGGCAGTATTCATTAAAAGGATTTGCTAACTGTAGAACTAGAAATGTAGTTTATTTGACTAATTGCCAACTTTGTACCTCATACTATGTTGGTAAGACAAACTGTATGTTAAAAGAAAGAATTTTTGGACGTATGTTTGAAATCAGGCATCATGATGTACGTAATGCCTTGGCACAACATGTAGATGAACATGCTGATCATTTTTTTAAGTTCATGGTTTTGCAGAATGTACATAATAATGTGGGTGTGTGTGTGGGGGGGGTGATTTATCTAATGAAACTGAATGTTTACAAACAAAATGGATAATTAGACTAGGTGCGGATAGAAGCCCTGGTCCAAATACAGCTGTACCTTTAAAGCCCATTTTAAGAAAAAGGAGGGTAAAATGTTAGCTTTTAATTGGTTGACATGATGTTTAAATAAGTGGTTTTAACTTTTTTTACTTTGTCTGATGAAGGGCATGTTTGCCTGAAAGCACTTACTGTGTACACATTTTAATAAATTCTGATCAAGCAAGTTTTGCCTCTTTTGCTTTTGTCGTGGAGTCTCTTGCCATTTTTATTGGCTATACAACCAACAATTTACTTGCCAAACCCCAACACGGCTTCAGGCCTCATGCTGCAATTGCCCTCCTTAGTTGTACCAACACCATCACTTTACAAATGGTGGTATCTGGCTTTCTCAATTTGTTAAAGGCTTTTGTCAGTCTCTCTCAACAAACTACTAACTACTCTTGCCAACCTTAATCACATCCCCCTAGCCCTCCACTTGCTTCAAAGCTACCCAAAATGTCATAAACAGCCATAAAATGTTTCCAGTATATACCCCCCTCTGCTTCCACTCACATTAGCAGTCTCACAAGGCTATATCCTTGATCCACTTCAATTTAGTGGATTATCAACCTCAATACCGCCACATCCTTAGCACTCACAATCCAATATGCCGACATCGATACACTTGTGTTACATCTACCATGCAACAGGTCATGTCCCAACCCAGGCTGAAATAAGCTAATCTTCACCACTTACCACATACGCCTAAGACTATTGACTTAGACAGCAGCATCTCACAAGACTGCCCACCTATCCCTGCTCTAGCTAACTACAATATCAGTCTCTGTCCCATTATTTATCTCCCCTCCTTTTCATCACCCCTATCCCATTCTCTCTACCTTTTACATATACAGCATAGATACTGCCAAAACAAAATCCTCTTGCTCCAAGTAACTAACTTACATACTCTCCTAACCAATGGGCAGTCAAAATTAAATGTATATTACATTTCACATTCCTTTATATTGTCCATCGTATAAACAGATAAACCAAACTTATTTTACATATTTCTAGCACATGTGTACTAAAAAGCATTTCTCCCTGGGCCTCCATTGAAAATGGGTTATATCCTAGACTATCCAGAAAACAAATGTAAAATAAGTACTGTAAAACTGGTATAACCACAGCCCCTCACCCCCCCCCCCCATCCTCTTAGCACAAGAACTCTACATAAAAGCAAATTAAAACTGAGAAAACCAGTCCCCATCTCCCCAATCCTCATAGCACAAGAACACCACACAAGTGAAAAACTGGTAAAACCACAGCCCCTCACCCCCCCATCCTCTTACCACCAGCGCACAAACATAAAATAAAACTGGTACAACCACAACTTGACCCCCCCTCCACCCTCTTAGCACAAAAACTCTACACAAAACCAAAATAAAACTAGTATAACCACAGCCTCAAAATAAAACTGGTACTACTACAACCCTCACCCCCCCAAACGTCTTAGCACAAAAACTCTACACAAAACCAAAATACAACTAGTGCAACCACAGCCCTCACTCCCCCAAACCTCTTAGCACAAGAAATATGCACAAAAAACAATCACCCACCCCCACAAAAAATAAAGTTAAAACTAAACCCAAAAACTTACCTTTTATGCTTTCTACAGAAGGCTGCTTCCAATACCCTGCTCCCTCTTCACGACTGAAGGCTCACCTGCTCTGCTTGCCTTCCTCATACCACTCAGTCCCTTTTAAGTTGCCCTTAAAAGGACAGTTTGTCAGACCTTTTGAGAAGTTGCCCTTAGAAGGACAGTTTAAAAAGAGTAGAATCCAAAGACCACGACCGCTGCAAAGGCTTGATCCACCGCTGATCTGTTCTCCGATGTAGTCTGTCCTCATGCTGGTCCAAACCCCGCTCAATCTCTGCACTCTGCTGCTGCAAAGGAACACTCCTCTGTTTAAAAACAAGAGAAGTAATTCGTATTAGAAGCAGGTGCCTTTTTAAAGGTGATTTGTGCAGGAAGTGATTTGCAAGGACCAATCAGGTCCTTGCTTCATCACTTCCTACTTTAAAAAATAAAAAAAAAACAAGGACTTAGTTTGCAGTCTGCTGCAGCCAATCAGATCCCTTGTTTCAGCGAGTGGACCTGATTGAGTGCAGCTTGCCAGTGAATCAGGAAAAAAAAAAAAAAACGGAAGCACAGTTTGAATTTTCGTGGTGACGGCAGGGTCCAGGAAGCCAGACTATGTGGACGTCCACGAGGAGCTGAACCGAAGAAGAGCAATGCCAGTCAGAGCAACCCATGGCTGCTGAATGGGGACCCTTCATTTGCAGGTAAATAATAGGGGGCTCCCCGCGGCTGTGGGTTTTGTGGGTGCCTAACGCTGGCTATGAACGTAGCAATTGTCTCAGGTTCTCAGACAACCAGTTATCCATTAAAGAAAATAACACAGTATGTAAGAGATGTAAATACACAACTTCTATGGAGGCAAAAATCTTGTAAACAAATGAGGTTGTCAGAAATATCCACACTACATCCCTCATATATATCGTTAATGACATACACAGGCTGTCTTATGTTGAGGCACTTAAAAGAAATCTTCTAAAATCTTAAAGACCTGCAAAGCCACTTAAAGGCAGCACTGCTCCTCAGCAATCACTAAAGCACACACCAGAAGCAACACTAAACATCTCACATAAGCCTACGCCTAATGGTTCCCCAAGTTCAACGCTCATAAAGCAAGCATACACTTTACCTAATACTCTTGTCATTGGGAACTCCATTGTGTGGCCCACAGATGCCCCACTCACCAGGTACGACAAGGAGGAGATAACGATTAGTTGCCTATCTGGAGCCAGGATCTGCAATATCATGCACACACTCAAATTACTGCATCCCAGGTACCAATATAATTCTATCATAGTGTATGCAGGTGTGAATGATCTAAAACATACCTTACTGAACTGTATGAAAAGAGACAATGAATCTGTCAGAATACATGTCACAGATAGGCATGAACCTTGCATTGAGCAGCATTCTACCTTCACTGTGGATGAGTATGAACATAAAATGATTGATTTTAATAATTGGCTTAGCTTCTGGAGTCATTCCAGAGGGATCCAATACTGTCAACATGGGAGAACATGGTCAAAAGACCATGTTGCTTTGCCAAGGATGGGTTCCTCCCTAGGCTTTTGTATATTGGCTAAAACTTTATCCACCCTCTTAGAGCCTTTTTTAGGGTATGCCAAAAAGTCAAAACTAACAACAAAGTGAAAAAGTCTACAAGCAGCCTTAAGGTGTTACTGCTCAATGCTCAAAGCCTAAACAAAAAACTCCACACCCTTCAAACGCTCCTCACTCTGGAGAATGTAGACATCTGTGCTGTGACTGAGACTTATTTATTTTATTTTATTTATTTTACATTTGTTGACCGGGAGAGTCCGACTAGATACGTGTCCATTTTCAGTGGAAGCCTGGAGAGAAAAGCTCCATAAATCAAACAACATAGCATGCAAATAACATTAGTAAACACAAGACTTAAAAAAGGTTACATAGTTATGAAGTAAAAAAAAAATACAAAAGTTCATAGAAAGTACATTAGTTCCACACATTTTCTGAGACAAATCTAAGCAAGGGGAGGTTAAGTGAGATGACAGGGTCAGTTGGTGACTACTGTTAGAGTTCTAGGATGGAATGTTAATACTTGTGGACATTCTGGGTAGATATTAGGAGGTGAAAACACCATAGGTAGGAGTTACTATTCCTAATAATGGGAAGTATGACGGGAGCAAGGAGTGGGGATTGGGGTGAGTGAGGGAGGTCAGCCTGTAGGGGAGCAGGAGCATATCCATGAGAGTTTTAGGTGTTCTTTGAGTCACTTTTTGAATGTAACCTTTGAGACTTGATTTAAAGCCACAGAAAGTACTCTGGAAGTGCAAGACTACATTGTCTTCCACACATTTAGGCCAACAACAGTACAGATTTAGGGTCAAAGGTGGATGTCTTTAGATCTGTGTTAGCATCTGCACCTCCAGGTTGGTTAAACAGGATATCATGGAGCTCATTCATGTGCAAGTTACCATAGGTAAGGTCCCTCACCATATCATGTCTAGTTACAGTTCACCATCTATGACCCTAGAGTTTCATGACTTTTACCTAAACCTACAAGCGGTGCTCATCCTCCAACCAAACACTGTTCATGAGTAACTTTAACTACCCCTCTACAGACTTGGAAAACTACACTGCCTAAGACTTACAGGTACAATGCTTTCTAGGTTTTATTAACACAGACATCCTGGAAGAGATAGTGCATACTCCCAAGCAGAGGATCAAACATACTGGATCTGGTACTCACCAACATGGGAGAATGTTGCCCCCCTCACCCATCACATCCTCACTAGTGAGGTCTGATCATAAAGCTGTCTCATGTGAAGTAAAATTCAACACAGAAAATCTGATTAAACTAGTAACATTTAGGAACTATTCAAATGCAAACTACATCTTATTAAGTGACAGTTTGTTAACATTCAACACCCCCCCCCCAACCCTGAAACCAGAGCTACCTATACAGAATTATTCACAGAGTCACTATACATACATGTGAATGGCTGCACAGAAGTTGCTGTACCTACTAGAAATAAATCCAAAACAAACACTAAAAACAACCCCCCCGGTGTATTCCTCACCTAAACAGGGTATATAATAAAAGAGGAAAACACATGGCCAAAATCAGGTAAAGTAACTCCCTTGAAGATAAGTGCTTTCTTATACAATTAAACAAAAAGCTAAGAGGTCTAATTATATCCAGCAAGTCCAACTATGAGGTCAGGATAGCCTTGAAGGCCTTCTTCAGCTATGTCTGGAACCTTAGAGGAAACACACACCAGTGTACTGAACTGGTGGTAAACGGTACCGCCTACACAGATCAGGGTGATGTATTAAAATCTACTGGCTGATAAATTCAGCTAAAGATTCATTCCCCCACTCCCCCCAGGTCTACCAGGTGAAATCTCCTCCAACGTACCTCCCCTAGCTATCAACAAGGATTAGGTGTTGGCAGCACTTGCTAAAGCCAAGAACACCACTTCTGTGAGTCCTGACAACATCCCCAGTTGCCTCCTGAGCAGTCTAAAACATTACCTATCAGGACAACTTGAGGCACTCTGACTACAGCCTTGAAACAGGCTATGTTCCAAGTGAAGGGAGGAACAGAACAGTCATTTCCCTCCACAAGGGTGGACCTTCAACTGACCCAGGGAACTACAGACCCATCAGTCTAACAAGCCTAATATGCAAAATTATGGGATACATTTTCATGGAAATGATAAATAAGGACATTGACAACTTTACAGACACTGGACCCATCCCAGTTTGGATTTGTTAAGGGATAATCTAATCATGCCCACTTAACCTGGTAGACTTCTTTCAGAGGGTCACCAAGGCAATGGACAAGGGTAAAACAGTGCATACAGTACATGTTGACCCAACTCAGGCATTGATGACAAGCTGTCTGAGATATGTGTAATCCATACATAATTAGCTGAATTGCTGGCTGGCTCACAGAATGGACCCAAGAAGTCAGGAGTGATGATATCACCTCCACCAAGAGACCAGTCACCAGTGGAGTACCCCAGGACTCCATGCTGGGCCCACTATTGCTTGACATCTACTTCCTGGAAGTCAAGGTTAATGCTAGAGGCCTCTGGCTCACCAAGTTTGATGACCATAAATTGGGAGCTATTATAGATTCCCCCCAAGACACAAACATCTTGCAATGGGTTTAACACAGACAAATGACTGGTGCCAAAACCATGGCCTAAAACTCAATGCCAAAAAATACATTATAATGCTTTTTGGGAAACTGTTGGTGCAAGTTAATTACTTCATTGATAAAACACCCCTAAGAGTCGACCCAGTAGTAAGAGATCTGGGAACATATGTAGGCAGCAATCTGGCCTTTGACCTAAACAAAGCTAAGATAAAAAGAAAATCATTCTATGTCATCCAACTTATAGGTAAGGGTATGGAATTCAGGACCAAGGAAGTTACAGTACCACTCTACTCATCTCTTATCAGACCTGTCATTGAATACAATGCACCCTTCAGCATGTGCCTAACCAGAAACTTGCAACAGTTGGAACGCCCACAAAGGTTTCTCACCAGGTGAATTCAAGGCATGACTACTACTCCCTACACTGATCGCCTAAAGGTTCTGTCTCTGTATTCAGTCTCCTACAGGCTGCTGAGAGGGGATCTTTGCCTGGCTTAAAGGACTTCTTCTGATCCATTCCTGATGGATCTGTTGCATATGCGTGAAACAAACAGCACTAGAAACATTAGATCCAGGGATCTGAACTTCACTTGTGATAGAAACAGAATGTGTTGGCGAGACACACATGTGTTCAAAAGGATCCCCACATTATGGAATAGGCTCCCCATCCATGTAAAACAGAGTTCATTAATGTTATCCACTTGACAAATGGATGGAAAATTGTAAATTTATCCCTGGTCTGGCCCTATGTCCATTATGGAGAGAGACCATCTATAAGAAAAGTATTATCCTATCACCCCCCCCCCCCCATACACACACACACACACACACACACACACACATAAAGACAAGTCCTTAGCTACCTGCTTACTAACCTCCCATGTATGATACTTAGAACCCAAATGGTTTGGAGTACACAGATATCTTGTTAGGATCCTAGTGGTTGTTAGCCTGGTAACAACCTATTAACCTGTGCCAAATGAAAGGAAGTTTACCAGAAAAGTGCTTTATTTGTCAATAGTGGGGTTGGTCCTTTTCGGTGTATATATAAAATGATACTGCAGAAGGTAGGTTTGAAAACAAAAGTGTGAATTTAGTTTTTATGCAAAGATGTGTGCTACAAAATAAGATACTAAAAGATAAAAAGGAACTAGATGAAAGTACTGGGAATGGTGTAAATATCCAAGTTTAAATTTAATGCAAAATAATGCATCTGAGAAGCAACAAGTAACAGTACACAACTAGAAGAGAAGCACTAGCAATAACAGAACTAGAAAGGAACATGAAGTAGCATTATTAGATTAGCCAATGCTAAGAAGGGAGCGAAGTAAAGCACTAAGAACGTCCGTGGGATACAAAGATACATAGGAAGAAGCATCTCCAGTACAAACCAGAAACATGTCTCTTTTTATAAACAATTAGAATTCCTTCTAGAGTACTATGTGTAGCCCTGCAGATCTTTCCTTGAAGAAGACAGAGACAGAACAGAGATAGTACAGTGGAGGGCAACAACACTGACTCACAGGGCTCCCCAGAAGTCATTTAAAGATAAATTAGTAGTACTTAATATGTGCAGTCTGGAAGAAAGGAGGTACAGGGGAGATGTCACATGAGAAATTAAGTATCACTAGAGAACCTAATGTACTAGATGGCACACTTCAAAAAAATGGATGTAAGCAACAAAGACACAATCTGAAAAAAATAACTTTTTAACAGATGTAAGGGAATTCCTGTAAAGTCTAGGGTAAAAAGAAATAAGCAGTAAGTCAAGTAGGATCTGCAGTTTGTTCAGTATGCAAGGAAATGAACAGACTAGGTGGGCCATTTGGTGGTTATTTGAGTTCAAATCTGCGCTTGCATAAGTACACATTCATGAATCAGTAGAACCATGTTGTGGAAAATGTACATTTGTCCATGTTGTGGACCTTTTTTATACATTTGCTAATCAGGTAAGCCCATTGGATACAAGCATCCCTTTTCAGGGATGACGTTGTAGCACTGTCTGCTTAGGTGACTTGCTCAGACTCACAAAGCAGGCAAATGGAGGTGAAAGGAATCAAACCCTCAACCCTTTGGTTTCATATAGCAACTCATTAATAGTTCAGAGCCTTAATCTTTGGTGCTAACTGCAACCTCAACAGTGTGCTGTGGAGGCACGAGTTTCTGAGTAATGCAGGCCTGTACATACTATGGAGACATCAAATAGGTTGTCAGCACACATACATCACCTCTCACACAAAACAAGGTCACAACACATAAACCCACATACATGGAGATACTCAACAGAAGTGCAAAAAATATCAGAGGCCTCATAACCCCAAACCACTTGCACAAACTGCAAAGCAAATAGAATCCACTACACATAACAATACACACATCAGTGTCACAGCAAATAAGCCCGTAAGGCAAAACACCTCAAAACCAAATGTCCTGGTCATGGGCAACTCTATAGTGAGACACAAAGATGTCCCTTTCACCAGGTTTGACAAAGAGAAGGTCAAGGTCAGCTGCCTGTTGGGTGCCAGGATCTAATCACACATGCATTCAAGTCACTCAACAACAATTACCGTTATGACTCTGTCATAGTACATGTTGGGGTGAATGACTTGACACGTAACTCTCTGGACTACATGAAGAGAGACATTACTGAACTCTCAGATTATGTGTCCCACGCAGGTATGTCCTTGGCCCTAAGCAGCATTCTACCTTCATCTAGGATGATGCCACTGTATGAACAAAAAATGATTTAGCTTCTGGTGTCAGTCCTGAGGGATCCAGTATCTGACAGCCTGGGAAGACATGGTTGACACACCACTCTGCTTTGCCAGGGATGCTCTTCACCTGTCTCCTCTAGGCTTTTGGATACTGGCAAAGGAGCTTGCCTCACCCATAGTGCCTTTTTTAGGCAATATTAAAAGAACAAAATTTCCAACATAAAAAAATCCACTCGAGACAAACTCAAGGTTATGCTGCTTAATGCTAGGAACTTAAACTGGAAACTGCACTCTCTGGATGCACTCCTCACTTTGGAAGATGCTGTTGTCTTTGCAGTCACTGACACATGGTTCAAGGCCACAGAGAGTACCCTGACCGTGCAAGGCTACAATGCCTTCCACATATTCAGACCCCAAAATGAGCATGAAAGAAACAAAAATGGAGGTGTATCCATCTTCAATAAAGTCAAATATACCTAGAGACTGATTAAACAGTATGACTCTCTTGAGGTACTCCAGGCCCAACTAACTATAGGTAAAACATCCTACCACATCACTGCTAGCTACACATCCCCCACCATGATACAAGAGAAGCACACTACCTACTTGGACTTAGTAGAGTTACTCACCATAGAGCCAAACACTTTTGTCATGGGAGATTTTAACTATCCTTCCATCAATTGAGCGATATGCTTGCCCTGAGGTTCCTGGACTTTGTCAATATAAATGCCCTGGTCTGCACCCTCACAAGGGGCTCAAATATCCCAGACTTAGTATGCACCAACATGGAGGGTCACTCACTGCATTACTGTGGTGGGTTAGAACATACATCTCTCTTATTCGAAGTAATGATCAAACCTGACACCCCCACAGGAGCAAAAAAACTGAGAAATTTCTCCAAAGCAAACTACAGCTTGCTAGGCTATGATATAAAAATTTCAAACCTCCTGCTAACACAGCTAAAATGACTCCTATGCAGAGGAGTACACAAATGCCCTGTATAACCACCTAAAAAACTGTACAGACTTGGCTGTACCCGTCCAAATCAAAACCAGGTCCTCCAAAACAAAACAATTTACCCTGGTGGACCTTAAGACAAAACAAGCTACCCTGGTGGACCATATGTATACACAGGTTATCTAACAAAAGGAAGAAACTGATGTCTTAGAACATGAGGGAACTTACTCAGCTGAAGAAGAATATCCTCCACAGTTTGAATAAGCAAATCAGAGATCTTGTAAAGTCCTTTAAAGCTAGTTTCAAAGCTAAATTAGCATCCCTAGCTAAGGATAATCATAAGGCATTCTTTAGCTATGTCCAAAAATCTAAAAGGGAATGCCCAACTATGTGCCGAACATATAGTGGACAATACCTCTCATACAGAACCTTAGGAAATTGCCAACCTGCTAGCTGTTTTGGCACAAACATCATTCCCCTGTCCCCACCAGCCAAACTTAAAGCATACGTGACACCAGTCCTCTATCTACTATTGCCAAAGAAAAGGTCATATCCATGCTCTCCAAGGCCAAAAACACAGCCTCTATGGGAACAGATAACATCCCAGGCTGCTTACTAAAACAATCTAAAACAAGACCTAGTAGGACCACTTGGTATTCTGTTTAACCTCATCCTGAGCAGTGGCTTTGTCCCAGGAGAGTGGAGAACAGAAACAGTAATCCCCTTCCACAAAGGGGGCCCATCAACTGACCGTGGGAACTATAGAACCAAAAGCCTAACCAGCCTTATCTGCAAGGCCATGGAAAGAATCATCATGGACCTTATCAACAAGGATGTAGGTGACCTTCAAACTCATGACCACTTTGGCTTTGTTAAGGGTAGATCATGCCTACTGAACCTGGTGGACCTCTTTCAGAATGTCACCAAAGCTATGGATGAAGGCAAAACAGTACATACCACCTATCTTGACTTAGCCAAGGCTGTTAACATAACCCCCCACTCAGGTATCATCAAGAAACTCTCCCAGTTGCGGATTAACCCATATGTCACTAGATGGGTAGCCAAATGTCTCACCAACAGCACTCATACTGTCAAAGCTGGGGATTCTACCTGTACCAGTAGACCAGTTACCAGTGGCGTACCACAAGGATCTGTACTGGGCCCTCTGTTGTTTGGAATCTATTTCTTGGAAGTCCAGGGGAAAGCAGATGGTCTATGGCTTGCAACATTTGCCATTTGCTGATGATCACAAATTGGGCACAGTCAATGAGTCCCCAAATGATGTTAACATATTACAAAAGGGGCTAACACAGACAAATGATTGGTACCAAAGCCATGGACTAAAACTAAATGCAAAATAGTGCATTATTATCCCCACTGGCAAAGAGAAGGTCCTTGCAAATTACAATATTGACAGCACCTCCTAAACTCAAACTCAGTTTGAAAACACATGGTAAGGAAAGCCTTCTATACTGTGCATCTCATAAGTAAGGGCATCACATCTAAGACTAAGGATGTTATAACTCCTCTGTACTCAACTCTCATCAGATCACTAAAAGTGTACAATGCTCCTTTTTGCATGTACCTCACCAGAAACCTGCAGCAGCTGGTGTGACCACAGACATTTCTCACCAAGCAAATTCAGGGCCTCCAAAACATGACCTACATGAAAGATTGAAAGCCCTGTCACATTACTCTGTATCCTACAGGCTGCTGACAGGCAACTTGTGCCTAACCTACAGAGCAGTCTCTGATCCTGCTTTAAAGGAAAAGCTGCACATCCGTAAAGCAAATGGGACAAGAGTCATTCACTCCAGGGATCTCAACCTAGCCTGTGACATTAACAGAACATGCTGGAGAGACAGATATACCTCCCAGAGATTGCAGCTGCTCAGGAATAAACTCCCAGTTCACATGAAGCAGAGCTGCTCAATGACCCTAGTCAAGTGCAACCTAAACAACTGGATGGGAGATTGTAAATTCACCCCAGGGGTAGCACCTATGTCCCTCATGGAAAGGGGTAGTCAGTGCTGATCATAGACTCGCTCTGCAAATAATGACCACCTAACCAACATCAGTTATGGAACACAGGTATAACATGGCTAGGCTTGTAAAGGCCCTAGGGCCATTAGCCTAGTAAACTCCTATGAACCTAAGAAATATAATCTCCTGAATCAGGTAACCATGCAGCATGCTACTAGAGTTAATATTTCCTGAATCATATAATGTGTTAATGGTGATAATATTTCCTGAGTTACAGACCTTTGGTATGAAAGATACATGTTTCTGAGTCATAAAGCTTTGCAATATGCTGTGGGGAAATACAAGTTGGATGGTGCAGTGGTGCAGTGGTTGCATTGTCACCTCACAGCAAAAGGTTCTCTGGTTTGATTCTCAGCTGGGGTATCTTCTGTGCAGAGTCTGCATGTCCTCCCTGCATTCGTGTGAGAATTCCTCTGGGTGCCCCAGTTTCCTTTCATGCTACAAAAACATGTGTCTGGATCATTTCTCCCCAGGCCTCCGCTGAAAATTGGCTTCATTCCAAGTCGGACTTTTCTGGTAAACAAATGTTAAATAAATAAATAAAGTTCACTAGTCATATTACTGTGCAATGTACTGAGACAGATAAAGCTTCCCATGTCATACAATCCTGTGGTGCATAAGATTGCTAAAGTTTCCTGACTCGTATAGCGTTGTCCTATACTGTGTGCTGTAAAAGTTCCGAATTCACTACACTAACAGTATAACATGTTGCAGTGATACAAGGTCCGAATTCATACGATCCTGAAGTATGTTGTGGGCATAAAGGTCCTACACATACTTCTACAACAGAGTGAAGTCTGTAAACTTAGAATGCACTTGGGGAATAATAGTTGCACAGTAATTAAGCATTGCATTGCTCGGGTCTCTAAAAGGGAAAAACTTTTGCTATGCAGCAGTTTTGAAAGGTCTTCTCTTAAATGACTACTGGTTTCTGCAACTTCATTAAATGTGATCATATAGCAGAAGTGAGGCCTACTGTAAGAGAAAGTTCTCAGCTTCTATGAACGTGATTTCTATTTCACTTTGATACAGGGGACTGGCATTTCATTTATCTCTCATACATACGCTGTTATCATCATTACAGAGAATACACGTGGTTAAAGAGTTTTCTTTTCAAAGGCACAGTTTCTTGCTGCCAAAATGCAGAAATGTGAGCTCACAGCAGATCACAGCTACATGATATGGGAAAAGCAAGACAATAAATATGTTAACTTCAGAGTCTTAAAGAGATAAAGCTATGATTACAACCCAAGAGATCTGAGCCTGATTAGTAGCTTGGGTATCTGATGGAGCCATCAGGAGAAGATGGATGTGTCCATCCTACGGGAGATTGCAAAGTGGAGGCAATCATGCACTGACAAACTCGTGGAGGAGGGGCAACAATGCAAATATGCAGCCTGGGGACAGTCATTATGCTCACCAAGCCACTGCCAGGCAGTAGTCTTCAATGAGGATGTGCAGAAGTGTGCACTTGCATAGGAAGGGCATTGTGGGTACCCTGTGGCAATGCAGATCATATATTCCATCAATCCAGGATCTGGGTTAGGCTATTACAATACAAACACCTTCACATACTGGTGAAGTCATACATTATCCTCATGGCTGTGTAAAGGATACCCTTCTAGACATTTCCCACATTTGTCACCCTCACAGTGGATAAAATTAACAAGTAAACAAAAAGTGGCCTACTTTCAAATGGGGGAAGGTTTGATGGCCAACATTCACCATTCAAAAAAAAATCACATAAGAAAAAATAGGATGTGGACAGAAACAAGAGCCATACTTAAGAAGAGAAGCGGGAGTAAAAATATTGTGCTGCTCAAGATGAAGCCTACAGTTACAACAAAGAAAATTATATGTGATACTGTGCTGAATGTCTAAAATGTGAGAATGCATGGTATAAGCTACTTAATATTAGTCCCAGTACACTGAAGCTTTGACATAGGCATTGGTTCAGGTAACAGAAGCTCTTTATCCTTAAAAAAGAGTCATAAGTAACTCCTTACCTGCAGCATGCCAGCTCCCTGCTCCTCGATTTTTCCTTCACAAGTCACATGCAGTGCTGTAAATTTGGCTCGAGACCTAAACCAACCAGGAATATCAGGTGAGACATTAAAAATAAATGGCCACTTTAAGAAATAACATTTCACAAAATGTGGTCATTAGTAGGGCACAAAGACAATATAATGGCACACAAAATGGGTACAGCTAACTTTCTGAGTGGTCTGCGGCAGACAGACCTTGTGATGAGGTCACAAGCAGGCAAGACTTGTTGCAGCCTCTAGGGTAGATATATTTTGTGACAGATTCCTTTGACTGCAGATAACATACACATATGATAAGTATTCAAGAATGGGGTCTTCGGCGGAAATCCTTAACAGATTCAATTTATTTCAACTTCCTTGGTAGACATAGGCCTTATGATAAGACCCTGGGAAGGCCATTCATTATGAAAGGGACACAAGAAGAAAAGCACAGTAGATGGGCTCTGAAAAGACAGGCCCTAATGCAGACAGGACTTGCTTTTTGGGAGGCTATTGCAGATGGCTACATCAAAGTTAATGTATAAGATAAAAGGATGGGCAGGTAAGCCTTTTGGAAAATGTCTTGTGACAATGTCCTGGGCAGAAAACACTGTAAAAATTTCCAGGGTTTATTGGCAGTGCAAGTTTCCTGAGCAAAGTCTTGGATAAACTGACAAGCCTTCTGATGAGTTCTGTGCAGACAGGTTATGGAAAACAGATTTTTTTTGTACAGGAACATAATGGATCCAATCCTTATAATAGGACTCTATACATACAGGCCTGGTACTAAGCTACTGAGGCAGCAAGACATTGCAACAGAGTGCTCAGTGGTCTTGGGATGAGGCTTTAGTATGCTTTGTGACCAAGTCCTGGGCAGCCATGCTGTTGCACGCTGTCAGTCATATTTGCTTGATTACAGAAAATGATCTTAAATGTAACTGGCTCAAAGTAACAAGATGACCAAAATGGATGACCATCAGGTGGTTTAGCTATAGCTGACAGAAACTCACATGGTTGAAAAGAATTGACTGAAAAGTCACTTGAATGAATTCTCATTTGACTGAATCACAAATGACAGAAATGTGTAGAAGTGTATATGCAGTATGTGATGGTGTAATTTCTGACAATATGATTTACTCGGGAAGTGAGAATAGAAGATTATAGTGTCCCGTCATGTCACACCCCATAAACATATAGATGTTTTGTGTTTGTGTGCCAATACTGATTCACTGTGCGTGATGATGTTTTTTTTTTCTTTTTTCCATGATTGTGTGACTGTGGAGTTAATATATATAATTAAGGGAGCTGGAGTGCAGGGGGGCTTGCCACCCTACAAAAACATTTTTATGCTGTATTGTGTTATGTAAAATATTTTCTATGATTTGTGATTCAGTGAAATGAGGTTTCAGTTAAACAAGAATTTGATCATGACATTTCAATCAAAGTGCTTTTCAGTTAAAATTTTTCAACCATGTGAGTTACAGTGAACTGTAGTTCTACCACCTGATAGACATCCAACCAAAACCATTAATAGAACTAGATAAACAAGTGCCCATTACAATAAAAAAGTAATTCCCAAGTCTCAACTAAATATACATATTTAAATAAACAACAGCAAGAAAAAATTGGCAAAATTTATGCAGAAACTGGGATGCCCTTTAAGTCTGAAAAAGTGACTTGTTCCAAATCATTAAAATGTACACTTTTTAAAGATATAATACAAAAATCACTCTTGATATAAAACAACTAAAAAAATCAGCATTTAATAATCTGATATTAGTAACAAGTCTACCTTTAAGCAGCCATGGTAAAAATGAAAGGGCACTGCTAAGTCCCTTGCCTCTACGTGCCTAACTCTCATTGTCATTTAGTTTTCAAATTTAACAATGCATTATTAAAATTATCACAGAGAAGCGAACTAGGAAATACCCATAAGAAAAACGGTACAAGCTCTGAATATTTTTCAGAATATATCAATGAGTGGGTGCTAGACAGAGATCAAATCAGCTTGTAGGTGCCAGGAGTAAATAAGTCTATAAATGTGAAGAGTAACACAGCAAGTAACACTTATAAACCAAAACAGGAATACTGAACCTGGAGACAGTATCAATGGTACTTAAATAAAGGGCGCTGCAACAAGTAATACTTATAAACCAAAACAGGAATACTGAACCTGGAGACACAGTATCAATGGTACTTAAATAAAGGGCGCTGCAATAGCATTTAACTACTAATCTGTGTGCGGATGGTAAAAACACCGCAAATGGTAGAAATCACTTTGCACAAACTAAAGCTGCAAAGAAGAATTGGGAAGATTAAAACAAGAATATTACTAATAAAACTTTAGGTGAAGAACATACTGAGAGCAATGATTTTAAAGTTGACAATGTACAGAAAAGGATAAATGAAGCCGCAGCAGTTCCTTCAGATATCTATAAAAATGCGACAATCAAAACCACATTATATCAGAATTAGAACAGTTTACTATTTAGTTAGGCAACGTGAAAAATTATTACCCTGAGATTGAGACTTCATGTGAGCTTAATCTAAATGGCCTAAAAGCCTTTATCTAAATGTTACAATCAGTCTCAATACCCCAGACCTAATCATACTATAAAAGTAAATTACAGCAATGCCAGAAGTCTGTCTCAATATGTTAGACCTGATTATACTACAAAAGTAAATTACAGTAGTGGTAGAAGTTGGACTCAAAATGTTAGACTTAATCATGCTACAAAACTAAATTACAGCAATGTTAGATGCCAGTCTCAATATGTTAGACCGAATCATCCTACAGAAGTAAACTACAGCAATGCTAGAAGTCGGTCTCAAAATGTTAGACCGAATCATCCTAGAGAAGTAAACTACAGCAATGCCAGAAGTGTTGTATGGAAGAGGAATAAATTACTTGCAACTACCGTATTTCCCTGAAAATAAGACCGGGTCTTATACTCTTTCCCCCACCGAAATATGCATTAGGGCTTATTATCAGGAAATGCCTTATTTACACCCCACCGTACAACAATCTACATTTATTCATTTATTCATGTACAAAAATCAACATTTATTCATGTACACAAATCGACATTTATCCATGTAAACAAATTGACATTTATTTGGTACTTTTCTGTTATTTGGCAACAGTTCTAAGTAACGCGTTAACAGTTGTGTAAGAATTCTACATAAACGGTGCAACAAACATTACAACTTCAGAATATCTACATTTTGGCTTTCACAGTGCAATATTTCATGTTTAACACAAAGTGTAGAAAAATCTCAATACATACGTATTGGAGAAGGGGAATAAAACTGAAAGCAGAAGCAATCCATTCTGTTGCCCCGATAACGGAAAAGTTATTCAAATATAGTCATGTCATCTTCTTCTGGAACATTGTCATAAGTCTCCAACCCTCGAATTCCGGCCTGAATTTCTTGCTACTCCATTTCCTGTAGAACCATTGGCCCCAATCTGTCATGCCTAGCAATAGAGCTCTCCTTAAATGACACTGCTTGCCCAAGTAGACTGCTCATAGTGCATTAGCAACACAGCTCAGTGATTTTATCCCATGAATTTTTCACCCAAGTCACGACCTCTTGCAGGCTAGGCTTCACAAAGTTTCCATGCTGATTTTTCTCCATTCTATTTTCAGTGTAGTCATTGAATTCCATGCACAAATGTTCCTTGAATGGCTTGTTTATTGCAATATCAAGAGTCTGGAGATAGGCAGTCATTCCTGCAGGAATCATTATTTGATCTATTCTTCTCCGTGCAAGGAATTTCTTCATGTCTTTAGCGCAGTGAATGCTGGCTGAATCCCAGACTAGCAGACCTCTTTTGCCACCTCGCAAAACAAGCGGCAGCATTACATCGACCCACTTCCTTATAACTGCTTGTGTGCACCAGGCTTTTTTGGTTTCAAGAATGTAAATGCCTGAAACATGTTCAATCTTATCTTTCTTGCCCTTACTAATGACTAGAGGTGGGGTTTTCTTTCCATCTAGACGAATTGCCAAAATAGAGGTAACACGTGCACTCTCGTAACCAGTGGAGGGAATGTAGATTGACGAGGCACCCCTCTGATCAATTGTTGTTTGAGATCCTTGGCCCATAAACACTGCAGTTTCATCCTTAGCAATCATGTTGGAGAGTTGGTATTTAGAAAAGTCAATGACATCAACAAAGGAATTGAATGCAAGTGCACGTTTAATAACTTCAGTATCTTCCAGCTTGAACAGTGTTGTTGATCTTCTTAGAGACAGTTCACATCACTGAAGAAAGCCATCCAGCCAATGCTGTGATGCTTTGAATTCTTCTGGGGATATTTCTAACTGTGGTGCCACTGCAAGGGCAAAAGCTTGAATATCAGACCTGCACACAACCAAAGCCTTTGCTCTCCTGTTAGCAATCCATTCACAGATGATGTCTTCCAGCTCAGGAAATAATAGTTGCTGACCTGATCCACACTTGCACTTCTTAGCATTTCCCTCGTTGGCCTGTTGACTGAGGTTGTCGTATGCTGTACTCCATTTTCAGAAATCTAACTTCTTCTCTTTGCAGAAAGCAGTCAGGTTCTTTTGCTGGGAGTCCTCCACGATTCCTTTCTTGTACTCAACGGAATAGCTCTTTCTTTTTGCATTCATCTTGCTGGGGGGTTAATTGAAAACATACGAGACCAGAGTGGTAACACAAAACGGCGACGGTTAAGAAGACACAACCACAGCCATTCGTTATCAAATGCGCGCGCTTTACATGCATTGTCTGTACTTTGATCAAAGTATACCCGCCAGTGTTTATGGGCCAAGGATCTCAACCGGCAAGTGTGAGTGATGATTAGGGTTACAGTAAGAATTGTGGAGGACTCCCAGAGAAAGAATCTTATGACTTTCTGCAAAGAGAAGAAGTTGGGTGTCAGAATGGTCCAAAAATGGCGAGCAGAGTATGATAACCTCAATCAATGGGTGTCAATAATATTATTTTATAATTCAACATGTCCATCGTGCATTGTTGACGATCTTAACAGGGGCTTATTTTTGGGGTAGGGCTTATATCATGACCACTCTGGAAAACCATGTTAGGCCATATACTCTGGTTAGGTCTTATTTACGAAGAAATATGGTATAACAGTACTTAACTGTCATACTGCAGTTACAAAATGTTGGGATGCATCATACCTAACGTACAATGGGTTTTTAGTAAAACTGAACAAGAAAGACAGCTTCAGAAGATGGATTACTATTCATTCTACACCTATTAGCCAGGAGTAGTGTGGTGATGGTTAATTATGAATATGAAGTACTTGGTATTGTGACAGAAGGAATTACACATCACAAAGATTTGCATTCATTTGTATGTTACAGATGTCCTAAAATGGATTATACTCAGCGCTTAAAATTCATACAGCAATTCATGATAGTCTACCAAATGGACATGTAATTTTACATGTGACTTTAATTACCAAAGTCTTTACTGGACAACAATGTACCCTTCTACATATTATGTATACAATTTTTTTAAACAAGGTAAATGTGAAAGGCTTGTTGCAAACTGTATCAATCTCAGCTCATAAGAACTCAATTTTAGCTCTGCTTATAATTAACTGTCATGATATTGTTTCCGACCTTGAGATTATAGAGTACTTCTGCATTCCTGTTTGCAATGCTCTTATGTTTAATATAAACAGAAAGATGAACTATATGAGAATGACCAAGATTTATCAATACAGGTATCTAAATACAAGTCATCTTAAACAAGACCTGACTAGAGTTCTATAACATCAAGCCACAAGATTGTTGCATTTGTGGATGGGACAAAGTCCCATCCATCTGTGTGCGTGTCTTGAATTGGGGAACAATGCTTAAGTAAAATGACTGGTTAAAACAGAAACTTCCATTTTGGTGAGATAATTCACTTCAAAGACTATATAGGAAGAAAAGGAGACTAAATGCCAGTTGCAGAAAATGTCCTACTTGGCACAGTAAAATTTAATTAAGAAAGTCAAGGCTGAAATAACTGCATCCAAATCAAGGTTTGGGATACAGAGAGTAAAAAAAAAAGTTTATTATAGGTATGTCAACCCTCTTGAGACATCTCCTGCAACCATTGACCCATTAAAGAAAATAGCTGGATAACAGAATCAAACTAAAGCTGATAAATTTAAGTTAATTTACATCTATATGTAGTCAATCATGCTATAATAACTTCAGAAAGCATGTCATTTCAATCAATGCTGATAACAGTTGTCTATATTTTGAGTTACATCTCATTCAATCTATTTAAAAAAAACATAAAATTAGCAAGTAGTATAGGTTCTGACTATGTAAGTGATTTACTTACACATTTAATAAATGAGGGTACAGTTATACCCTTGCATCCTATTTTTAAAAACTTACTAAACATAATTTGCATATCGATAGCATCGAAGACTTTCACAGTAGTTTCTATTTACAAGAAGGGTGAGAGTTGTTCATTTATTAACTATAGACCCATATAAATTCCATCCATTCTGGATAAATGTTTTGAAAAACATATACTGAGTAAATTAAGTAAATTAAATTAATTTTTTTATTGACATTTGATTACCAGGAAAGTCCGACTGGGTAGAAGCCCATTTTCAGTGAAGGCCCAGGAAGAAATGCTCCAAAGTATTACAAACCATTTTAAGAACAATGATTTTACAGTCTTTAAAAATAGTACAAAAACACAATTTAAATAATTACACCAAATTAGCCATAATATGAAAACATTGGTTAAGAATGGGCACAAGTTATATAACAATTTAATAGTGAGAGAACTTTTAGACAGTTTATAGATAAGTTAAAAGTAAGCTTGTATAATAAAAACAGTTATTGCAAAACAAAGCGAAACAAAAGCAGGTGTATGGTATATTTAGGGAGAAAGCCAGGGGAGAGAAATTAATAGAAGTAAGGACATGAGTGAAGAAGGGACAGTAAGGAGAAGAAAGGTATAAACAGGTATTTGTTCACATTTAGGGATATAGTTTATCCTGGTGCTGAGCAAGAATAAAGCCAGATTTTTGACTAGGAAGTCTTTCAGAATGGTTTTGATGGATGGGAGGGAGGTTTTTGACCTGATGGATACAGACAAGTAGTTCCAGGCCTTAGCAACATGGTCCACGTACAGACAAGAGTTTTTCCTCAATGGATCATGACGACCGACTGAGAACATAGTTGTGAAGAATGTTACTCAGTGCTTGATAATTAGATGGATTCTTTATAATTTTATAGGTGGTAAGAAGCTCTGTATACGTTAGTTGATGAGGTTGTTTTAATCAGTTTAGGCTTTTTTAGTGCTATACAGTGGCAGGTTCTGAAAGGAGTACCTGCTTCAAATTTAGCAACTTTGTTATAGCATTGCTCAAGTTTTAACTTTTGTGATGCCTGAAGGTAAGTAAGGATGGAAGAACCATAAAGCAGTGTGGGGAGGAGATAAGTAGTGGCAAGTGTAGCTTTAGTTGCATCGGTGAGAAAGTTTTTGACTTTGCAAACCATACCTAGTTTTTGATGAGTTTTTCTTATGCAATTTGGTATATGCAGGATGAAATTAAGATTATTATCCACTATCACCCTAATAATTTGCTATAGGAAGTGACTTCAATGGTTGTATTATGAAGAGAGACAACTTTAAATTTAGTTTTTTTCATGTGAGGGTTTTGGGAAAAAAGCAGTAGTTTTTCTTTTTAGGGATGCACATGAGTTGTGATTTACAAAGCCATCTTTCAGTTGCTGTTAAAGCTTCCTGAGTAATTTTTTGCAGGTGTGCCATGTTGTCAGTTGTGCAAATGAGTGTGGAGCCATCTGCGTACTGTATTAGGGTGGCACGTCGTGTGAAAGTGAATAGAGCCTTCTGGAACACAGGTGGTGACTGGGTAGTATGGAGACAGGATGGAGTGCCATTTTACTGACACCTATTGAACAGGTAGCTTTTGAGCCATAGAAGGGTGGGCTGATACAGCCCTAATAAGAACATTTGAAGTAGACGTTTGCTATGACAAACTGTGTTGAAGGCTTTAGGTAAGTCTAAAAATAAGGAGGACACTAGTTTTCCATTCTATCTAGCTTTATTGACAGTATTTATATAAGCTAGAAGTACAGTGTTAGTAATATGGGAAGGGCAGAATCCATGTTGTGTGGAGGACAGGAGTTCTTCTTGCAGGCTATAGATTAGCAATTGTTTTGAATATACATTTCAAGTATTTTGGGGAGGAGGGATAAGATATAAAACTGGTATAGAGCTAAAGTTAGTGATGTCTGTTGAATTTCCTCCCTTGTGCAGAGGAGTAATGCATGCCTTTTTCCATAGGGAGGGAATGTGGGATTCTTGGACTGACCTATTCATAAGGATTGGGACTAGGCAGGCAAAGCTGTTGTTTTAAGGTACTTGCTTGGAAGGCCATCAGCTGAAGTAGAGCATAGTTCCAGTTTGTCTAACAGTAGTTTTATATAGGATATGGGCACAGATCTGAAGGTGAAAGTGGATGTGGTGATATGTGGCTGTTGGGCGGAGTTAGGATTAGATGTTGGGGAATCCTTGGTTAGAGATGCTATACTATCTACGAAATAAGACTTGAACTCTATTGCAGTTTCAGGTGATGAGCTAATGGGAGAGGGGTTATGGTTGAATTTATGGCCTTGATGTAAGAATTCTTTCATGGCTGTCAAGAACTTTTTAGGGTTGTGTTTGTTATTACATAGGTTCATAGAATAGTACTAGGCTAACTGCCCTTGTGAGCCATTTTAAGCCTAGCCAGTTATTCCTTGTGAGACTCAAACCCTGCACCTTGTGTTTGTAAGGCAAACACCTTAACCATTCATTCACCCTCCCAACCCAAAGGTATTATAGTACAGTTTTTTGACTTCATTAATTTGCCTTTTAGTACAATTGCAAAGCATTCTGCAGTGTTCAAGATATTTTGGTGTTTTATATTTTTGCCATTCTTTCCATGCTTTTTCTCTATCCTGCATTAATATTCCTGCATTAATAGTCTACTCTTTCTGGCTGGCCAAATTGCATTATTTGTTTTTAGCTTCTTCCTTCTAGGAGTTGCAAGGCTCTTCAGGATATTCAGGAAAGTTGTACTGAATTCATTTACAGCATCATCTAAGGGGAGGAGTTTTAGGAAGTTCCAGCTAATAAATGATAGAGTAGTAATGAACATTTCTGGGTTAAACTTGGAAACGTTGCATGTTGTGTTATAGATATGCTGTTTAAATGGATGTGTGAGATGTCTGGTTGTACAGATTAGGAGATTATCATTGAGACAGTCAGACATTGTATCAGAGGTGGTATATTTAATAGGGACCAATACTAGGATCCAGTCTAACAGTGAATTTGAAGTCTTGATATGATGTATGGGACTAATAAATAGCTGTGTGAAACCAAATTAGTTCATAATAGATGTAGGAGGGTTAGAGTTTATGTCCAGCCAACTGACATTCGCATGACTTGGTAGTATTTTTTCTTGTGGAATTGTCATGGATATCCACTGTAGGAGATCTTACAGTTGCCAGGAGGGATGTAAAGAACAGTAATACACACTTGTTTATAATTGTTTAATTTTAGGAAAGTAATAAGAAGCCCTGCTGAACTGAATGTTGGAATTGGCTTGTTATACAGAGAAATGTGGTAGCTGTTGGGAAATATTAAAGTAATATCACCAGTCTTCCTCTTTATACTGTCATTACAGATGATATTATAGCCTGGAGGTATAATTTTGAAGTTGTTTATGCTGGCTTTAAGCCAAGTTTCAGTTACAGTGAACATTGGGCTTATATTGGGTAATCCAGGCATGCAGTTCAACAATTGTATTGCTTATGCTTCTAACATTTATGGCAGCAAACGTTAGTTTACCAGGGTTGGGGGTTGACCATTGTAGGATTAGAGTAGTGTGTGGAAGAGAATTGTGATAGGTTGGGGTCAGGATTAGGGTGAATGTCTCCTCCTAGAAGGATTTAGCATAGTGTAGAATTACTGATACTTGTTTTTGGGGAGTAATTTTCCACTTAATGTTGTTTTGGTTTGAGCTGGGGTAAAGGTGAGGGGCATCATTAAATAGGTTTGATGCAATGTGTGGAGAGTGCAGGGAGGAAGTATGAGTAAGTGGTTGGAACAGAGATGGAGAGATGTTAAGAGCTGTTATAGAGTCATGATAGGATGAGAGACGGCCCAGAAGCAGAAGAAACAGAGGATAAGCTGAGGGATAGCATGACTAAGTAAATGGAGCTGTATGTTATAGCTGGCAGGTAGTGGGGAAGTAAGGATCAAGAAGGAAAAAGAAGCTGCAGGGCAGAAGGATATTTAGTGGTGGTGGAATCTGAAAGCTTACAAAGGGTAGATAGAAAAGAAGTATTTTCTATGAAGGAACAGAGTTAGGTTGTCCTAGTATCTTCTGTGGAGTGTAAGGAATAGAAGGGTTTAAAAGGCTAGAGTATGAGACCGTAGATACAATAGGAAGAAGTGAAGGTTTATTTGGGAAAAGGAGAAGATACAGTATAGAACAAATAAGTGCTGTTAGACAGGGCTGTGACTATGAATAAACACAGTGCAAAGCTGTACGGGGGGGAGAAAGGTAGTTCAAAATGGTGTTAAAAGATTAAATGAAAGCTGGGAATTAAGTAAAAGAAACAGGAGTGTTTGCATGATAGTAGCAAGGTTATTTGGGGGGTTAGGGAATAGGAGTCACAACTGAAATGCATATGTAGGAAGTATTACAGTAGAGTAAGTGGGGTTGGTGGGAAATGTAGAGGGGTTAGGGGAGCATAGCAGGCTTCCAAACAGGTCAAATTATAACAGAAAGGAATGTTTAGAGTCAATATAAAGCAATTAGCAGACAGGTACAAAGTGCAACATGTTTTCTTTCATTTCCTGAATGCAGAAACCTGTCAGCCAAGAAGACTAAGCAACCGGCATACACAGTGCAAACTACTGGTGAACAGAAAGGACATTGGCCAACTTAAGTTCTTCTGAAGGTGCACTGGCCGCTCTTTTGAAACGGGGGAGTGTGGTAGCCAATTTCCATCACAGATAGGTATTTGACTAGTTGACCTTAATACACAGCAAGTTACTTCAAGTTAATAAAAAATGAATGGCTAAAAACACAAATTAACTTTATTACACAAAAATCCAACTGGTAAGTGCTTTCATTCCCTTCATGGAACTTCTTCAGATCAAGTCGTATAATGAACACACTTATTTAAATACTTAATAACAATAACATGTGACATAAACCACTTAATGCCTTAACCATTTCCTTCTAAGTACAACTTTAAAGTTTCCCCTATCATTTAAACCAGAGTATACACATGCATTCAGCCTGATTTGCCAGCAATATTTGCTCCAGTCCAGTTCATCTTCTGCATCAAACCTATAATTAAAACCATTAACTTTATCAATTATTACAAATTTGAAGCATGCCTTATTTTTTTCTAACAAATGTTTTTGCTTTACATGTTTTGCCAAGGCATTGCTTACATCAGTCTTGTCTACTGCTCTTATATGTTCATTCACTCGCATGCAGAATTCTCTAATGGTTCTTCCTATATAGAATGCTGGACATAATTCACACAGAAATATGTATACCACATATTTGGACCTGCAGTTACACAAATTATTCAACCTAATTTGAAAACTTCGTGCTGTCACTACAAAATTCTTAACTTCTTTCATATATTGACATAACAGTCGTTACATCTTTTCATCCCCACTTCCAACACATCAGGCATACTTGAGCATAAATTCCTTTTCTTAAAAAAGTCTTTTAAACTCTTTTAGAGGCAAAGACAGGGTCTCTCCTATAACATTTTTAATTTCTTGAAAATTCATTAGGAATCTCCAATTATTCTTGATTATTCCTTTGATTTTACTTTAATCTACTGAATTGTCTAAAACACATGGAAAAAATCCTTTTCATGTTCTTTTGATTTGCTATTTACATTTGCTATCTTATGTTCCCTTACATTTTTACTTCCATCCAAAAATTGTTAATAATGTCCTTGGGGTACCCTCTTTCTTGAAATTTCCTTTTAAGTTCTTCACATTCTTTTTCAAAAAATACTGCCTCATCTGTCAACATGCTTATTCTAGTGAATTGCCCTTCACTATGTTTTTTTTTCAGGCTAAACTTATGCATACTATTGTAGTGGAGATAGCTGTTACTTTGCACTTCCTTTTTATAAATCTTAACTTTTAAAGCATAGCTAGATCTATACACATTCAAGTACAAAAAAATAATGTTGTCCTTCCTATAATTAAATGTCAACAAAAGGTAATTTGTGATTCATTCACGTTATTATTTATTCACATAAAATCTAAGAGAGAATCTTTTTCAGAACCCTCCCAGATAAAAAACAAATCATCAATAAAACATCTGTACATGATGATATGTTTTGCAAAAACTGATTCTAAAATAACTTATTTTTTCCAGTTCATCAGGACTATTTGCATAGCTGGGGGCCATAGCAGCCCCCATAGCTACACCATTTTCTGTCTGTATATTTCATCATTATACTCAAAAAAATTATAAGATAAAATAGCATCCAACGTTTCTGTGAACAATCTCACTTGTCTAGTGTTAAATAATCCTGAAGTATGAAGCTCCCTACTCACCATTTCCAACCCTTCTACATTTGGTATGACTGTATATAATGCAGCAATAGCTGCTGTAACCAACCACATGGAATCATCTATTTTCACATTCTTTACTAAACTTTTAAATTCAAAGAAATCTTTACTATAAGATTTACTTTGTATGACTAACTTCTGTAAATATTTATCTACGAAGATGGCTAGAGGTTCTGCCTTACTGCCTTGACTGGCTACAGTCTCTTACAACATGTAAGAAGCATCAATGATTTGTGTAAATAATAGGGTACCTTTCAAGGATCATGCTAGCCGAATTAGAGCTCAACCCATGAAACAAGCTGGCCTTGAATTTCAAACAACAGCCACCAGAGATTCTAAATATCTTGTTAAACTATATGTGATGCTAATTGGACCACTTGTAAAGGGTATCTAATTTTGTCTTCTGTAATTATAATTTGACACAAGTAAATTCAACAAGACTAACCCGTTCTTTAATACACCTTTTGAAAAAAGGTTAAAAAATGTGACTTGTCAGCTCATATGGGACATAACTGCTTGGCATTTAAGGAATTTAAATTAGGATAGTTACAAACAATGGTGGGTGTAAACCACATGTGTATGTTAGAGATAAAAGTTCAAACTGTAAAAAGTATATTATCATCTAATTGTACAACAAGCAAGGGCTCTTGCATCACTCAATCCATTTCTAGGTCATGGAATAAAATGTTTAATAATAAAAAAAAAGCAAAACAGTCTTTCTAAATTAAACTTGATAGAATAATAGATGCTAAGGAATACGTCTATACCATGGAATCAGTGTTACTATAATACCTCATAGTCTGAGCACTGAAATTATGACCAGAATGAGCAGACTGCAACATGAATCGTACTTCTAGTCCTGCAAAAACAATAGTCGTCATTGAAATATAGTTTCCAATTTCCAGATGGATTAATAAGTGGTGAAGATACATCGCAAGTACTAAAACTAAAGCATTTTTGAGCTAGTGCTGTAGCACGGAGAGAAAAAGTGCTGAATCTGACCCACGTGAAACAGGAATAGTCTGGTAGAGTGGGGTTGGGAGTGAGCAGCCAGCTTTGTCTCATCCTCTCACCCATCCTGGCGGGAGGGATGGGAGTTTAGTCTACTGTGGAATTTACACCTGATGTGGAACATAGAGGGCGGGCTGGGCACCTGCAAAGTAGTGCATCTGAGTGGTGTAGCAGGTATTGGGCATGTTCAGAGGTGCACATACTAAAGGTGTCTGCACTGTGGGATTTCCATTGAAACAAGCTATCTCTGGAATTGAAAGGCTAAACTGCACAGTAATGATGGCTATCTAGATGACCACCACTGACAATGACAGAAGTTACTAGGATATCAGGAAATGCTAGTGGTCAGCAGACAATGGGGAACAGCATAAAGAAAAACAGCTAAAGCATTTCTGCATACCTTTATTTGTAAAGTGTAACTTCTAGAAGGGTATAATTATGATATGGCTATGGTATTTTAATAAACGTGTGGAAATTATATTGCATTGTTATTCTTGTGTCAGATTTAAAATCATATCAAATGCAATTCATTTGTCAAATAAGGTGAAATGAAATGTTGCTTTGCCTTAAATAATATCTTGACTGATTTTGAAGTGCTTCTTTTTACTGTTTGTTGTGCAGGACTATGGCTGCTAGACATGCTTATTGTATTTATTACAGTACACTTTGGTTGATACTTGAACAGTCAGTTAACAGTGATATGATCAACAGTGAAAAAGCAAATACTTGATCTGCACATGTCTTAAAAAGCAACCTTAAAATATGACTATCCTACATAAGTATATTATAAAAGAGAGCTGGAAGATTTGGTAAGAAAAATAAATTATTTTAGTACTGTATTTAATCTAAACTTGTTTTTTTTCTTCCTGAATAGGGCAATTCTTGAAAGTTGAGTTGTGTATTTCTTTTTGACGTATAGCTTATTCATTCTGTGATTCTACCAAAAGTTTTTATGTTGAATTTACATGTACATTTCATTTTATTTTAGTTTATGTCAGTCTGTACTTATTAATCAGCTAACGGGCTGATAAAATACCCTTTTTAGCCACTACTGATGCCAAAGGCAAAACAATAACAGAAAGATACACGTGTATATACATATGTCACAGGCAACTGTAGTGAAGAGCAGTGCAAAAATACAAAGTATGTATCTATATATTAATAAACATTGGCTGAAAATATGGATATGAGTACAAATAATGTGACAAAGGCAAAGAGGGAGTTAATATGCAGTTCTAGCAGATGTAACAGTAGTTAATAATATAGCCATTAAATAACAAAATATGGAAAAGGATTAAGCTATTCAGCATCTTTGAAGTATTTGCATTTATATTCTTTGTAAAATTATTTTAATTATTTCTTGAAATTTGACAAATTTGTTAAGGTTGTAATATTGTCAGATAGACTGTTTCAGTAAGCAGGGTTTATTTTTTGTGAATGATATTCCACAAAGGGAAATTGAAAAATGAGGTGTATTTAGATGAATTGCCTTCAGCCTATAACATCTATAGAGTTGACAGAAAACATAAGAGAGCTGGAGGAGTTGTAATACTTTATAAAAACCCACTTCAACTCTTTCTACTACCTTTAACTCCTTCTCACTTCAACAAAGCAGAACAAAACATTATTGGAGTTGACATCCTGCCTGGTAACATTCATACCGTTACAGAAGATCTCTGCTGGCTCACTTCTAACATACCTCAAGAAAAATGACTACCCTCGACTTTAATACTGACTGGCTCTCGCTCTTCTCTAGCAACTCCTCTCAAAACATAAATCTGTACATTTTTTACTCAACTGATCACCTCTGCCACTCGATATAATAATAAAAACAACAGAGGGACCACCATAGGCCGGACAGTATCCTTTACACCAAGTAAAACTCTACTTAAGGAACTCTCCTTGACTCTTATATCTGCTTTAAGAAAACAAACACACATCCGAAAAAAACATCATTAAAATGTGGCTCATAACCTCTCAAATTTCGAAAATGACACCTTCATTTCATTCCTCAGTCAGTACAACTGGACACCGCTAAAATACTTACCGCTTGATGATGCTGCATCCCACTGTAATAACTTTTTCCTAAGTATACTAAATGAACTAGGCCCAGTGAAGAAAAAAGGTTAAGTCATATCCTGCCCATTGGCTGACCAGAAGGACCAAACATTTTATAAACTTTGAGATGCTGCCTGGAAAACCTATGCAACAATTGAAACTCAAGCTAACCAGCAAAAATTTAAAGAACTCAGAAACAGAGTTAACTATCAAATTAAATTTGACAAAAAACTATTGTATAAATCTCCACAGTAATAATCATGATAACCCCAGATTATTCTGGTCTTCCATAAATTGGCTCCTAAACCATAGCCGCTCAACACAATCCTGACAAACAAACAATTCAAACAACCCTACAAATGCCACCAATGCATTTAACTCCATTTTTATTAGCTGAGTCTCATCTTTACTCAATAGCAACCACCAAAACAACACCTAGAGCAAATTTCAGCCCCTAAAATCCCCACACTTCATATCTCTCCAATCAGTCCCTACCTCTACCATTAAAAAAACTTCTACTCAAACTAAAACCCACCTTCCTAGCACCTGACAATCTAACAGGAAATATCTAAAATATGTAGCAGAGGTCATAGACTACCCTGTCTATACATTGATTAACTGCTCTCATCTTACGTTTCTCCCCATGTCAGCTGGAATTCCACAGGGATCCATACTTGGGCTTATCATGTTTAGCATCCTTGTTAATGACCCTGCCCTAACAAATAAGAATACCACCCTAGTACAGTACATAGATGATTCAACCATCAGCTGCTCAGCAAAAAATTTGACTATCTACAAGTGCTGAGTCAAGAATTTTTCTCCTCACTAATAAACTGGTCGACTTCCAACCAGCTATTTCTCAAGCCCAACAAATCAAAATGACTTCTCTTCACTCCAAAACACCATACAATAGAAAAAAATCATCATTCTCTGTCACCTCCTCTGACTTGTCATGTATACCAAACTTCTAGGAGTTCCTATAGGTGAATCTCTAAAATTTGATGTCCACATAGATAAAAAAACTTGGCACTCTCTATAGAGCCAAACCATATCTATCCCATACAACTAGATCTCATATCACTGCAACCCACCTACCTACCTATCCTTCTGTATGCTGCATCAACACTTACTAACATCCAACAAACTTATCTGAACAAGTTCAAACATGCTACAACAAGGATGCAAAATCTGCAGCCGACTTCATCCATAGCACTTGGATACTACCCTACCAACTTATATTCTCTCAACTCCCTACTGTCCATAAGCTACTATATAATCCAAGTGACTGTCTATCCCTAATAAACCTACCCTACTAGGACTCTGTGCTCTTCCAACAAAGCCCTACCACTTATATCCAAACCTAACAGCTCAGCTGGCTGCTCCCTGTACTCGCATAGTATCCAAAACCTGGAACTCAATCCCACTACCAGTTAGACAACACCCATTACTGAAATCTTTCAAGCTTCAACTACAAATGCACCTTCTAAACTCACGGGCTGCAAATGCTCTCAACCTGATTAAACTGTTTCTGTCCTCTAACTGCTCTCCTTGCCAAACTCTTTAACCCTTCTAAAACAGAAAAACTGCATAAAATTACAACCCACAATATGTCTGAATACAGTATCAATAAACTGCCATTATAAGACTATGCGTATTTGTATATAATTCTACTTCTGATTTCTTGCTCTCCATATTCATGTATACACTGTATAAAGCCACTTCCCAAGCTTAAGTATAGAGTATCATGTTAGATGTCATTGCCAGTGTTCAATCACATTGTATTGTACCAGAGCTTTTCTTCCTAGGAGTCCACTGAAAATGGGTCCTTCGCCCATTTAGACTTTCCTAGTTAATAAAAGCAATAAATAAATAATAAAGGTTCTGGAAATCTGCAGCATGTAAGACGTTTCATGAACTGAATGCTTATTACTAAAAGAAGGACATTATCTGACAGAAGGCAGTTTGAAAGTAAGTGTGTTGAGAAGGTAGGGCAATCTGTCTGCAATAGGGAGCCAATCTGCATACTGAATGGAGAAACAGCTGTGTTCTTTATGTGGGGTATTTTTGCTTTAGCGGTAAATGTTTAATAATGCAGACATAAATAATATTATCACAGACCTCGATGACAATTTTCTGAGCAGAACAATTTGGGTAATGGAGGACAGTTTCCAAGTCTGCTTTCATAAGTATGATGTTTATTGCATCACAGTTTCTACTGGCATAGTCTTGTAAGGATAATTTATTTATAAATATGTTTGCTTTCACTCTGAGGCTAAAGATGATGGCATCACAATCTATGTTAATTACATATGGTATAACTGTGGATGAAAAGCAAAAATATCCTAGGTTTTCTTACTATAATATATAAAATACATGTTTCCTAATACGATGTAATATTATTTGTTTCACACTGTTTCTGATTGACATAGTCAAGTAATATTTGGGCACATTTAACTGATGCTGCGCAGTTTACTAAGTTGCTGTGTGAGTAATTGAAATTTCCCATAATGACTGCATTTGTGTTCATTTTGCCTTCTGGAGTTTAGTCAGGAAATCCTTCATGCTTGGTAGGAAACACAGATGGTGTACCATATACTCCTGTAATATTGTATAAATATTTTCTAGCCCACAGCAGCTTTCTTGGTTTCTGGCTTTTAGGTGCTCATTTACAAATATTAAGTCACTTACTCCTATCCCATTAGCTCTGTAACAATGAAAGGAAGACACTGTGGAATCTTTGATATGCACTTTGGGTCTTTGAAATGTTGCAGTAATGTTGATATCAATATCTTCTAAGAAGATAAAAATTTTTAAGCCACCCATTTTATTAACCGAGGCTTCTAGCAACTGGAAAAAGTACATACATCTCTAATTTTATTAACTGAGGCTTCTAGCAATTAGAAAAAGTACACTCATCTCTAATATTTTATCTTTCACATTTTTCATGCCTAAAAAAGACTACAGGGATAGAATTTCTTTTCCTTCATGGGGATAGAGAAGAGGAAGCCCATCAGAGGAAAAGCATGCTGGCCAATTGCACATTTTACTACAAGTCAACAAGCAATGTGCATCTCCTGTCAGTCACACCAAGTATTTAGCGACTGACTGAAAGCCAAACTGTGTCATGAGAGTGAGGTGCCATTTGAGGTGACAGGAGGACTTCACTAAGAGGCCGACTTCTTCCATGCCTGTCTCGGCTTAGCGCAAAGTGAACTTTTAACTAAGTTAAAATTATTCACAAGAAATATTAATTTGAAAATGTTGTTTTATAACAGAGTGGACACTTTTGCCAGTAGTTTAAAATATTGTTTTACTTTCATGCCTATTAATTAACCTGGTACTAAAGCATTTTATAATATCTGTGAAGAACAAACATATGAATTGTTTCAGAATGAATAAGCAGATACATTTTATAATTTTACTGAAGGATAAGCTCTTAATCAGCTACACAGTAATATAGAGTTAATTAAAGCTAATAAGGGGGTAACACTTTGCCTAAGAATAAGAGTGAGTACATAGCAGTTATACTGCCTCTGTTACCTGATAGCACTGTATTTCATGAAATTAATAGGCCATACATACTAGAAGGTGATGCTTCATTAAAGTTGCACAATTTACATGTATGTTACACTACACCTAGGATACCTACTCTGTATGGACTATGGTACATAACATATGTTGAGTCCTCTGATGTACCCTATAGCTTCAAAAAATGGATGGGTCACTGCACCCCCCTCAATATATCTAGAAGAGTCTTTCAAGTTTTACATGACTAATGTTAAGAGTCATACTAAAGATTTTCTCAGATCACTTTATATAAGGCCTCCCTGTGGTTGAGTGAGTTTTAAAGACATACAGGTAGGTGCTTGTCTGTGCCTGTGTGTGCCTTCTTTGAAGGCTGGCAACTCAACATCGTAAAAACTTCACTGCCAATCATTCTGCGGACCAATGATCCGCTGTGGTGACCCCTAACTGGGAAAAGCCGAAAGACGTTGCTTTACTTTACATAACACAGAAGGGGGTGCATGCAGAAAATATTTTATGTGTTACTTTGGGTATTAATTCTCTTTTTACTGTTATAGCCAATAACTGTAGAATTCAGCCAGTTAGAGATCATATATATGCATATAGCGACACGCTGGCATTCAAGGCTGAAACACTATGTATGCTTTTAGATGCTGTTTCATATAATAATGTTTTTTTCTTTTTAATGACATTATATACCCCCAGCATTCAGGTGTAGCTATAGGCACACCCATAGTGAATATTTATGCTAAACAATGCTCTTTCAGCTTGGGAAGAAACATAATATATTTAATCTCAGAATGGTATTTTATAAATATATTTTACTTTATAAGCAATTTGTGGGTGACATTTTAATAGGGAAAGGTAGTGTAAGTGAGTTGTGGATAATATTTGTTTTATTATGGCAAGGTAATGCAGAAGCACTTAAAGACATTTATTTATTTATATTTATTGACATTTGGTGACCGGGAAAGTCCGACTGGGTCAGAAACCCATTTTCAGTAGAGGCCTGGTGGGTCAGAAACCCATTTTCAGTAGAGGCCTGGGACAAAAAGCTCCAGCAGTTACAATAAAGACAGAAAGTACTTAAACATAAAAATCAAATAACAGACAAATCACAAAATTATACATAGTTGTAGGATGGATATTAGGTGGTAGAGAAAGCCCAATAATTATTTACATTAGGATATTTTTACAAATTTTTATAACAAAAATATATAGTAGTCATAAAGCAGAAAAAAGATATATTTTTTGAAGAGTAGAGGTAATAGCTTCAAACAGCACATCAAATAGTTAATAGGATGGTGATTAAAGCAAATGATAAGCATCCTGGCTTATCTCACTCAAGAAAACCTCATCACCCCTACCCAGCATGGCTTCCGCCCCCACCGGAGCACCACTACCACTCTCATTTCCTTTATTAACTCTGTCTCCCTAGCCAGACACAATAATAAACTAGTGACCTGGCTCTTCTTAAACCTTTCCAAAGCCTTTGACACCATCTCCCACCCCATCCTCCTTGCCAAACTTTCTCAACTAAACCTTTCCCAAGCAACTATCTCCTGGGTTTACTAGCTACCTCACTAGCAGACAATAATCTTTGCTCTGTCTCCCTTTCTCCCCATAAAAATGGCCATTCCACAAGGCTAAATTGTAGCACCCCCTCTTTTTAACATTTTTGCTAACCAACTTCACACATCCTGTCTTTAGTCTTCGCTCATACAGTATGCTGATGACAGCACTATCATCATTATTGCTAACAACCCCTCTGACCTGCTCACCTTGAATAAAACCTCTCTTAACCTCACTGAAACTTGGCTTACTAACAACCAACTCATACTAAACCCTAAAAAGACAAAACATTTCCTATTCCTACTCAAATCTCTCTACTACCTTAAATCCTCATTCACCATCTTTTCCCTTAACAACACTATCTCAGCTGAATCCCACACTAACCTCCTTGCAATAATCATCGACAACCAACCTAAATTCGACCTCCATGTACACCACTGTATCAAGGAAACCCACCAAAAGCTTAGCCTACTGTGTAGAAACAAAAGGTTCCTTACTCCCAACTCCAGAATCTCACTTGCCCAGGCTTATCTTCTCCCTAATTCTTCTACAGCTCTCATATGTTAACTAACTTACAGTCCTCTCCACTATCCAGATTCAAAACCACCTACAACAAAGTAGCTAGATTTGCAGCTAATCTGCCTACAAAATCACACCACTGTCATGCTCTACAAACACTCAGCTGGCTAGAGTTTCTGAATCAACTCTTATTTACTCAACCTTTCATCATCCACTCTATCCTGAACAAGCCCTCCTCCTACCCTAACATATCCTCTCTTGTTTCCCTCTAACCCACCATGCTCCCTCAGAAGCTCAGACCAACATCTATTACAGATTCACAAACCTAAAAAAATCTATTGGACAAAACTTCTACAGGTACTTTCCTGCTCTTTAATGGAATAAGCTTCCCATGGCCCTCAGAAAGATTACCCATGCTCATGAATTGAAGACAATGCTCAGAAATGACCTATGCAGCACATGGTCCTGTCATCCCACATGAAATCTTCCCTCTCTCCTCCTTCATTTTCCTTTCCTCACTTTCTGCAGTACTTCTTCCTTCCCTACAACTATGATATCCATTCTAACCTCCTGTGTATTACAATGAAAGTCAACTACTGCTCTCCTGTTTCCTTTGTTTCTACTACCTTTCTATCTTATCACCTTTCACATCATAACTTGTCAAACTGCTATGAATTTCATAATAGACCACCAAATAATAATTCTTATGCATTTGTTGCCACTTTGTTCTTACCATCCTCCTCAATAATTACTACTTATTTGAAATGTCTCATTTGCTGAAATCTCTTACTTGTACTGTAATAGACATCTGTTTAACCTTTTATTGTACGCACTTTTACTGTGTTTATTGTATTTTACTTCACTCCTGTGAATTTTTTACTTGCATAATTTGTACTGTGGAGCTTTTCTCCCAGTGCCTCTGCTGAAAAAGGGTGCAAGCTCAGTCAGACTATCCTGGTCAACGAATGTCAAATAAATAAATGAATAGTTAGTGGAAGGATAAGTTATTAGGGATTAATGAGATATGGTACACAGAGAAGTATAATGAGACAGAGTTAATTTCTGTTTGCGGGATGGTGTACTATAAACTGAAAGTTTTTGTGGAATGAGCAGGGAAAGGATTTAATTTGGTAGGGTGTTAGAGGGAGGGTGAAGATGAGTAGAAACAGGGAAAAAGAAGAACAAAGGAAGGTGGGGAAACCAGGGATTATAGAAGTAGTTTTTTTTAGTGTGCATTTGAACTTTTTACAGTTTTCTATGCTGGTGATATTTTCTGGTAGGCTGTTCCAAACTTTAGCTATGGCATAAAAATACAGACTCTAACTGGGTCTTTTGTTGGGTTTGTGTATGTCTGTGAGTTGTCTATTGGCAAATCGGAGGTTTCTGGTGGGAATATAAGCTTACAGGGTTGATTTTTGGTCTGGACAGTTATCTGATTGATATATTCTTTTTTGTACAATTGAGAGTTGTAAATAATCAAGATGGTGAGGGAACTATAGCCAGTTGAGTTCATTTAGTGCATAGCAGTGGCGTGAGTGCAATATGGTGAGCTGGTGGCAAATTTAGCAATTTTATAATAACAAGATTGGAGTTTGGTTTTGAAAGTGATGTGTAAATTTGTAAAAATGGAAGTACCATAGAGTAAAGTGGGGATCAGGTAGGTATTAGCTAGTGCTTTTTTTTTTGGTGTCTGGGTCCATAAGGAATTTGGAGGTGAAAAAAATGACAATCAATACATTAGATGTTGAGAGGGTGGTAAAAAAGAAAATATATATTTTGTAACTACATCCAACAGTTACAGCCAGACTTTAACAGATTTGGTGAAATTCTATTGGGGATACTTATTGTCCCTTAAAGATCTTTTGCAGTGGATTAGTGATGTGCCGCTGGTTTCATACAGAAGGGAAAGAAATACTAAACACTTGATAGTCAAGACCAAATCTGTGGTTCCTGATGTAAATATGTCTAGAGTTGTAACAGAATATGGAACTTTCACATATGTAAAGTGTAAAGTCTGTAAATATATAATAAAAAGTTTAGAAAAAATTAATGAATGCAATTTTCAGATAAAAGGCTATTTCTGCTGTAACACTGAGGGCATTATCTATGCCCTCAGATGTCCCTTCAATAAGTTTTACATTGGAGAGACTAAAAGATCATTCAAGGTGAGGTTTATGGAGCATATGAGAGATATTGCTAAGAATAAGAAAAAGAGTCCAGTTGCGGAACATTTTTGCAAAGTACATGAAGGAAGAAATGAAGGTTTAGTAGGAACTGTCTTGGAAAAAATAAATGTTTCACCTTATGATACTGAAAGTATGAAAAGCAGGTGACTTTTTAAGGAGTCTGTTTATATTTTAAAGTATGATACTCTAGTCCCTAGAGGGTTAAATGTGGATTGTAATTGGAGATATTTTATCTAATTGTTTTATTGGTACATAATTAACATGCAATTATTCAATTGTGTGTATTTTATGCAGGTATTTGTATGTGTTTAGTTGTACTCCTTGAAGGCTTGAGTCAGAGTGAGAGAGAGAAATAAATCTTTTTTGGTTTACTGGCTGGTGGTTTTTGTTCGTATTTATAGTTCATTGTGGTTTTACACCATAAAGTGTTTATGTCTACACAGTGTTCCTAGCTTAAAATGAGTGTTTTAATGGCATTCAGTATGTGTTGGTCAAATGTGAATTTGTTATCTATGGTGATACCCAATAATTTTGCACTTGTTACAACTTCAGTTTCAGTTTTGTTATGGGAGTAGATTTTGAAATCAGATATGTTAGTTTTAGGAGAAAAAAGTAAAAGCTTAGTTTTGTTAGAGTTTATCAATAATTGTGCATTGGTTAGCCATGCTTCTATTGCAGTGAATGCAGTCTGTGCTTTTTACAAAGGTCGGACATGTTGCTAAAGGAGGATATGACTGTGGAATTGTCAGTGTATTGGATTAGTATGCTGTGATGGCAGGCAGTGTGTAGGTTATTTATGAATATATTGAAGAGGAGGGGCCCTAGAATGGTTTTGTTGGTTAGGTATTCAGTCAGGCAATCCTGCCACTTTACACAATGTTGTCTATTAGATAGATAGCTGTTAAACCATTGATTGGAGGGTGATGTACAGCCTAGTGCTAATAGTCGCTGAAGTAATTTATGTGAGACCATGTACAGTTAAGTAAAAACTTACCATAACAGTAGATATCCTACATTTCACTGCTGCAGTATTCTTTACATTTGGATATCCTGCCCAGAACTGCCAAATGAACGGCCAGCATACGAAGGACTTTACACTTCCAGGCACACTACATCAAATGTATGTCCTATGTCCAAGATGCAAGGTACATAAGTTATGTATGAGCTACAAATCCTCATAACTGAATTGGCACAGAAGAACCAGCGCAACCCAAAAGGAAAAACAAAAGCATGTACATCCAGGAAGGAAAAATGAAGAAGAACAGAAAATAAGAAAGATTCCTCAGTCAGAAGGAAGGCAACAGAGAAGAACAAGGGGAAGGTAGGAGGGACAAAATACTGCAACAGTGAAAAGTAGGACATCTATTGTTATGGTTAAGTTCTTACACAACTGGATAATGTCTTTCCTTATCATTGTTGTAGTGTTCTTTACATCTGGTAGAGTATGAAAGCTACGAGAGAGGATGGGAGGAGGAATCCAAAGAGGAGCCCTCTAAGAACCAATGAGGGATGGCCCTGACCAAACCTGCCCTGTCCCTAGAAATCTTATTCAGTGTCACATTTAGTAGTAAAAGTATGTACAAAAGGTCAAGTAGCAGTTTTCAAAATGGCTCTAGTATCCAGACCCTTGGAAAAAATCACCAGAAGAGGCAACTGCCCTAGTAGAATGAGCCCTAACAGAAGAGGAAAGCTGCTTGCCATAAAAGGAGTAGTAAAAAAAAAATAGGCTTAGAAATCCAGGAGGAGATGGCTTGCTTAGAAACAGCCAAACAAAATGTCCTGTAATGAAAGGAAACAAAAGTTGCTTGGCTTTCCTGACATCTTTCATCTTACCCAAGAAAAATCGGAGCTGTCTATGTAAATCCAAGGTGTGAACATTTCTCCCACTAGCATTCTGTGGAAAGGGGAAAAAGAAGGCAGATGGATTGTTTGATTCAAAGACAAGCCATTAACCACTGTGGGCATAAAAGAAGGATTAGTACATAGAGAAACCCCGTATTTGTGAAAAAAAATGTGAAACTGCCATGAGTGCCTGAAGTTCAGAGACCCTCTTGGCAGAAGTAAGAGACACCAATAGCACAGTTTTCAAAGTACAGAATAACAAGGAAGATGAAGCTGCAGGCTCAAAAGGAAACTGAGTTAATTTCTCCAGGACAAAATTAAGGTCCCAAGAAGGAGGAATGGGCTTTCTTGGGGTCCACATATGAAGGATGCCATTCAAAAACGGTTTGACTTCAAAACAAGAAGCAAGGGATGCATTCAAAGGCAGACAAGCAGAAATAGGTGACAAATTATCTTTAATAGATGAATATGCCAGACCAGAATTGAGCAATTCATAAAAATAAGAAAAGACCATAGGAATCCCCACAGAAAAGGGACCCAGATCACGTTAAGACACTAAACAGAAAATATCTTCCATTAGCCAAACAAGATTTTTAGTAGTGGATTTTCTGGCCTCTTGCAAAACCCAAACCATTTCCTCAGAAACTGGACTCTAAAAGGAATCAAAACCCTGCCACTCAGAGAGTCAACTGAAGAGTGGGCAAGTGAGGGTGAATGAGAGGTCCCTGTCCTATGCGAGAAGATCAATCTTGTGAGGTAACTTGTGATTATTGCCCCTGGCCATATGAAATGGAAGGGGGAACCAGTGCTGTTTGGGCCAAAGGGAGTAATCAAGATTTGAGGCCTGTCTCACATGATTTTGTGCAGGATGTTTGGTAGCAGAGGAAGAGGGAAATAGGCATACAGAAATAGCCCCTTCCAAAAAAAAAAAAAAACAAAAACCAAAAGGCATCCACTTTCCAACTCAGACGACTTGGCACTCTGTAACAGAGCTGGGTAAGTTGTCTGTTTAGAGGGGAGATAAAAAGATCTGCTTGAGGAGTGCCCACTGATGTACTATGTCCAGAAACACTGCAATGAAGCATCTATTTATGAGGATTTGTCCTGGACCTGCTTAAAGAGTCTGCCACAAGATTGTGCTCTGAGGGAATGTAGATTGCCTGAAAAACCAAGTGACGGTAGATCACAAATTCCCAAGCCTGTAGAGCCAGCCAGTAAAAAATGTACGAATTTGTGCCTCCTTGTTTGTTGATGTACCACAACTGTGGTATTGTCTGTGAAGATTCTTAGAGGGCCAGGAATCCAAAGACTTTGGAAGGCATGAAGGGCCAGAATGAGAGCACTCACCTCCTTGATGCTGATATGTTCTGCCAGTTGATGATGAGACTAAAGTTGCTGGACCTTGAGGTTCTTGGAGGAAGCTCCCCAACTTGATCAGATGCACCTCTGTAAAGCTCCTGAGTGGGAAGATGAACCGGAAAAGATAGATTTAGATTCAGGGAAATTTGGTGAACCCACTAGTAGAGCTTAAGGCTGAGACAGGGCAAGACAGGAACAGGAAAATCCAGAGGATGGCAGTGCTGAAACTAAACAGGCTTGAGATACCACTGAAATTTTCTCATATGCAGTTTATCAAAGGGAACTTTGGGAATACTGGATGCCATTAACCCCAGAGCTCACAGAAGTTCCCTTGCAGGAACGGCTGAAAGAGGGTGAAGGGACTGAAAATAAGCAGTTAAAAAAGGACCTTGGGAAGAGGAAGACACGCCATTATTGGTATGCGCTGAATCCTGCATCCCAAAAATACTTGATCCTGAGAGGGGGTCAACACAGACCTTTTGAGATTTAAGGTAAACCCCACAATGCAAAGAAGAAGCATAGTGAAGTGACGATCCCGAATAAGGAGTTGCTAAGGAGGAGCCTGAATCAAAAGGCTGTCTAAATAAGGGAATATATGAATTCCCTGAAGTCTACAGAAGGCTATAAGGTTGGAAATTTGGACAAAACCCTTGGAGCTGTAGTGAGACCAAAAGGCAAAGCAGAGAACTAATAATGTGAGGAAGAAACAGAGAAATGTAAACACTTCAAGAACAGAGGGTGAATAGGAATATGCAGCTATGCATCCTTCAAATCCAGGAAAACCAGAAAAGCTTGGGGAAGCAAGACAGGAAACATTGTCTGGAGAAACAACGTCCTGAATAAAGGAACTTTTAAAAAGGTGTTGAGAAAGGAGAGATCTAGAAGGGTTCTCCAAGACCCCTCCTTCTTGGGTAACAGAAACATCCTAGAGTAAAACCCTTGCATTTCTGGGAAGGGAGAAGAGGTTGGATGGTTCCCTGACCCAAAAGAACCCGAACAACCACAGGAAAATGAGGCAGCTGAGAAGGATGAGGTTGACAAAGGTCTGAGAAAGGTGGAAGGGACTTCCCAGCCATAAAGTAACCCTTTTAGATAAAGGGACGCAGACAGGAAAAGACAGAGTTAAACAGAGAGATGGAGGAATCTGGCCAAGGGGTAGAAGATGTTGCATGTCAAATAGAAGTAGATATGTCATGGAAACCAGGTTTTTGACCTATAGTACCCTGAGAAGGCTCATCAGGAAAAAAGAACTCTCTTAGAAGTCCTTTTACCTCTAGAAGACTGTGTCTACAAACAAAGGAGTGTTTAGATGAATAATTTCTCTGAAATTTATGAAAAAGAGAAAGAAAAAGATTTGCTCTAGATTCTGCATAACTTTACCCTTATCTTGTAACATCTTAAAGAGCACAGCAGCTTAGTGCTAAACAGATTCTGATTGTCCCAAAGGAAAATTCAGTATTTCAGCTTTGATGTCCTCAAGAAGAGCCTGTATGTGAAACCAAGAACACTTCCTAATCACAGATATAGATGCAGCAGCCATGGAGGAGGCATCAGCAGCATCATAGCTGTATTTAATAGAATGGCAAGCCACCTGAGAAACATAAATCAAAAGGGAAAGGGCAGAAGTCTTTGCCTCAGAGTCAGGTGTATCAGTCAGAATGCCTCCCAGCTTTGAAAGAAGAGCCAGTATGCACCTACTCATAAAGGTTTAGTAATTAATAGTCTTGAAAGTTAAGGTAGCAGAAGTGAACACTTTTTTGCCATACCTTTCCATAGCATAACTGTCCTTATCAGAAGTTAAAAGCTTAGAGGAGGACATCAACTTAGATGGCTTATCAGTAGGCACAGAAATAATAGCCAAATCAGAGGTAGGGCATTTATACAAAAACTTCTGGACTCCAGGAACTTTATAGAATCTGTCAGGCATCATAGGGGCAGAAAGCTGGGAATCAGAAGCCAGAGAAGCAGAAGAAAAGTGTCTAGAAGGGAATACAAAACTGGAGGGACAAGAGAAGGCCTAGAAGAATCTACCTGCAACAGTTCATGGTATTTTTTGAATGTTAGAAACAATCCCACTTAAAGTGCTCCATCGTGTGAAGTACAGTATCTCCAAAGGGCTATTTCTCAATAAAGGAATCAAGAGAAAGTGAAGCCTCTTCTTCAGATCACAAGGCAAGAGCAGAGTGTATCTGATAAGAATACATCAATGACTCCTCACCAGTGTTTAAATTCAGCACTACATCAGACAAATCAGATTCCTTAGGTTGTTTGGGAGGAGTAGAAAACCAAGGAACAGATAATCCTTAAAGGGGTTTTAGGGCCACAAGGGCACTAAAATACCCCGGAGTAAACTCCTGTCATTCCTTGTGTGGATTCTTAGACACAGAGGCCACATGCCTGGTCCTTTATTTTTTTTTTAAAGGAACATCCACTTTATCAAATCTAGGGGGTTCCGATGCCTGCCTAGATTCAAAGAGGGTACTTCACATCTCTTCCCTAACAAGTATTGGGGAATCCCCCTAGGCCCCTCTGATATAATCAGCCATGGCTCCCCCTCCACATTTGCAGAAGTTGTAGGAATAAGCTTAGCAGATGTGACCATAGGTAGCCTTCTGTCAGCCTCCAAGTAGGTTGTGACAGAGGGAGCTAATGTAGGGACTGAGCAGGTTCTTCATCCAACCTGACGGAGATGTCCAGGATCTATGTGCACCTTGTTTTTTTTTATTAAGTGGTGGCTGAATGTCGGGTGAGGCAGATTCAGAAGCCATGATACTCTAAGCTAACAGTTTCAGACACTGATTCTCCAAATAAATTGAAAGGGATGATAAGTGACTGCAGAGAATCTTAGAGACAAATGCCTGGCAGATTTCACATTGAGTATAGCAAACAAAAATGACATTGCTCTTATCTATCTTTATTGGGAATCTGCCTCCCACACTCATGTTTTCCCTTCCTAGATGACATGTAAAAGGACAAAAACCCAAAACAGAAAAAGAGGAAGGAAGAGTCCCCAATGGGACACTTATCTTTAGAAGGCTCACAAGCTGAACTAACTCGATGAATGTTTTGCAGACCAAATTCAGTGCAGCATATGGACTGGTGGCAAAGAAGTTGTGAGGATTTTGTGTTCATAGATCAGTTCTATACCTTCCACCTTGGACATAGGACATACGTCTGATGTATGGCTCCTTTAAGGTAAAAATGCTTTGGTATGCTGGTCAGGCTGTCATTGGCAGGCTATTCCAGATGTAAAGAATAATGAAACAGCGATAACAAGGGACATTTTGTTATTTATTTAGATAACGCAACTGATTTTTAAGGTTCAAAATTTAAGCTTAATATTAACAACAACAGTAACAATATTAATTAACTGGACTAAGACATTTTTTAGAAAATGGAAATATTAATACAAAAATTCAAATGAAGAAAGTACAGGGTAACAGATATTTACATAAAAAGAGTATACACCCTAAATATACATGTAATAGTATAGTGACAGGACAGTTCTTTTTTTATAAATAATTTTTATTGATTTTATAAACTTAAAGGTATACAATTCATGTGCAGACAAAACAACAATAAACTAGCTACATATGTCCACAACAATACCAAACAAGCCATTAATATTTTTCTAACAAATCATGTAACTTTTGCCGGCATTTTTTCTGAGTAATATTCAAAGTCCTTGTTTTTAATGTTGAGAGCTCCTTCTTACATACACTTTTAGCTAAGATAATGAAATCATTAAAGGATAAGGCAGTTTTACACTTTCAATTTTTAGTGACTACTTTTCTTGCTATTGATAATACTGACCAAAAGAGAGGCAGCTGTGATCTAGGGACAACATCTGGCACTGGAGCATTAAACAAAATAAATTAGTCCGATATATGTACTTCCGCGGTGGTTCAGTGGTAGTATTGTTGCCTCACAGCAAGAGGTTCTCCCGTTCGATTCTCGGCTGGAGTGCAGGGAGTGCCTTCTGTGTGGAGTCTGCATGTCCTCCCCGTGGTCAGATGGGCATTCGAAAGACATGCGTAAATGGGCGTGCCTTCGTTGAAGGTTGAACGTCGAGCTGGCACCTCGGCATTCATGAAAATCTACTGCCAATCATTAGCGGACCGGAGTTCCACTGTGGCGACCCCTAACCGGGAAAAGCCGAAAGACAACAACATCTGTCCATAGGGCCAGGGAGAAAATTTAAATTCATTCCAAAAGGATACAACCAATTTACATTTTAATACATATGAATCCAATCTGCATCTAAATCGCAGTTACATAGCCAACATTTAATTTTCTTTGTTTTGTAAATCAATTCAATTTTGTTAGGGGTTAAAACAATTCTATGAAAACATTTCCAACTATAGATTTTCCAATAAAGAGAAGACGTTGTTTTCCAACTTGACTTTAGAATCAATTTCTTATCATTCATTGAGAACTCAGTTCCATTTATCTTTGTAGAATTTCAAAAGGAAGACTAGATTTATAGACTCAGCTCTTATTATCTTATAAATTACTGACATATAGGATTTATTTTGAAATGGTGTGTAATTAATATTTATCAAAAATTCCAGAATCTTAGGGATATTTTTTCTTGATAATTCATAAAGATTTTAATTTTATCATTTGCATATGCTATACAACTATGACTATATATCCAGTTATCTTTTGATAAGGAATATTTTGAGAGTAGGACGTCGGTAGTATGCAATTTATTTCCATTTAAGAATTGATACCAGAATAATAAATTAATTTTCTGAAAATCTAGCATTTTATTTGTATTAAATGTTTCTAAGAAGCCTTTAGTATTAGGTATAGGAAACAATAGAAAAAGTAGGTATTTGAGTATATAACTGGTATCTATAAGTGCCTTAAATATACAGATAATATAGTCTACTAATGGAATAGATTATACTATTTTTTTATCATTTGTGAAATGCTGTTTTAAAATCCAATAAAATTTATTGACTCCAAGTAAGGAAACCTAAATTCACCATTTTGTCTAGTTCTGCTTTTGCTTTACTCTGCATTGCTACTGGAATCTTCCATGCTAGTCTGACAACTGGACTTACTTCATGGTTTAACTTCATGGAATATGTAACTGGAAGTTTACCAAGCTTGTCTTTGAAAATATCATTATATTCACTAAACTATCATTGTTCATACTTATATGGTGAACCTCTTTATTACATTAAATCAGTCCCATTCTCAGACTGTCTTTGAGACCTAAAAGTGACTGCACGTGTCTTTTGACTATGTAAAACTGCAAGTCATAGCAGTTTCCAGCAGAATGGTATAAAAGAACTACTGCACCATCAGTTTGAATATCTTCACTGTAGATCACTGTGGATTAGAAGTAACAAGAATTAGGATTAGAAGCAACAAGAATTATTTAGTAGGACTGACAAATATTAAAATATTGCAGAATAGGGGGAATCTCACAGAACAAGAAGAGGAGCAACTGTACTATGGTAAACAGAAAATAAGGGATTTCCTCTATAATATGCATGAGTTTAGAAAGACTGCTGTTAAGCAACTGTTTTTTAATAATAACTCTAGAGCACAAAATCTTTTAGCATGACTCAGGCAACAGAAACAGAAAGGGCTGTTGCCAAACTTAGGGAGCCAATAATAATAGAGAAGATAACAACAAGATTCAGTAGAGGTATTAGAAATATTTTGGAAATTCTATGAAAGTCTGTATAAAGCAGAGAAATATGGAAATCAAGAAAAGATACAAATGGAAATGTTTATGGAAGAATTAAATATGCCAATGTTAGAGGTAGATGAGGTTCAACTACTAACAGTTAGGATAAAAGGAGATGAGAAAAAATGGTGATGTATAACCGATCTACAGGAAAGTCCCCATGAATAGATGGTATTTCTGTGGAAGTATGGAAGCTAGGAGGAAAAAACTGATAAAGATCTGGAGGTTTTGTTTAACAGTATTTTAAGAGGAGGAGAAGTACCAACATCCTGGAAGAAAATGATAGTAGCTGTCATACCTAAAGAGGATAAAGATCCATCAGATCCCGCTTTGTACAGGCCCAATTCAATACTAAAACACTCCCTTTGCTAACACGTATGGTAATATTACGTAACTGTATATAGGGCTAGTGATAAACATAGATCTAAAGTTTTGTTTTATAAATCTTTTGTTAATGACATCTTCCTCTTGTGGGAAGGTAGTCAGCTTGAATTAGATGAGTTTATTGAATACTTGCATGGAACCACCAACTTCCTCACTTTTAAATCTAATTCATCTGATATGGAGTGCTGTTTCTTGGATGCACAAATTAGTAAAATGAATAATGATATCCATACATGCATTTATAAAAAGGAAGTTCAGAAAAATAGACATACTCACAGAAAGAGCATGCATGCACCCCACATTTTTAAAGGCATTGTTAAAAGCCAGTTACTACGTGTTAGTAGGCTGAGCACCAATGATATTACATGTGAAGAACAAATGAATGAAATGCTAAATGAGTTTGAGGATAGGGGTCATAAAATGGAATTATTGGAAGAAATAAAGGTACAGATAATAAGTGATAGGCATAACTCTTTAAGGCCCCACTTTGCACCATGGCATTCAGGCCCTAAAGTTTCCACTAAATGTAATGAAGTCCAACCATTATGGTATGTGACAAAAATATACAAGGAATGTGGAACATATGAAAGAGATAATCCCTAAGAATTGGAGGGTAGTTGAAAGTATGCCAGAGCTAAGGGAGACAGTTGGTGAAAAAATGTCCTTTAGTTATAGGAATTGTCCAAATCTGAAAATACTGGAATTTGAGAATACGGGAAAAGGAAACACTAACTGTAACAAGTTAACTAAAAAAGCACATATATTCCTTTGTCGAACGCACAGATAGGTTTATATGAGAAAATGGTGTGTAAAGATTTATACATTTTACACAGGAATATAAAGAACAACAAGTTAGATTCCACAAATAATAAGGACAATTTACTAACTGAAGAAAGGAAATGTTTAGAGAATCTCATTATGAATGATGAGATAAGAATAATGAAGCCAGACAAAGGTGGTGGGATTGTGATTTTTGAAAATAAAGAATATTTAAGGGAAATACAGAAGATCCTAAATGAATCTGGTAACTACTGAACAACTGTCGTTGAACCACATCAATACAGGATATAGAAGCATCGATTTAGCTGTAGAGGAGTATTTAATAGATGGAAGAATAACCAACGAAGTATATGAATTTTAAAAATGATTTTCCATTATTATCTAAAATTATAGGAATACCTAAATTACACAAAAATCTGGAACATCCACCTTTTAGACCTATAATATCAGGCTCCAAATCGAAAACATTCAAGTTAGGGGTAGCCATTGACCACTGGATGAAACATATTTATACTAAAGTCAACCACATAGTGAAAGATTCATGGGATTTTTTGAGCAAACTAACGGATGAAGTTTGGCAGGAGAATTTGATTTTCCTCACAGTTGATGTGAAAGATTTATTTTCCAGTATACCGCAGATATTGGTCTTGAATATTTTTGTAATAGCATGACCAAGTATTCAGGTTGTAGTTGGGACAGGATCAACCTCATCATGGACATGATGGGGCTGGTGCTAGACCATAACTACATCTTCCACTGGTCAACACTTCAAACAACTCCATGGTGTAGCAATGGGGCTTCTTGTGCCCCCATTTTGCAAATTTGGTCATGCTCGAGTGGGAGAACAAGTTCATCTTTCCAAGTGTATATTACCAATATATCGGATTATACACAAGGTTTCTGGACGACATGTTTATTTTATGGAAAGGCCCAGAAGAGAAGATACAAGAGTTCTTAGAGTACCTTAATAATACCACGAATTCCTCAAATTTACCTACCAGTATGATAAAGTGGGAATAGCATATTTAGATACATGGATTAGTACTACAGGACAAGGGTTTGAGTCTAGAATATATAGAAAACCCACGTTTTCAAATGACTACATACATTATAGCAGTTGTCATCCTGGCCACATTTTTCGTAATGTAGTTAAAGGCCAATGCATAAGGATAGCCAGAATGTCATCGACTAAGGAGATTATGCAAAGTGAATTAGATACTCTTTTAAGTTATTTTTAGATAGAGGTTACCCTAAACACATGTTGACCAATATTACGCCTTATGTTAAGAAAGAATGGGTAGTAAATAATGCACTGTTGGGTACAGGTAGTATGGTGTGTACTAAAGTCCAAACAGATCGAGACAATAGAGTATGCATCATAAGGTTTAACCCCTATACCAACATTATGACAGAAATTTTGAAGAAACATTGGGATATAATCACTAGTAATGTACCTATTGGAAATATACTAGGTACAAAACCCTCTATAGTATATAAAACAGGTTTGAATTTAAAAAGAATAATAGAGACTAAGAAAAAGGCCTATACAGGAAACAATAGGAAGGGCACTACGAGTTGTGGTGCATGTAGTCAGTGTAAATATATTAACACAAAATGCAGGATGAGACTTAAGAATATTGTGAAATCTGTAGTATATCCTAAGAAGGGTAATTGTAATACACAGCGTATTGTGTATATTGCTGAGTGTGAGAAATGCGAGGTATACTATATAGGAAAGACTGAGAGGAAATTTAAAACTCGATATACGAGCACCTGTATAGTATTAGGAAAGGAGATACCAAGAACGCTCTAAGTAGACACATTATAGAAAAGGGAAGTGAACATAGTTTTAAATTTGCTATTATAGACCAGGTAGAGGTAAATGACAGAGGTGGAAATTGGAAAATATATTTAGCTTGGTTAGAAAGCAAGTGGCAGATATGTTTAGATGCCACATCCCCCCCGGGTATAAATGACTACATAAGTATCAAGCCTTTTTTGGCGTTAGAGTAAGGAAATTCTATCAGCCGAGTACATTATATATTTATACATTAACACAATATTTATTTATACATATTTATTATGAATTTTTAGAAAATTTTCTAGCATAGGATAGATAGTATAAGGGATCTAATAATGAAATGTATCATGCACTGTACAAAAGCACTTTAGTACTAGTATATAGTACATTTTATGATAGTGGTTAGCATATATATTTTTGTGACATTTTTATTGTATTCTTATTGTATTTTTATTGTATTTTAATCAATTCACAACAAATGTCAATGGAGTATCTTTGTCTTTAACAAACAATTTTGTTTTTAACCAATTATCTAATTAACTTTTTGGCGCCAAAAATTTGTGTTTATAAAGGAAGTGACATGTTAAGGGAAATGGTTCTGAAGAAATCTGGTAAATGCAGATGAAAGCGCTCAACCATTCTTACTAGATGTACTTTGTGGTGCTGGCAGTTATCGAATAAAGTTGTGTGACAAAAAGCAACAGGTGTGTTTGCTTCTGATTCACGGCTCGAGTCCAGGGGATCTACGTTTTGCTATCTCAAGGCAAATCTGAAAATACGTTTGTGTTAGAAAGACATACCTTTAAATACAAAAGTTTTAAGATATAATAAGTTGGGGGCTTATCAATGCCTTAACTGTGTTAACTGTAAATACATAATAAGTGGACATTTTTTTGTTCATCCAATAACAAGAAAGAAGTACAATTTTTTTCTGCTTGGCAACATGTAATACAATTAATGTTGTATATCTTACTACCTGCATGAGTTGTACCTCCTTCTATGTTGAGATGTGTAGTCATAGATTGAAAGACCGGATTACAGCACATCACTCTGAAGTACGTAGAAAAGTTTCTACTAATGCTTTGGCAAAGCATATGATGGATAATGGAGCTGACCATGAATTTGCCTTTAGGGTCATCCAAACTACACACAACAATTTGAGAGGTGGGGACATAAATAATAAGTTAGAAATATGTGAGCTAAATTGGATTTTACGATTATAAGCTGACATAGAACCAGGTTTGAATACTCATGCTAGCATCAAACCTGTATTAAGAAAAAAAACAGATGAGCTTACACTAACATAATATTTTATAAGATTTTCAGAATTTTTAATATATTTTTATATATATATTCTTATGTTTTAAGTGATCTATGTAGTTATGAATATTTTATATCATGATATGATTCAATGTATATACTTTTCATAATTATTTTAAGGTTTTAACATGTTGACTAGTCAAACTGTTGCTTTAAATCAGAATTGGGATGTGTCACATGACTGTATGATGTTTATAACATGGAGAGCTACTAAGGCCCTTTGAAGCATTGAGGAAGGGTTTTTGCTAACTTGAAAGCTTAATGCATTTTACTTTGCTGGAATAGTTTACTTTTGGGCATTTCCATAGTCCAAGGTTTGTTTTCTGTTTTTTTTTTTTTATTTTATTGCCATTTCAGTACTAAACCATGATTATAAAGTGTTTGTCTAGAATGGCTAAAAAAGGCAAAAGTGATGCCAAAATTGAGAGATATGGATCAAAGTGATTTTGTGGAGGGAAAACAAACATTTGACAACATTAAAAGAACAGTGATGATCCAGAGGGAAGCAGAATGGGTCTTGATGCAGAGAAAGATTTTGACAGAGTAAGCTGGGACCTGATGAGCAGGGCAATGGAAGCCTTTGCATTCTCTGAAACAATTTCAATGTTGATTAGGAGGATATATGAGGGACCAGAGGAGAAAATTAAAGTGGTTGGGTTCCTCTCTGATAATTTCTGCTTGAGCAGAGGAACCAGGCAGTGGTGTCCTCTTTCCCCTTTGTTATTTGCATTATATTTAGAACCATTGGCAAAGAAAATAAGGGACTCAGAAATTCAAGGGTATAATTAGTATGGTAGTCAGGAAAAGCTGCCTCTATTTGCAGATGATATTATTTTAAACCTGATAAGACCAGAAAAGGATATTACAGTGCTGTGAAACATTTTGAGAGAGTTTCAAACCTTTTCAGGATACAAAATTAATGAAGCTAAAACAAAGGCAATTGCGGTAATTTATGTTCTCACACATGATTTGGTTCAGCAATAGCCATATATATGGGGACATGATAAAATTAAGTATTTAGGAGTATGGGTTAAAATGATTTGAGTGTGGCACCTAAGGATATGTGGGATGAGACTAAAAGATAATATAAAAACTGAGAAATTAGAATCTCTGTTATATGGATATGGATAGTAAGATACAAGTAGTTAAAATGTGTTAATCCTTTCAGTCTTATACACAGGTCAGACATATTTTTTATCAGCCAGAAAAGAAATTGTAGATAATTAATAAAGAGCTGAAGTATTTTATCTGGGAGGGGAAGAGACAAGTGGGACAAGCTGATTTTTCCAATAGAACAAGCTGGATTGGGAAGATGAATTTCAGAGCTACACAGTTAAGACTCCTATATATATATATATATATATATATATATATATATATATATATATAGCACAAGCAGAAATCTATAATTCAAAGTGGAAAGGGATAGGTTCACAGGTAGGTACTAGGCTATCTGCCCGAGGGCATTTATAAACCTAGCCAGAGTGTGTTGGCTTTCACCGCCCCATTGATTAATTAACTGATCCTCTGTCAAGCAGAGCCAATGAAGTGATCCCAGGGGAGTATTTTCTGTTACCCATCCACTCGTCAAGGTTTCTCTTGAAGAGTGTTAGTGAAGGGATGATGATGAAACAGGGGGAAGCTCAAGAAACAAGGAGAGACTAGGATTTTGGATGCAGGCCTTTAAGGAGAATAACAATTATCATACAGAATATTATTTATAAAGTAGCAGAAAGTACTGCAAGAACTAAGCCAATATGTGAATAGAGAAAGGAGATTCTGCTGATAAGGATGACTGCATTTAGGGATACAGTCATTAGGCAAGACAGGGCTGGAACTTATTGGAGAAAACTTTAAAAGAACCGAGGTATTGGGAGCAAATAACTAGAGAGGTAAGGTAATAGAATGGGAAAACGCCAAGAATTTATTTGGACTACAGGTTAGAGACTGAGTTACCTATCAATGATAGGTATCAGAGTACAGGCAAAATGAAATAAAATAGGGGGTCCTAAATGAAAGGCTAGCACTGGTACGGTTTTTAGTAGAATCTAGAACAGAAGCTGCTGTTAAAAAAAGGAATATTTATTACAGCATATAAAATACTGCATGATAACTATAAGAATCAATCAGATGGGGTCAGAAAGGATTGGGAAGAGAGACTTTACAAGCAATTTACAAAGAAACAATGGGGGATATATGTATTTCTTCCAAATATGCAACAAAATCTAGAAGATTTAGGATTTCTGCTTGGAAATGTTTACATGGAAATTTTTATATCCCAAGTAGACTCCAGACAAATTTTCCTCAGGTAGAGAGCAAATGCTGGAGATGTGATGGGGAAGAAAAAGATAATTGGGAACATATTTTCTAGGACTGTAATGAGTTGGAAGATTTTAAAGATTCCTTGCAGACTACTCTATCAGATATACTGGGTGAACAAATGGGTGTATCTAGGGAAATTATTTTTTTCTGAGCTATGATGTTGAATCAGAATTGCCTAGACACAGTAAGGCCTTGCTGAGTCTATTTATGGTGGCTGCCAGAAAAGCAATTACTAGAAAATGGAAATCAAAGTCTAAACCAACTGTATTAGAAGTAGTGAATGTAGTAACAGAGGTAAAAAAAATGGAATTGGGATCTTCAGGAAAAGGGTAGGAACAAATTACATAGGAAAAAATGGGAATTGTGGGAGCAATACATACAGGGGATGAATGAAATTTAAAAGAAGGCAGGATCTGAATGAGCTTTTGACAATGATTGGGTAGATTACAAGTGATATATAATGTTTGCAACTAAAATTATATCAATATGGTTTGTGGTGTATAATGCTTGCAACTAAGACTATGTCAATATGGCTTGTTTTAATTTATATACATGTATGATTGACTGCCTATGTCATAAGTGATAATTTAATAAAATGTTTATTGTAAAAAAAAACACACCAAAAGTGGGTAAATCCTGATATACCCACACACAGTCTTGGATTATTGCTAAATTATAGCCCAGTGAAGTCTTTCAAAGTGTCATGGAACAAACTTGTTCTGGTTATCCATGTACTATTATAGCAGATGACATTATTGTTGGAGGAAATGAAGAGGAAAGTTCTAGACAGTGCATGTGAAGTAAATTTTAAACTGAATCCTTAGAAATGTAAATTCAAACTGAAAGAAGTTATTTATGTGGGACATTTGTTTACCACTTCTGGCTTACAACCAGATCCATCTAAGCAAGCAGCAATTCTTGAGATGCAAGTTCCAGAGAATGTCACATCTTTACATTTTCTAGTTATGGTCAACTGTTTAGGAAAGTTCATTCCAGACTTGAGTGAGTTTTCTGCACCATTATGTGAGCTGACATGCAAAAGTGTAAACTGGTTCTGACTAGAACAACACCAAAGAGCATCATTTGATATTCTGAAGAAGAACATTTACAGTCCATCCACATTGAGATATCATGATGTTCACAAACTGTAACTCTCTCTTGTGATGCTTCAAAGTATGGCCTTGGTGAAGCATGTCTTCAAGAAGGCATACCAATAGCTTGTACGTCAAAAATGTTAACCCAAACAGAGATGCATTATGCACTAATAGAGAAAGAACTTTTGGCAGTAGTGTTTGCATGTTCAAAATTCAATGATTATACGTATGGCAGACCTATCCAAATAGAGAATGATCACCAGCCACTAGTGAAAATTTTGAAAAAGCCAATGTATACCACCCCAGCACAACTGTAGTACATGATGTTAAAATTGCAAAAGTAGAATTTCAATATTGTTTACAAAAAGGGCAAATACTTGTACCTTGGTGATGCTTTGTCATGCGCACCCAGACAAATGACAGAGCAGCATGAGAATTAAACAGCAGACTTTAACGTCACGGAAGTCAGAAATTTGTCATCATTACAGCTTGATGAACTAATAAATCACACAGCGTCAGACCCAGTTCTCCAGAAGCTAAAAAACGTTATCAGTCAAGGATGGCCAACATGACACACCAGTTTACCACTTGACATTCATCAGTATTTTCCTTATGGAGATAAACTCATGATGGAAGATGGAATCATCATGAAAGGTCTAAAAGTGGTAATTCCTAAAGCATTACTGCAGGAATACATTACAATTTTTCATCATGGTTACCCAGGTACTAAGAGCAACCAAAATAAGGGCAAAAGGCATTGTACTTTGGCCTTCTATGTCCAATGATAGAGAGAAGAAAGTTCTAGCATGTTCAGTTTGCAATAGCATCAAACCACATCAACAAAAATAATCACTTCAGCTGCATAAAATTCCTGAATTACCATGGTCAATGGTTGCCACAGATATTTTCAAATGGAATGGTCAACATTACTAAGTGTTAGTAGATTTTTACTCAACTTGGTATGAAATTGACCTACTTCCTAACCTGATGCCCAGCACAGTCATTACAAAATTGAACGGACATTTTTCTGTCCATGGTAGTCCGCACAAAGTCATGCCTACAATGGTGCACAGTTTAGAAGTCAGCAGTTCAAGAAATGTGCTGAATCTTCGGACTTTGTTCATATCACCAGTACTCCTGAGTAGCCACAATACAGTGGTTTAGTTGAATGTGCAAAACATTTGTTGGAGAAATACAAGAGAGAGGGCACCAATGTTTTCCTTAACTGACTCAATCTCAGAAACATTCCTCGAGACAACTTGCTTTGTTTGCCTGCTAAGAGAATAATGTCCAGACAGACTAGAACAACTCTACAAATCAGTCAACAATTCTTAGTACCTAATGCAAAGAACAACTGAGTGGTCAAGGCTCAACGTTCGAGAACACTTCAAGTCACAAAAATTGTACTACTATAAGACCTGTAAATCCCTTAGACCACTACTACAAGGTGCAGTTACAAGAATGCAAACAACCAAGGGTATAATCATATTGGCTTTGTAAAAGGCATCTGTAACGTACCAAGGTCTTATGTCACACAAGCAGAAAGAAAGGACTATAGGAGTCGCAGGCACATACTTCCAGTTCCTGAACCAAAACCATTTCAGGATACATGTGCCAATGACTCTAGTCCTTTGAATTTATCCACAACTGTTCCAGTTCCAATCTCAGATGGCAGCATACCTTCTATGTCTTCCACTCCTGTAAGTAATTCAGATGTGTCTTCCGATGTTCCTGTATCCCACAGTCCCCCAAGGAAAGCTTCTCCTACTAAGTCTGAACAGAATTTCTATGTATCCAGAGCAAGGAGAGTTTGTAAGAAGAATCCTAAATACTTGAAGGCTTGGACTTGAAATCAATGTGTTGTTGAAATCTCCTTGATTTGCAAATCTTGGGGAATTGTTTATTTTCATTAGGAGGGAGGATGTAGATCACTGTGTATGTTGTACCTTATCAGCCACTGTAACAGGCAGCATGTGTACAAACGTTACTGAGCACATGTTAACTTTCAGTTTGTGCACGATGGCTGAATGGAGAGAAGTTGTGTGCGTGTGTGTATGTGCAGCTAAAGTAAAGTTTAAGTTAGATGCAGAAACTAGTGTTTCCCAAGTGTGAATGTAATAAACAACCTGAACTCAATACCAAGCCTCAGTGTTTCATTTGAATACACAAGACATGTGACATTCACCACCATAAGCAACTCGTGTTGCACACTTTGCTGAATCAAGTTTCTCATCAGCTTGTACTTTAGCAAACATTTGTGCTGATATAACATTGCACTTAGATCTAGTGTCTATTGTAAGCTCTACGGGTGTCCCATTAATTTGCATAGTACAAAATATTTTGCTGTTTGCTGACAACTGATAGTCTATTAACTGTTTCATCGATCACAGAGACACCATCAACATAGAAAGCTTGCTCACAGCTCTTAGAGTTTTCTACAATCTCTATCTGCTCTTATTTCAGATAGTCTCTTTTAACATAAATTTGTGGCACTTTAGACTTGCAAAGCCTTTTGAAATGATTCCATTCCATTAAGTAGGCAATATACTCTGCAATAGTTTCAACAGGCTTTTGATTTCTTCTGTAAAATTTGTGCCTTTCCATTGTAATATTCATTTGAGGGTTACACATTTCTCTAAATTTATGTTTTAAACACTCGGGGTCTTCCCGCATTTCAGCCTGTATCACAATATGGCAGTTCTCCCCCTCCCCTGCATACACAGCAGGTGCATACACAAATGAACCTTCTCGCTCAATGGCCTTTGAGCCAGCTAAATTGAGAAGTATAAATACTCTTGTAAGTGCATCTTTATCAGAAAATGCAGCCTGTATGAAATTATTGCTCAAACACTTACCAATTCTCTGCAATATTATTATCAAACACGAGCGGTTCAGGTCTGCAAAAGCCCTCTGCCATAATTACAAAATTCTTTTAAATATAAATATAGACCTGGTACTTGTAATTTTGTTCAAGTGCACAACAATCTCTCTGAAAATGTTTTATTCTAACACACTGCAAATACCTCAAACAGTCCGGACACTTTGAAAAGTCTTAGTTACTGTGAAAAAGTCATACACTGTGAAAAATTTTAGACATTTTAGCCTTTTTGAACATTTTAAACACTTCAGAGATTATTTGAAACACTTCAGTCATTATATCAATATCTTGGACATTTTGAATAACTCTGAATTTATTATGAACACTCTGAATGCTATACCACGTTTGGCTACTGAAAATCATTTGAAACAAAGTAAGTAACATCGAATAACCACTGACTTGTTTACGAATTCACTCCTGTACATTTCTCCACTTCTAACTGCTTGCCTCATGGTTTGCAAACTGCTTCAACTTTGGATCCCATTCTGACACCATGTCACATGTCTCATGTATTCAAATGAGACACTGAGGCACGGGATAGGTTCAAGTCATTTATTGTACATAAACACATCAGGAGGTGTAACTGAAATATATACTTTGAACTTCATATGTTTGCTGACTGACTCTTTACTTCTAACACACTCACATGTGCATCTCCATTCAAGCTTGCACTCACACTGACTGACTATACAAAATGGCACTGATCTCACACGTGCTCAGTAACTTACATGCACATGGTCTGGCTACAGTGGCTGAATAGGTACAATATACACACTGATCTATAATCCCCCTCAGTCCACAAGGAGAAAATGGAGAAATATTGGAAAAGAGGGAAGGTAGGGAGGGAAGGAATAGTGCAACAGTGATCAGTAGAACATCTGCTGCTATGGTGAGTTCTTACATAATTGTACTATGTCCCTCCTTAGATTCCTGTAGTAGTATTCCAAACTGTTCAACGATTCCTAAAGCTTAAGAGGTGTGAAGGTTGGATGGAAAGGAAATAGGAGAATTGTCTAGTAATTCAGAGAGGACTGTCCTAGTGGAGGTTGCTCTGGATTTAGAAAAGGCAAACAGTCCATAATGTTTGGTGAAAGAATACACAGGAGACCAAGTAGCTGCTTCTAAAATTGTTCTAGAGTCAGTCCCCTTGTGAAAGGCTTCAGATGAGGCCACTGCTCAAGTAGAAGGGGCCTTTCCTGGAGACGGTAAGGATTTCCCATGTAGACTACAGCAAAAGGAAATGAATTTTGAAATCCAGTTAACAATAGTTTGCTTTCAGACTGGGTTTCCTAACTTTGAATATTGGAAAGAGACAAACAATTGGTGAGATTTGTGAATATTCTTGGTCCTAAAGGTAGAATCTGAGATGTATATGCACATCCACGGAATGTAGAATTATTTCTCCCTTACTTTGTAGATTAGGGAAGAAGGTGGAAAGATTAGCAGCCTGGATGAGGAACTATTCAGTTACTACTTTAGACATGATGGTGGAATTAGCCCTTAAAGACACTCTCTCTCACTTTCTCTCCTTACGAAAAATAAGGAATGAAGGTTGCTTAAGAGCTTAGTTCACAGTCTCATCTGGCAGAGATGACAGATACCAAAATATTATTTTTTCCAAGTACACAAATTTTAGAGAGGGAAATGCTGCTGGTTCGAAAGGAGGGAGAATTAGTTTTTCCAGCATAAAACTGAGGTCTCAGGCAGAGGGGATAGCTTTCCTAAGAGGTCTTAGGTGGAGTAAACTTTTTAAGAACTGTTTTACTTCTAGTCTGGCTAGCGGTTGCAAGTCTAGAGGTAGACATGCAGATATGGTTAAAATGTGTGCCTTAATCAATAAATATACTAGGCCAGACTGCAACAGCTCACACAAATAAGACAGGATTACTAGCGTATTAGCCTGGTGTGGGTCCTGATATTTAGGAAGACACTATAGTAATGTTTTTCCATTTTGCTATGTCAGATTTCTAGTAGCAGGTTTCATTGCCTCTTGAATAACCTTAGCACTTTCTCAGAAAATTGGTGTCTAAGAGGGATCAGAAACCTATCATCCATAATGTCAAGCTGAAAGATGACCAGTTGGGATGAAGCAGCGAACCCTTCAGTTTTGTGAACAAGTCCACTGTGGGAAGCTTCTGGTGATGGACCTTGGCTAGGTAAAAGAGAAGGGAGAACCATTGCCCCTTGGCCAACTGGGAGTCACCAGTAAGGTCTTTGGATATTCTGTTTGGTTCTTTGGTAAGACCTTGGAAAGAAGAGGAAGTGAATGAAAGATATACAAGAAAGTACAGTTTTGTACCTACCATAAATGTAGATGTCCGATAGATATGCAACTGCAGTCCTGACATATGGGTTGTCCTGCCTCAGGCAGCCCTTCGGTCGGCCAGATTCCAAAGTCTGGGTCCGGCGTCGGCTGATGTCACCTCTTCCCCTACGTCAGAGCGGCCGGGGTATAAAAGCATCAGCAGACCCCATCTTCTTCAGTGTTTCTTGCCCCAGATGCCAGGTGCCCTCCAAGGAAGGCTAAATTTAGAGAATGGATAAAAAATCCAGACATGCACAACAGTAATAAACAGATACACCATAACAGATATCCCCAGCTAATTAGAAAAAGGGGGAGTGGACCCAAAAAAGATAATTACAGAGGGGTAGGAGGGAGGGAAAACCTGACTGCAGTTGCATATCTATCGGACACCTACATTTATGGTAGGTACAAAACTGTACTATGTCCTTCAAGAATGCAACTGCAGTCCTGACATATGGGTTGAATACCATAGCCAAGCTGGGGGTGGTAGGATCTAAGATAAGGATGGTGTAGCTAAAATGCCCTGCAGGACTGCAGAAGTAAAGCCTGCTCGGGATCTGGAATATAAAGGCAGGTTGTAATGTTTGGAAAATGTATGCACGGAGCTCCATGTAGCAGCTTCTAGAATGTCCTTTGTAGCCACCCCTCTTAGAAAGGCTGTGGAGGTGGCTGTAGCTCTGGTGGAGTGTGGCCTGATATTGGCTGGCACACCTTTTCCATGGAAAGAGTTGCATAATCTGATGCAGTTTCCAATCCATTTTGAAATTGTTTGTTTGGAAATTGCCTTTCCTTGTGCTCCAGCAGCATAAGCCACAAATAGTTGGTCAGACTTTCTGTTGGCCTTTGTTCTGTCCAAGTAGTAGCGCAATTGTCTGTGTATGTCCAAAGTGTGCAGAAGCTTCTCTCCTTTATTTTGAGGATTGGGAAAGAAAGTAGGCAGGTGAATTGCTTGATTTAGAGAAACCCTGGATATCACTTTTGGCATGAATGAAGGATTGGTTCTTAAAGAGACTCTGTCCTGATGGAAAATGAGAAATGGAGGTACTGCCATGAGGGCCTGTATCTCCGAGACTCTTCTTGCTGAATTAATTGGCCACCGGAAAACTGTTTTCCAGGAGAGGAATTGCAATTCTGAAGATGCTGCTGGCTCAAAAGGAGGAAGAGTTAATTTTTCCAAGACGAAGTTGAGGTCCCATGCAGGCACTGGTGGTTTTCTTGGAGGTTTGATATTCTTTATCCCTCTTAGAAACTGTCTTTGCAAAGGATGTGAAAACACAGGTGGATCACAATTGTATTTTGCTGAAATTGCTGAAGCGTGTATTTTTATGGAAGAATATGAAAGGCCATTGTGAAGCATTTCTGCAAAGTATTCTAGTATCTGTGGGATGCTCATTACGGATGCATCCTGACCCTTGTTGGCATTCCAAATGTTGAATCTCTTCCATTTGGCTGAGTAAGGTTTTCTGGTGGAAGGCCTGCATGCTACCAGTAAGATCTCTTGAACTTTTTTGGAGAGAAAGATATGGGGAGAAGTCATGGAACCCTCCAAGCTGTCATTTGCAATGTTTGCAGGTTGGGATGAACAGTCCTGTAATTGTGCTGAGTTATAAGCAGAGGCCATTGAGGCAGGGGCCACGGCTTGGTGCGAGTTATGCTCCTTAGTAATGGCTGTCTTGGCCAGTCTGTTCTGCCTTTTGTTGTTCTGATCTTCAGTAACACCTTGGTCATTAATGGTAGAGGTGGGAATGCATAGATTGTTAGAGAATTCCAGCTGAAGGAGAGAGCATCCATTCTCCAGGCTTGAGGATGGTGTGTCCTTGAGCAGAACTTCTTCAGATGATGATTGAGGTGTGAGGCAAAGAGATCTATGTCCGGCCTTCCCCATGCATGAGTTATTTGTGAAAAAATGTCTGGATGCATCATCCATTCGTGCGGGTCCATAATGTTTCTGCTTAGACTGTCCGCCAGAACATTGTCCTTGCCTGGAACAAACTGGGATTGCAACTGTATGTTCAGTTTCAGGGACTTTTCCCAAAGAATCATTGTTAGTCTGCAGAGGGGGTAAGAATGGGTGCCTCCCTGTTTGTTTATGTACCACATAACAGTGGTGTTGTCTGTCTTTATTAGCAGATGACCTTGCTGAAGAAATTATCCGAAGGCCTCGATTGCATGAATCACTGCCAACATCTCTTTTTGATTGATGTGCAGATGCAAATCCCTGGGTGACCATTGACCTTGAATGCATCTGCCCTCCATGTGCACCCCCCATCCATGATCTGAGGCGTCTGTTGTAATGGTTTGGCTTGCTTGAGGTTTGTTGAAAGACATGCCTTTGTTTGGCTGGCTTGCTTGTGCCCACCACAAAAATTCCTTTTGTAGACATGGAATGAGTGGAATAATTGCTTCTAAGTTGTGGCTGTGTTGAGACCATAAACTTTTTAGGTACCATTGTAGTTTTCTCATGTGTAGTCTTGCCAGTGGGATCAGAAGAATGCAAGATGCCATGAAACCCAGGGCCTGCAGGATTTTCCTTGCAGTCATCTGGGTGTGCTTTGCTAGGCTTTTGAAGTAATCTGGTAATTGTTCTTGTTTTTCTTCTGTGAGGAAAGCCATTTGTGAGTTTGTGTCCAGTTTGGCTCCTAGAAAAATTACTTGTTGGGATGGCAGTAGTCTTGATTTTTGAATGTTGACTGTGTATCCCAAAGGCTGTAGTAAGTGAATGACATAGTCCAAGTGTCTTATCAAGGCTTGCTTGCTGTCCACTTGTATAAGGCAGTCGTCCAGGTAAGGGTATATTTGTATCCCCTGAAGTCTACAATGTGCAATTACTGATGCCAGGCATTTCGTGAATACGCTGGGCGCAGTAGATAAGCCAAAAGGCAATGCTGAGAATTGATAATGCTCTGACCCTGCAAGAAATCTGAGGTATCTTCTGCAGCTGTGTCTGATTGGGACATGCAGGTATGCCTCCTTGAGGTCCAGAGTAACCAGCCAAGACCCCTTGCCCAGCTTGGGAAGAAGTTGCTGTAACATCAGCATTTTGAATTTTGGCACAATGAGAAAAGTGATTAGAGTGGACAAGTCCAGTATAGGTCTCCATTGCTTTTCTTTTCTTGGAACAAAGAACAGTCTTGAGTAGAATCCCTGGCCTTGTTCCTGAGGAGGAGCCCTTTTCTATTGCTTTGATTTGTAGCAGCTTTGAAACTTGTATGAGTGCCTCTGCCCTTTGATTTTGTGGCAGGTTTGGCATGCCTTGTCTTGTTGGTAAGGTATGGAAGTGGAACCTGTAACCTTTGTCTATTATGCCCAAAATCCATTTGTCCTTTGTAAAAACGTGCCAATTTTTTGAAAATAAAGATAATTTTCCGCCTAAAGGTGCTTCTCTTTGAGCCTTGATCGGCGGTGTCAAAGTCAAGTCATTGTGATTGCCCCTGTGGGGCAGAAGAAGTCCCTGCGCCACTTCTCTGATTAGTAGGTTGCCATTGGCGGCCCCTGTAGGAGCCTCGGAATTGCCCTCTACCTCGAGCACGCCTGTTTTTTCCCCTTTGGAACTTGTCAATGTCTTTCCAGAGATGCATCTAGAAGGTTTACTTTAACATGATCTGGCAATGCCTGTTCTTTCAACCAAGCATGTCTACGTATGACGGCCCCTGTCATAGCTGCCCTACATGAAGCTTCCAATGCATCATAACCACACTGAAGAAAATGAATGCTAACCTGCTGAGTATTATGAACCAAATCCTGCAAGGCCTTTCTATCTAAAGGCTCAGGAGAGGCTAACTTTTTCTGCAAATCATCCATCAAGAAATCCTGATACTGAAACGTATGAAAGAGACAGTTAAGTGCCCTCATGGCAAAGATGGTTGAGGTATAAACTTTTTTACCCCACCTCTCCAGGGACCTAGATTTCCTGTCTGCGGGCAAAGGATTTTTGGCCATGGAAGTGGCCACTCCTTTGGGCCCCTGAAAAATAGTTTCTAGATCAACAGAGTGGGCCTTAAAGAGATGTTTATGAGTTTCAGGAACCCTGTAATATCTGTCTGGCTTGACAGGAGCAGGAGGGAGAGAATCAGGAGAAGTACTGGAGTCTGAGTACACATCATCCAGTACATCTAACACTGGGGGTATAGCTAAAGGCCTGTGCTGGGGTAACTTAAGGAAAGTCCAAAGCCTTTTCCTGGAGTCAGAGAAATCCTGGCCCTGCTACTGAAAATGCTCTCTCATGGAGTGGAGAATTTCCCCGAAAGAAATATCCTCAGGAGGAGAGGCAGAGGGAATGGATTCATCAGCATCAGAATCCTCGTAGGCCGGGACGGTTTCTTCCTGGGAATCTGAAAGGCCTGACTCATCAGAAGCTTCATCTGAAGAAAGGGTATCTGCCTGCTCAACCCTAGGCCTTTTGTCTGAAGGCGGCTGAGAACCTCTGCCTGGATAAGCCTGAGAGCCCCTGATTAAAGAAAATAGATCTGCCTATCCGAAGTGGGACCCTGTGAAAAAGATTTAGGAGGGTGAGACTTAGCCCGGCTGGCAGCCTTAGCACGTGTGTAGGCCTTGATGGACATAGGCACAAGAAGCCTAGCTGCCTCACGTGCTGGAGTAACTTTGTCCACCGGTATGGTGTCAGGCAAATCTTGGGCTTCGGTTTCAGGAGGAAAATCAACAACCGGCACCGGGGAAGCCTCCGGGACCGAAGTGTGCGGTAAAGTGGTGTCATCGGTCTGGAGCGGTTGAATTAACGCCTCCAAAGAGACCGATGCACTCGCGGTAGGCTTTAGCGTGGTGTCAGTGGAAGTCACGGGCCACGAATGTCATTCCCGGTCCTTCCGTTTTTTGGAAATATGTGCTGTCGGTAGTTCCGACGGCATGATATAAGAGTAATTTTCCCCAAAAAAGTCTACAGCAAATTCTGCCCTGTGCCTAAGTGTGCGCTTATTGAAGTAAGCACAGGCCGAGACGTCGTGGTCTGGGCCGAGGCAGGGAAGGCAATAAGAATGGAAGTCCTTATGAGGTATTTGTTTACCACAAGACAAGCAATTATTAACTTTTGCAGTTTTATCTGACATCGGCTGAGGCAAGAAAAGGTTCCCCAATGGGGTACTTAGCTTTTTGATGACTTCGGTATCTGAAAACACAGGAGCTGGCCGACCGGCACTTGCGAACTGCTTCTGCTTCGGGCACCGTGCTGCAAGAAAGACTGGGGAAGATGGCGTCTGCTGATGCTTTTATACCCCGGCCGCTCTGACGTACGGGAAGAGGCGACATCAGCCGATGCCAGACCCAGACTTTGGAATCTGGCCGACCGAAGGGCTGCCTGAGGCAGGAAAACCCATATGTCAGGACTGCAGTTGCATTCTTGAAGGACATCCTCCCTCTCCAAGGGAAGGGAATTGCATTCATTATCCAAGCTTGAGGACAGTAAGTACTGTGCAAAAAAGCAGTAGTTGTTTGTTGTCGATGGAGGAAAAAAGATCTATTTGGGCACTCCCCATTTTTAGACTATGTCTAGGAAGATTCCTCTGTTTAGCATCCATTCATGGAGATCTTCCCTTGATCTGTTTAGAAAGTCTGCCAGGACATTTTCTTGTGAGGGAATGTAAATGGCTTGGAGGGAGAGGTTTGCTTTTGTGACCTGCTCCAATGCCAAGACAGACAGCCTGCATAGTTGGTAAGATCTGGTGCCCCCTGCTTGTTTATGTACCACATGATTGCTGTGTTGCATGTGACCACTTTTAAAGGACCTGATTTCTAGGAATGAGATGAAAATATGCACCGCCTAGTTTAGTGCCTTTATCTTCTGTAAACTGATATGCTATGAACTTAGGTTTGTATGCCATTGCCCACTTTCAGATTGTCCTTCCATGCTACCCATGCCTTGTCTGATGCATCTGTAGTGGTGGTGACTGCAGTTTGAAGGGGTGACAAAGGTTTAGCTTTATCTGTGAAATCCACTGCAGTATTTCTTTCATTAGGCAAGGCAGGAGAAGAACCTCTGTGCCCAAGGGATGAGAATGTTGAGACCAGATGGTTTTCAGGTACCATTAGATCTTCTTCATATGGAGTTTGGCAAAGGGGACCATGTGGATGGTTGTTGCCATGAATTCCAGTGCACTGATGATCTCCCTTACCATACAGGATTGATGGGGAAGGAGAGAAAGGAAGTAACTGGTTAGGCTCTGCACTTTGTCTGGAAGAAGCCTGCATGAGTTCAGTGTCTAGTCTGCATCCCAAGAAAATTAGGCCTTGGGTTGGAATGATTGCTGCATTTTTCAGACTGATTATGAAATCCAGGAGCTGAAGTAAGGCCATGGTAAATATGAGATGAGATAAGAGTGCCAGCTGATAATGGGCCTGTACTAACAGGTTATCCAAACAAAGGAATATAGTGACTCTCAAGTCATGCAGTAAGCTATACCTGGGGCAATGCACTTTGTAAATACTCTGGTGGCTATAGAGAGCCCTAAAGGCAAAGCAGAGAAAGTACAGTTGTGTAGGTAAACCTACCATAACAGTAGATGTATAAATGATCATGTCTGCAGAAGCCCTAACTATATGGGGTTATAGCCTGCCAAAGATATAACAACTGGCCAGCTTCCAAAGTTTCTGGACACCTTCCAAGTACCCAAACTGTCAGGCAGTTCAAGCTGAAAAGACTAAAAGACAAATTTGGGTAAGAGACCTTCAGAGCTTTCCTGCCAACAGACAGAGGGGGCTTAGCCCTGAAATGACAATGACAGGAACAACAAAAATAAATGTCCGCACCCTGGCAGAAAAAGCACACCAAAAAAAAAAAATTATAATAATAATAACAACAACAAAGGGGGATGTGGAGGGAGGGAGTGGCTACTACAGCAATGACTATTTGAACATCTACTGGCATGGTAAGTTTACTTACACAGCTGTATTATGTTCATTATATTGATCACTGTTGCAGTAACCTTAGCTATATGGGTAGATTAGCATAGCTTACTACATTTCAAAGGTGGAAGGAGAACAGTGGAGGAGCCCCTAGAGAATGATGCTAGCAAAGCCTGACCTGGACCTGGAGAATTCATTAAGCTAATACTGCTTTGTAAAAGTATGTACAGAGGACCAAGTAGCAGTTTCTAGAATCCAACCCCTTCCAAAAAGCCATAGATGAAGTCAAGGCCCTAGAAGAGTGGACTTTAATCCTGCCTTAAATAGTTTTGTTATGGGAAGATGGATAGTTTTGCTTAAAGTAAACTCATATACCACTTTAGGCATAAAAAAAGATCAGTTCTCAAAGAAACTCAGTTCCCCTGGAAAATGAGATAGGGTTGACTCACCATAAGAGCTTGCAATGCAGACGCTCTTCTTACAGAGGTTAGAGCAATCAGTAAAACTATTTTCCATGCTAAGAACCTCAAGTCAGTCAGTTAGCTGGTTCAAATGGAGCGTTAGCTTCTCTAACACAAAATTAAGATCCCAAAGAGTGGCCAATGGTTTACTTGGAGGCCTCTTGTGCAAATCCCCTTTCAAACACATTTTGACTTGAGACTACATTGAATGAGGGGGATCCACAGGCAGGCATGCTGAAATGGCTGATAAATGAACCTTGATAACAGGAATAAGAAAGGCTTTAGGATAGTAACTCACAGAAATATACAAAATTCATCCAGAAGAGACTCACATCAAGGCTGGTAAAGCAGCATGATGCACTTGAGCTTCTTCATGTCCAAGTAACCATTAGAAAGGTCCAGTACCATACATTTGCTATAGTACTCCCTCTATGACAAAAAAAGCCACAACCCCTAGATACAGGAACTAGAATCACTCAGTATTAAACCAATACAATTTCCATAGGTGATCTAAACTATCCAACTATAGACTGGGAACCCTACACCACCACTAGTGCACAAGCACAGAGATTCCTGGACTTTGTCAATACAAATGCCCTGTAACAATTAGTCAGAGTACCCACTAGGGTGAATAACATCTTGGATCTTGTCCTTACTAGTATGGGAGCATCTTGCACCATCCCTTGTGTATCTTCATCAGTTGTTAGATCTGACCATAAAACAGTCTCCTTCAAAATATAACTGAAACCAGAGATTCTTTCACCCAAGGTACCTTTAGAAATTTATTTAAGACAAACTACTTGTTCCTAAGTGATCCACTGTCAAACTTCAAATCCCACTAAACCCAGTTAACTCCACTGAATATGCAGAAATGTACACCCCACACTATACCAGTATGTAAATGCTTACAAAATCTGCAGTTGTACCCCACAAGAACAAGTGCAGGGCAAATCCCATAAACAGAGCCACAGACCTAGAAGATTACAGACTCATAAGTCTGATCAGACTCGCATGCAAATCCATAAAAAGACTTATCATTTAATTAATCAATCAGGCCATAGGGAGGCTCCAAACACTGGACCGGTCTCAGTTTGGATTCATCAAGAGCAGGTCATGTTTTCTCAACCTGGTGGATTTTTTTGAAAAGGTCACCAATTAAATGGATGAAGGCAAAATGGTACACACTGTATACTTTGACCTGGCCAAAGCTTTTGACACAATGACCCACTCAGGTATAGTAGAAAAGCTAAATAAATTGGGAATAAACCCCTATGTCACCTGCTGGAATGCCAAGTGACTCACATATAGGCTGGAGATAATCAAAATAGGTGAAGCTACCTCCACATAGAGACCAGTCACCAGTGGAGTCCCCCAGGGTACTGTGCTGGAGCTTCCCCTGTCTGGCATATATTTTTCTGAAGTAAAAGCCAATATCAAAGTGCTGTGGCTGGCTATGTTCACAGATGACCGCAAGTTAGGAGCAGACATAAAATACTCAAATGATTTAGCCATCCTGCAGGATGGTTTGTCTCACATAAATAACTGGTGCCAAAATCATGGACTGAAACTAAATGCCATTATTTTATCCTTTGGGAAATAATTTAACTCCAGGGAACCACTACATTGACAATATGCCCCTAAACGCTCACCCAGTTGTTTGGGATTAGAGAACTTATGTAGACAGTGACCTAACTTTTGACCGACATGTGTCTATTTTTGTAAGAAAGTCCTTCTATATGGCACAGCTTATAAACAAAGGATTGTGTCTAGATCTAGGGATGTCTTTGTCCCCCTTTACTTAGCCCTCATTAAGCCAGGCATTTAATACAATGTCCCCTTTGGCATTTATGTGTCTAGATGGGTCTACTTCAAAATTTTGAATTTCTTATGGTCAAGACTGTAAGATCAAAGATTTGAAACTTCAAAATGTAAATTAAAAAAAAAAAATAAAAGCAAAAAAATCTTTTTTTCATTTTTTTTTTGCAGGGAGGAAAGCCCCCCTGCATCCCTCACACCTCCTGCTAATTAAATATTCCAACTCCAAGATCACACTGCAGTGAGGAAAACGGTAAACTTACCATTCCACTCTGTACTACGATCTCCATTTAAATGGTTCGAAGTTTCAAAACTTTGATCTTATGGTCTCAAACATAAGAAATTCGAAGTTTTCAGACTTCAAAATTTAGAAATAGACTGATCCAAACACATGCAACAACTGTAACAGCCACAGAGATACCCTACTAAAAGGATACAAGGACTAAACATCATTTTGTACATGGACCAACTCAAAGCCTGGTCACTATACCCGGTATCCTACTGATCTGTGTCTGGCATACAAGGCATCCAGCAACCCATTACTGATGGATTTACTCCACATCAGTATATCAAATGACATCAGAAATACTTGGTCTAGGAATCTAAACCTCTTCTGCAACATCAACAAAATGGTTTGGAGAGAGAGGTATATCTCGCAGCTGATAGTTTTATGTGGCTGAGGAGTCTGTCCAACAGCAACAGTGAGTTCATCCTTTTCCATTTTCAAATGCAACTTGGGTCCCCTCAAATTATTTATGGCATGATCTTAGTTTTTCTCATTAGGGGTAATATATAATTACTGACCACTGGATTGATAAGGCCAGTCTATAACCAAACAGGATAGGTTATTTCAAGCACAAAAGGGAAATTGGGTAGGCTTAAAATGGCCTGCAAGGGCAGCTAGCTTAGTACTAACTTATGAACCTACGAACCTATAAATATTGCAAAACCAGAGAACAACTAGACCTGAATGGGTGTCGGTTATGTTGTGGGCACCAACTCGAAAAATCTTTTCTTTTGCTAAAATCTACTATATAATTTTCTACTAGCAGGCTTTCTTGCACATCCTCCATAAACAGGTGCCTAAAATGAATTATGGCCCTAGCATCTATTCAACCGACGTTGATTAAAATTGGGTGTATCAAACACCCATATTCTTGTGTGGGTAGATCAAGTCTGTGAGGAAGCTTGTGGTATTTGCCTCTGGCCATTTCCAAAAGACAGGGAAAACTGCTGTTGACTAGGCCAGAAGGGAGTCACTACAATGATCACAGGGATTCCTTAAGAATCTTCAGAAGTACCCTAGATATTAGTGGAAAGGAAGGAAAAGCATATTAGAAGATTTGTACCCAAGAAAAAAGGCATCAGCCTTCCAGGCCTTCTTGCATGGAGTCTTGAAACATAATCTTGCTAGTTGATTGTTCAGAGAGGAGGCAATGAGGTTTACTTGAGGAACTCCCACAGATGGATCTAAGTCCCCCTGAAAAAGACCCTCTGATCTAGTTTCCATTCATGGGAGTCTGCCCTAGTCCTACTCAGCTTATCTGCCACAGTTTTACTCTGACTGAATGTAGGATGCCTGTAGACTGGGATTGGACTGTGAAGCTATATCCCAAGCTAATATGACTAGTCTGCAAAGGGGTACAACCTGGCAACATCTTGCTTGTTGATGTACCACATGACAGTGGTATTGTATGTAAACACGAAGAGGTCCTTGGGACCAAATATGATTCACATTGTTGAGTGCCTTGATCAGGGCAAGCATTTCTTTGATATTTATGTGCTTGTATTTGTCCTTGGTGTCCCACACAGTCTGCACTTCTATCCCTTCTGAAACAGCTCACAAAGCAAAGTCTGAGGCATCTGTGGTGACTGACTGCTATGGAACAGGGAGGGAGAAGGGGAGACCTGGATTTAAGAATATCTGTTGTCTCCAGCAAATGATTTTTCTTCTGACAAACTCCAGTACTGGGATTTGAAAAGACAAAAGGTATTGTTGCTGTGACCAAAGTCACTTCAGATACCACTGTATCTTTCTCATGTGGAGTCTTGTCACGGCTATTATAGGAGTCATAAAAGCCATGAGACCCAAAATCCTGAGGTACTTCTTCACGGTGACTGGAGTTTGATTGGAAGAACTAGGAAATATATCTATGTGCAGATCTATTTTTTTCTTGTGGAAGAAAAGCTCTTTGAACTGAGGTGTTCTGAGACCCAGGAATACAGTCTTGTGTGAAGGAGTCAAAGACTTTCGAATGTTCTCTTGGAATCACAGCTTGTGTAAGAGATCTTTCACCCACTAGAGAGATTCCTGACACTGGAAAACACACTGCAAAGATAAGCAACTTGTCTAAATATGGAAAAAAGTAGATACCCCTATTGCCTGCAATGAGCTATAACTGGAGTAAGGCACTTTGTGAACACTCTTCGTGCAGATGATTGTCCAAATTGTAAGGCAGAGAACTGATAATATGATCCAGACACACACACCTTAAGATAGTCTGAAGTTTGGATGAACAGGAATGCGATTATAAGTATCTTTTAACTCATTAACCCCAAGCACCTTCTCATGGTGCCTCTGTGCTTACATCCGAGCACACCATGAGAAGATACGAATTGCAAGCTAATACCCCCAAGTGCCTTCCACAAGTGAGAGAAATTGTACTGCAGATTTGTAGTTCAGCTTAATGTAAAACAAGTGTGAATCGTAACTGAACTTGTAGTTTACCTTACATAGTTACGATTCAGAGTGTTTTTACATTAAGGTCACATTAAAGTTGTAGTGGAAAATCTACTTTAAAAATTATTGGTAAAGCAAGTGGTGGCAGCCAATCGGATTCTTGCAATCCAAGCCACCACTTGTGTAACACACCTCCACCCCCTACCTAATTTTCTTTTGTTTCCCCCAAATAAATAGAGGGTCCACCAGCTGGTATTTCCTTTCTTTTTGCAATTATTTGGAGATTTTACCTGCTACTGGATCCCTCTAATTTATTACGGCTCTCACAGATTGCACGGATCGCCAGATAGGCACTACAAGGACTCTGTTCAGCTTGGCCCAAGAACTGCCTTTTTTTCCTTCTGGTAAGCTATCTTTTTTTTTTCCTTTCCCTGCCCAGAGAAGCTAGCCCTGTAACTAGTGACAGTAACTGCTGTGGTTGGTTGTCAACTTATATCATGGAAATAATTTCCTACTAGTTTGCTGTCCTTTTATTATTTACGACGGTTCTGAAGCACTGTATGTAAGGAGGTTTGCTGCTTCATTGAGTAAGCAGGTTTGCTGCTTCATTTCTGTTTGTTATGAAAAAATTGTTGTGCAATAACTATTTGGACTTCCCATCACAGCTACCAGGTAATGGCAGCTTATTCTTTTCTGTGATTGTGTGTGGAAGCTGCTATGCAGACCTGGGGGCTTGAGTAGTGAACTGTGTCCGAATAAGGCGCAGGAGTCCGGATGACAGCAGCTACTGTATTCGCCCTTTCTGTATTGGAAAGTCATCAGTTTCTGATGAAGGCAGTCATTAGGAGGGTAAAGGCTCTCCTGTGAGACAACTTGTCCCTGCCCACAAAACAAGGGAAGTAGCGATAGAATTGATATTGCCAAGCAGCTCATTGGCTTGTAAACGGCATGTGCATTCTCATCATGTTACTCATTTTAATTCACCACTTTTGTTTTTTAATTTAAATACTATATCTGATCATTGAATCCAGTGTTTTTTTTAGTGCTTTAGTCCAGAAAATGTATGCATGATAGGTGATCTGCTGTGGTGACCCCTAATCGTGAAAAAAAGCTGAAAGAAGAAGTTAAAAAAATGTATGCAACTTAAAATTCTCTTAGTCGATCAACTCTTTTCTGGTTCTGCCCTTGAATAAAAAGGTTGAGAACTATGGTGGGTGTGCGTGTGCGAGAAGGGAGGGGTGATGCTTGCCTTCATTTCTAGTGGCCTGTTTTTCCAATTCAGAGTTGCATGGGAGTTGGGACCTAATCAAACAAATAATGGGTTTTGCAGGGTTACTCGGGAGTGAGATGGAAAATTGTATATAAGCATAAACTTGTAATGATTTTCACTTTTATCTGGTAAAGAGCAGATAAATTAGGAAGTTTAGAACTGCATTCCTGTTTAATGAGTTAAGAAAGCATAAGTGAAACACATGACTAGTCCTCTTATAAAGTAAATGTCAAACAAGGCAAAACTAGAATTAATTTGGGTCTGTGCCAGTTGTTGATAAAACTAGCTATGTTAGAGGATATTGTTAGATATTAAGTAAATTGTCAGTGGAGTACATTGCACATAAAGTAGCTAACACACAGGATGTATTTATTCAGAGGTTATAGCTCAAGTTTAAATGATTTTAGTTTATACCTCACATAGAGCACTACAGCACTCGGGCTTTAGTTAAAAAATATAAACAAGCAAATGCTGATGTTTAATCTTCAAACTACAGTGCTCAAGTTTGACTGGAAATGAGTGATAATAATCAAGCACAACTACAAATTCTGTAATAAGAGCTAAAATGAGCCAGAGGGGCAAGTTGTTACTGCCTTTTACCCGCTTGAAAATATTAAACAGGCTGCCCACAGGAAAGCATAAGATATATTACAAACGTTTAGATGTAGAAACTTCAATGTTCAGTGAGTTGTCTTGGCTATCAAATTAAATACAACAAAATATAAGTTTATTTATAAAACAAAAAATAAAGGTAACAATGGTGCAGAAGAATCTATAAAGCTAATCAAATCATGAAATTATAAGACAAAATACTAAAAGGTGCCAAGGTAGATCTCACAGTTTTGAATGAAAACCAGTGACAAACCAACGCAGTTACAATATAACACCATAGGAAAGGCACTCAATAGTCCTCACTAAGTCACAGTCACAACAATATAGCTGCCATTTTTAACCTGTGAATGGCAATATCTGTGGATTACATTAGTGTCTGAAATGGGCGGCCATGGTGGTGTAGCACTTAGCGTTGTCACCTCACAGCAAGACGTTCTCCGGTTCGATTCTCGGCTGGGGTGCCTTCTGTGCGGAGTCTGCATGTCCTCCCTGTGGTTGTGTGGGTTTCCTCCGGGTGCTCCGGTTTCCTCCCACATCCCAAAGACATGCAGTAGGTGGATTGGACACTCTAAATTGGCCCTAGGTGTGAGTGTGTGCCTGTGTGTGCCTTCTGTGGAAGGTTGGGTGCCGGGCTGGCAACTCAACACCGTAAAACTCCACTGCCAATCATGAGCAGACAGATGATCCACTGTGGCGACCCCTAACCGGGAAAAGCCGAAAGAAGAAGAAGAAGAAGACATTAGTGTCTGAAATATTTATTTCTAAAAGAACCAAATATTTATATATATATATATATATTTATATATAAGTAAATGTGCCTTCTCTTTACAGCACAGTCAATGGATGCAATCCTCTCCATTCGGGTCGTTTGGGGAAATGTTTCATTTTGGTTTTTGCGCATACTTGAACATATTACTGAAAGGGTCATGTGGCAGATATTTCATTTTAGTGCTTGTGTAAACTCTGATATGCTGCTGAAGGAGTCATTAGGTGGAATGTGTCATTTTGGTTCTTGTGCATACTTGGAAGGGCTGCATAAGGGTTTATTGATGGTAATGTTGCATTCTAGTGCTTGTGCATACTAGGGCAGACTGCTGAAGGGCTCACTGGGGAAATGTTTCATTTCGGTGCTTGTGCATACTTAGACTGCTGAAGGGGTAACTGGTGGAAATGTATAATGTTGGAGTCAGTAAAATGCTTGTGCATACATAGTGTCTGCTCACTCTGGCACGACTCATACACTAAGTTGATTTTGTTGATCTCCATATGTGTTCTGTGTTGTAGTCAGTAATTTTGAATTTCAAACTGGATATTTTTCCCTGTATATATACTTGTGAGTATATGTCTGTAAGTGTGTATGTATGTATGTAGATATAATATACAAATATACATATATGTATACTTACACATATATGCTTACAAGCATACAAACAGACATACATACACATACGCATGTTTATATGTATGTAGGCATTAAATTGGATCTGTCCTCCAGGGGAAGAGCATCTTTTGGTTCAGTGGTGCTGAGGAACATCCTTCCATGAGCTACCCAGGGTCTAGGGTAGCTGGGGACTCTGTCCCACAGGTTGAGGATAGAATGAAAACTGACAACATCTGATAATGTTACGTACTCACCACAATGTTCCATCTGTGCTCTCCATTTTTTTTTCATTCTTTCTTAACTACTTAATGTTTCATTTTAGCGCTTGTGTATACTTAGACACAGTGCTGAAGGGGTCATTGTGGGGAATATTTAATTTTGGTTCTTGTGCATACTTGGACATACTACTGAATGGGTCTTGAGTAAAATGTTTAATTTTGGCGCCTGTGTATACTTGGACATAGTGATGCAGGGTTCACTTGGCAAATTTTTCATTTTAGAGCTTGTGTATGCTGACATATAATAATGAAGGGGCCATTGGGGGAATGTTTCATTTTGGTTCTTCTGCATACTTGGAAGGGATGCTAAATGGGTTGTTGATGGAAACATTGCATTCTGGTGCTTGTGCATAGTAGGGCAGACTGCTGAAGGGCTCACTGTGGAGATGTTTCATTTTGGTGGTTGTGCATACTCACACAACATCAGATAAAGAAGGTATGTACTAACCATAGTGTTCCATCTGTGTTGTCCATTTTTTTTTTCATTCTTCTCAACTGGGGTGATAGTGTCAACCCATGTCTTGATGTTCAACACAACACTTTTAAGAAATGTCTGTGGTTTTCATGCAAATTTTAGGTCTGACCTTTGTTTGTTCTCTGAATGTTGGTATTGCTCAACTAGATATTTTAGACAATATTTCTGCCTTTTTAACTTCTATGTCTTATTGTAACCAGAGAGATGGTTAGGTGACATAACATGACTTACTACTTTTTTGATTAATTAATAAACGGATCAGTCAGATAAGTTTGACATTGATGCTTGTCTTATTGCATTTCTAGTTATACGTAGTAGTTGCCTGGGTGAGATAAAGGTTATTACTTGCTGACTACTACCAGCATGGAGGTACCATATACTTTGGGCATTTTTCTTTGTCAGTCATGTGTGGTATTCAGGTAGGAGGAAGGGCTCAGTAATATCGAAGTGTTATACTATTTTACTGAATTACTCAGGTCTTCTCCTTACCAATGATAATGAGTCTGTGTTACACAACAGCTGCACAAGTTAATAGAATGACTGCCTACTGAACAAGTTATGTGCAGCAATTATCACCTGTGTCTGAGCATGCGTAACTATGCAGCATTAAAATGCAGGTCATTATCACATTAACAATAAGTGCAGTTACAATGCAGCACTGAGTCATTATCATTTTTCAGGCCCAACTCTCAGCAGTTGTCACTGTTATTCACATAAGTATAAGTCATTATCACACTGATGAATGCACAAGCCAGCTTTGAGTTTTTCTCAACTTGGAGTCATTGCAAGCCACCCCCCTCCCCCACAAGTTTATTTCTTTCATTTTTATAATTTCAAGAAATGTAACAAATGTATGAGGCCAGATCTAGACATAGATTTTAAATATTGTTCTTTTTAACTTAGTTACTTGAATAGCAGAATTTGTGCTAGAATGTATTTTATGAAGGATATGAATATATATGGAATTATTTAGTGACAGTAGTGGTATCAGCAGTATGTAATTTGGTGTTTTCACAGCTGGTAGCTAAGTACCTTTGCAGCATCACTCATTGTGTGTCATTTGGTGTTGTCAAGGATGGCAGGTATGTACCTCTGCATCATCACCCGTTATGTACCTTATCAAAAGAATAATGCCACTGTGGATAGGAGTGAAGATTTGGATGAGCTAACCAGGCAATGTTGCTGATATACATATATGTGTAGTCTTCCAATACATCTCTCAATCAGCAGCAGTAACCTGTTTGCATTTCTTTCCTGTGCAGGTGTGACATGGCTTCATGAGCAGGGGAACAACAAATGACAGCGTGGGTGTGTGGCTATTCCTACATTCACTGGGCTGCCAGCGATGCCTCCAGAAGTGAAAACCACTACAACTTGGGCGTCCCCACATCTAGTGTGAAGGTATGGATTGCAAGAAGAGGTATGCATTGCAGCAGACTCCTGCAGTTGTTGGAAGAGAAGTGTTCGATCTACCCTGAGCCTGACATTCAGCTAGTGAGAATGAATGGACAACAGCTATGACAAAGTAGGACCAGTATGGTAAGAAACTGTATATATTTTTATGAACACTGTTGTCACAGAACTGCTAGGGAACTTGTACACATGCTGAGTAGCACTTCATTTTTAGATTGTAAAATAACTATCTGTATGCTGTGCACAGGTACAGACAACTGTTTGATTATGAATTGTGTTATGTAAATTATGATATTTTTCTTAGTTTGGCAAATAACTGTAGTAGGGAGATGGTGAACATGCAGAGTAAAAAAAAACTGTATGAGGAGAGTGCCATGAACAAGAGAATATGTCAATAAGCATCCTGCACATATATCACAGTTTGGTTACAATTATGGTTATGAGAGTTATGATTTATTTTCCTATTGTGCTAAATAACTTTGTCAGGGAACATGCCATCAGGGTAAGTAATACCTCATTTGAAGGTGGTATTATTAGTTACAGGATGGAAAAAGAAATGTCTGTATGCTGGACAAAGGTACAGATATCACATTATGTTTAGGACTTTGGTTATGAGAATTATGATATTGTTTCATATTTGGTGAATAACTTTGTCAAGGAACATGTCAGCATACTAAGTAGTAGCTCATTTTGATGACAGTATTAGTACTTGCAAGATATAAAAAGAACTATCTGTATGCCATGCACATGTCCAGATATCAGAGTTTGTTTGGGACCATGGTTATGAAAATTATGATATTTTTTCATATTTTGCTAAAAAACTATCATGGAACATGTCTTCAAGGTAAGTAATACCTCATTTTGAAGGCAGTATTAGTAGTTACAGGACAGAAAAAGAACTGTGTCTGTATGTAGGACAACTGTACAGATATCATATTTTGTTCAGGACTTCGGTTATGGAAATTATCATTTTTTTGTCATATTTTGGTAAATGTAATTGTGGCAAGTGATACCTCATTTGGAGACAGTGTTAGTCCTTACAACATGATAAAAACTGTGTCTGTATGCTGTACATATGTAGAGATATGACAGCTTGTTTAGGACTTAGGTTATGGAAATTATGACTTTTTTAATATTTTGGTAAATAGCTTTGCTAGGGAGCATGTAAATGCGCCAAGCAATACCTCATTTGAAGACAGTGTTACTCCTTACAACATGACAAAATAAATGTCTGTATGCTGTACACATATACAGATATCAAAGTTTCTTTAGGACTAAGGTTATGAAAATTATGATTTTTTTCATATTTTGGTAAATAACTTTGCAAGGGAGCATGTCAATGTGTTAAGTAATACCTCAATTTGAAAACAATATTAATAGTTACAGCATGGTAAAATAAGTAGATCTGTATGCTGTAGACATGTACAGATATCAAAGTTTGTTTAGGACTTTGTTTATGGTAATTGTGATTTTTTTTTGCATATTTTGGTAAATAACTTTGCAAGGGAGCATGCCAATGTCCCATGTAATACCTCATTTTGAAGATAGTATTACTCCTTACAACATAGTAAAAGAACTGTGCCTGTATGCTGTACACATGCACAGATATCACCATTTGTTTAGTCTTGTAGGATTATGAAAATAACACATTTGTAATATTTCTCATTATTATGCCCATATCTTTGCAAGGGAGCATGATGACAACATAAACGAGGCATCATTTTGAAGCTGACATTGAGCCACATAACTTGTACTGATATGTAGTCTCTGTCTGTTACAAGTGATGAGATATTATGCTTTGTTTATTTATCAATTATGAGAAATATAATAGTAATCATATTTCTGTAAATATCTCCACAGTGCAGCATCACACAGTAATGGTTTAGGTATCATTTCAAAGCTAACATTCATACTAACAAATTAATTAAAAGTGTATGGATATCTATGGTACATTCACCAATATTCTGTGATTTGTTGTACCAAAAAGGTAAAAAATAAGCACAATATTAGCATTAATTGGCAACTATTTAATAATGACTTGCATACATACTATCAACATTTTCACTGTTGGAAAGGTCAGTGTCAGTGTCTGCTGAACCACTTTTGCATTTACACTTTTAGTCTAGCTCTTATGGTTTAAGAGTTATGAACATTTGTTTTTTTGTATGGTATTACAAATGGATTATCTGAAAGTAAACTCAGGCTGCAATGTTGTTCCTATGGTGGAAGTAAGCAGGCAGCATTTTCTGAGCTGCTCCGGAGTGAATGAGTTAAGTTTAATGTTATCAGGAAACTTGAAAGAGAAAGGAGATAACAGGTTGTGAAATTACATCATTTTGAATTTGGGAACTACCACAAAAAAGTTTAGGGAAGAAAGATCCAGAACTGGTCTCCAAGCATTTTCTTTTTTGGCACTAATAATACCTGTTATGCCCGTGCCCTGGCCCAGCAATCAAGGAGCATCAATCCTCACCACTAACACCAGAGAGGGCATCTCATATGAGAGGAAGGGATAACAAATATACACAGTAAAGTGCAATTTCCCTTAAGAGCACACAGAAATCACAGTCAGTCTGGGGCTGGTTGTTCCCTTGCTCCCCAGGTCCCCAGTAAGACTCGCCATTGGCACAGCTATGAGATCCAGATCTCAGCCTAGCCAGGCAAGCTAAAATCTCCAGCACCCTCTCTGTCCAACCAGTGCTTTGTGTCTCTGCCCAAGTAGCTGACACACACACACATTTTGAGATAAGAGTTTATACAACCACACAGACACTCCTGGGGAAGGCTGGCACAGGTTCTCCAGCTGTGCCCCTTTTACCCAGACTATATGGTAGTACCACTTGCCACCACCCAGCTATTTATCAGCTACTCAAAGGCCCTTAAAAGGGTGTCCAATTATTACTGTGCACTACTATTACCCAATTGGTAGTATAGCCCACAGCTAAAGTTATTAGAGTGGCTTTGTACAGTATTACCAAAGGCATGCAAGTACTCTTAACAGCTTAAATTATCTCTACACAAACCAGCCACAGTTAAAAGGTTTTAAAATATTTAATAATAAATAATTAAAACCACAAGACAATGCTTTCTACTACACAGACAGTGCTAGTCAAGAGTTCAGAGATCACACAGAAATGCTTACAATAAATCAGTAGTACAGTTCTCACATCACAGAAAAACAGTCTAAACTTTCTAATTTCTAGCTCTCTAAAAGAAAACACAAGTCTAAGATAGCTTACATAAAACAACAGGCAGAGTGCTGTAAATTGGATGATCTAGACAAAAATGCTTAATAATCTCTGGTTCTCACTGTTTAAATTGAAACTGCAGTTCTGATAAACATTACATCATTTCACACGTTCCTGGTGTTCCCAGGCTGACAGAAAATGCATTTACATTCTTTTACACTTAGAGCAATAAAGGACATTCCACATGTAAATTCTGGTCATTAACTTCAGCCTTAAAACAATAGGCAGGAAGCCTTCATCTAGCCCGGCCGGAGCCGAATTGTAAGCATCAAATGCAGCCATGAAATAATTTCAATTTCAAAGGACCAACAAGAAATGCTTGACTTAGCTTTTTTTACAGCAGATGGCAATGTTGCCACATTGTTTCAAGTTCCACATTTCACAGCATATTCTTTCATTTAAAAAAAAAAGCTTGTAGTTTACTTTCATATTTACAAATGATAGAATTATCTGCACAATTCTATCTGGCTAGGCTGGCAGTCTTCACCTATCTCTACCAGTCTTCACATTTCTCCCCCTCAAAGAACTGAAGCTAGTTTTTCAAGTGACCCTTGAGAAATGCCGCTTGAGAGGGTTAGGTTTATCTCACCCCATTTCCTGCCTTGAGAGCCCATCTGCATTGGCATTGCTAACCCCACTGTGGTGCTGCACTGACATGACATATATGCTTGCAACCTAGGCTCCATCTTAGCAACTTGGCATTTTGCTGACTGGCTCTGTTTAACCATGTTAGGGGGTTGTGATCTGTCATAACAGTGAATTTCCTTCCATACAGATAAGGCTGAAGTTTCTGCAGTGCCCACACTATGGCTAGACATTCCTTTTCTACAGCTGCACAGCATTCCTCCCTGGGTTGGAGCATACGACTGAGATAAACCACTGGGTGATCTTCCCCCTCTGAAGAAACCTGGCTAAGTACAGCCCCAACCCCATGGTTTGAAGCATCCACCTGCACAACAAATTATTTGCTGAAATCTGGACTGGCTAACACAGGGGGTCCTCCCAAAGCTTCTTTAAGCTTCCGGAATGCCTGCTCACATGCTGGGGTCCACACTACCTTATCTGGCCTGTTCTTCCTTGTCAAGTCTGTGAGGGGAGCAGCTATGGTACTATAACTGGGGACAAACTTTCTGTAGTACCCTGCTGTCCCTAAAAGTTCCCTCACCTGCTTTTTATTAACAGGTGCAGGCCATGCCTGAATGGCTTCCACTTTGGCAGGTTTTGGCCTTATCTTACCACTCCCCACTCTATGTCTTAGATAGGAGACCTCTGTCATACCCATCTGACATTTGCTTGACTTAATAGTCAACCCTGCCCTCTGCAGTCTGCCCAGCACCTCCCTGACATGCTGAAGGTGCTCTGGCCAGGAATGGCTGTAGATGGCAATATCATCCAGGTAAGCAAGGGCAAACCTTCCTGCTCCTGCTAGGATATTATCTACCAGCCTCTGAAAAGTTGCTGGGGCATTCTTCATCCCAAAGGGCATCTTTGTGAACTCACACAAGCCAAAAGGAGTCACAAAGGCTGACATCTGTCTAGCACTGGGAGTCAAGGGCACCTGCCAGTAACCCTTGGTAAGATCAATGGTTGTAAGATACTTAGCCCCAACCAGCTGCTGGGGTAAGCATCTGACTCTGTGTGACTATTTAATTTCCTGTAGTCCACACAGAACCTGGTGCTGCCATCCTTCTTTGGCACAAGCACCAATGAGGAGGCCCAGGGACTGTTGGACTCTTGAATCAACCCTAGTTACAACATTTTCTGTACCTCTTCCCTTAGGGTCTGTCTAAGTCTCTCAGGCACCTTATAAGCGGCCTGCCTAATAGGCCTTTGGGGTCCTGTATCCACCAGGTGCTGCACCAGGTGGGTGCACCCTGGTTTCCCAGTGAACATGTCTCCAAATTCCTGCAACACTGCTCAGATTTCTCGACCCTGGGTAGGCGATAGCTGCTGGGACAATGCTACCCCTTCCACTGAGGTGTCAGCCTGAGCCTCACTGAGGAGATCAGTTCCCAGATCTCCCTCAGACTCCACCTGCAATCCACTGTAAATGCTCAGCACAAGGGCCTCCCTATCATGGTAAGTTTTCATCATGTTAACAAGGTACAATTTGTGCCCCTGCCATCTGCCTAGCAGTTCCACCATGTAGTTAAAATCACTTACCTTTCTTACCACCTTGTAGGGTCCCTCCCAAGCTGCTTGCAGCTTGTTGTGTCTGACAGGAATGAGAACCATTACCTGCTGCCCTACAGCATACTCTCTAGCTTGAACATTCCTGTCATACCACACCTTTTTCTGTTGTTGTGCTTCTGCCAGGTTCTCCTGGGCCAAGCCCAGGAGTCCCCTGTGCCTTGTCCTGAGGTTTAGGACATATGCCACAACAGACTCATTATGAGACATGCACTCACCTTCCCACTCATATAGAATTAAATCTAGATATCCCCTCACCCTATGCCCATACAGCAACTCAAAGGGTGAAAAACCTGTGGATTCCTGGGGAACCTCTCTGTAAGCAAACAACAGATGGGGCAAATATTTGTCCAACTCCCTCCTAAACTCATTTGCAAATGTCCTTAGCATGGACTTGATTGTAGAGTTTAACCTCTCAACAAGACCATTAGTCTGGGGATAGTAGGGGGTGGTCTTCATGTGCTTTACCCCACAGGACTTCCACAGACAAGCCAGAAGGTCTGACGTGAAATTGGCACCTCTGTCAGTCAGTATTTCTTTTGGGAAACCTACCCTGCTGAACATTTCTAACAAAGCATTTCCCACCTTCTCTGCCTCAATGGAGGACAAAGCCACTGCCTCAGCGTATCGTGTGGCATAGTCCACTTCCACTAGGATATACTTTTTCCCTGTGGAACTTGGGGTACTCAGAGGACCCACCATATTCATAGCTACCCTCTGTAATGGCTCCTCAATCACAGGCAAAGGCATCAAAGGAGCTCTCAGCTTGTCTCCTGCCTTGCCTACCTTTTGGCACTGCTCACAGGTCCTGCAGTACCCTGTTACATCTTTGGAAATTCCAGGCCAATAGAAGTTCTGCATAATATGCCTTTTTGTATGTTTTATGCCCATATGACCTGCAAAGAGAATATCATGGGCTATGGCTAGAAGCGCCAGACGGTAGGCTCTAGGCACTACCAACTGTTATATTCTCTCACCTTCCAGCCCTCCCTCAGATGTCCACTCTCTGTATAGTAATCCTTTGTCCCAGTATACAGATTCCCCCTTTCCTTGAGAATTAGGTGCCTCCCTAGCTATCTGAGTCAGGCCTTGCAATGTAGCGTCTGAGAGCTGAGCCTGTCTCAACTTTCTCCTTGTAACCCTTCCCAGATCCCCTTCCACAGGAAGTCTGGCATCCTCTGACAGCGGTGACTCACTGTCAGCTTGGGTACTAGTACTCACCTCTACCTTTGCAGTTACTCTGTCCAAGGGAATAGCAGTACCCACAAGCAGCTGTGGCTCACATTCAGTCTCACTGCTACAGAGTAGCTCTCTCCCTGAAGTAACCACCTCACCAGTCCTGGCTGCAAATATGCAGTCTGTCTGGGTCTCCCTCAGGTACCAGACCCACATGCTTGTCTTCAAGCCTGACTGCATGTAACTGCACAAGCACAGGGTACTGCACTATCAAAATCATTCCCTATCAGGACATCTTCAGGTATATCCTCAAACACACCTACTTGCTGGCTTTCTTTTCCACCCTCCCAGTCAAGGTGAACCCTAGCCAAATATATTTGGAATGGGATCCCTCTTAAAGCCCTGACTGGAGTTGACTGCCCAGGCAAGTGGTGCTCCTCTGTAACCATTGCAGGCTTTACAATGGTTATATCAGAGGCTGTGTCTCTCTTGGCAATGGCCTCTTTGCCATTCACTACAATAAGATATAGCCTCTGGTGGTAGTTTGGTACCCATTATTGTCTCAAGACAACCTACTATAGCATTTTGTCTTTATCACTTACTGGCTCCCTCAACTTTGGTTCCCCACCTTGCCTTCGTGGACACCTGTATGCCACATGGCCCCACTGGTTGCATTCAAAACATTTAACCCTAGCTCCTGGACATGTACCTGGACTAGTGGCTTCCTCTGCTACTGGCAGATTCTGTTGGGGCAGTCTGTGCTGCCCATCATGGGTTACTTTAGACCCATGAGCAGTACTGGGGGCCTCCTTCCTGTGCAGGGCTGACCTTCTTGCCAGGTATAGGTCTCCCTTCTTCCCCAACTCATCTGAAGTAACAAATTGTCTATCAGCTAAACAGATCCTCATGTCCTCAGGCAAAGTACTAAGGGCTTGTTCCCCCACCAAAAGGTCTGCCAGCCCTTCAAAAGTGGTGACCTGACATCCAGTCACCCACCTATGGAAATAAGTGCTCAATTCAGCAACATATTCACACTCACTTTTATCTGCCTTGCGTCTATGCTCACAAATCTTTTTCCTATATGTTTCAGGTGTTAGCTTAAACAGTTCTAAAAGACATCTCTTAACAGCAATATAATCAAAACATGCAGCGTCAGACATTTTAGATAAAACAGTTACGGCTTTACCATGGTGTAAGGAGGTCAGGAACTGTACCCAGAGCCCTTGGTCAACTTCATACTGTTTACATACCCTCTCAAACATATGAATGAAACTATCAAAATTATCCCCCTCTTTAAACTGTGGAAGAATTTTACTGACCTTTTGTGCTTCTGGGGTCCTGTTATTCCCTTCCCCATTACCTCCATGACTCTGGTGAAGAGTCAGCATCTCATTCTCATGCTGCCTCTGCCTCTCTTGTTCCTCAGCTTGCAGACGTAACAGTTTCTCATTCTCCTCAGCCTGCAAACATCGCAGTCTCTCATTTGCTTCTAATTCCACATGTCTGGCCTCCAACTCAAGTCTCTTTAGCTCCAGCTGGATTTTTAAGTCCATTGCAGAAAGGTTGAGCTGTCCATTATCTGAGGGAATTATATCTCCACTGCCAGTCTGATTGTCCTCCTGGTTGCTGTTTTCTGATGCAGCTGTAACCAAGGCATCAATCAGGTCTGCCTTAGTCAGGTTTCCATGCACCAGTCCCCTAGCCTGGCACATCTCCGCCAGCTGGCTCCTTGTCAGCTTTCCATACTCCTCTGCTGACATGCTGCCTGCTCACCCTGACTAACTAAGCTAACAAAAGAAATAAAACAATTGTGATCTGAACTCTGAGTATTCACTGCATGGCTGATTTAGAATACAAAACACCTTCAAAGCTCACTGTACACAAGCTATAGGATTCATTCTACCCACGCCACTACAAGCCAATTAGTATTTGCCAACTAATTAATATGTGATGTGGATATCCCACCGCTGCCAAACAATTAATATGAGGATATCCCAATCACTGCCACCAATTAATATGTAAGGATATCCCAACAACTGCCACCAATTAATATGTGACACCCGTGCCCTGGCCCAGTAATCGAGAAGCCTCAATCCTCACCACTAACACCAGAAAGGGCATCTCATATGAGAGGAAAGGATAACAAATACACACAGTAAAGTGCAATTTCCCTTCAGAGCACACAGAGATCACAGTCAGTCCGGGGCTGGTCACTCCCTTGCTCCCCAGGTCCCCAATAAGACTCCCCAATGGCACAGCTATAGGGTCCAGATCTCAGCCTAGCTGGGCAAGCTAAAATCTCCAGCACCCTCTCTGTCCAACCAGTGCTTCATGTCCCTGCCCAAGTAGCTGACACACACACACACACACACACACACACACACACACACACGCACACACACGCACACACACACACACTTTGAGATAAGAGTTTACAGAACCACACAGACACTCCTGGGGAAGGCTGGCACAGGTTCTCCAGCTGTGCCCCTGCCACCACCCAGCTAATATTATCAGCTACCCAAAGGCCCTTAAAAGGGGTGGACAATTATTACTGTGCAATATTATTATCCATTTGGTAGATGTGACTAAATAGTCTCAAGGCTTATTAGAGTGACCTGGTACAGGATCCTTATAAACATGCAATGTACTCTTAGAGCTTAACTTATCTCTACACAAACCAGTCACAGTTAAAAGGTTTTAAAATATTTAGTAATAAATAATTAAAACCACAAGACAATAAATACTTTCTACTACACAGACAGTGCAAGTCAAGAGTTCAGAGATCACACAGAAATACTTAAAATAAATAAGTAGTACAGTTCTGACATCACAGAAAAACACAGTCTAAACTTTCTAATTTCTAGCTCTCTAAAAGAAAACACAAGTCTAAGATAACTTACATAAGACAACAGACAAAGTGCTGTAAGTTGGATGATCTAGACAAAAATGCTTAATAATGTATGTTTCTCATTGTTTAAATTGAAATGGCAGTTCTGATAAAACATTACATCATTTCACACTTTCCTGGTGTTCCCAGGAAGACAGAAACTGCATTTTCATTCTTTTACACTTAGAGCAATAAAGGACATTTCACATATAAATTCTGGTCATTAACTTTAGCCTTAAAACAATATGCAGGTAGCCTTCATCTAGCTGGGCCAGAGCCGAATTGTAAACAACAAAGACAGTCATGAAATAATTTTAATTTCAAGGACCAACAAGAATTGCTTGGCTTAGCTTTCTTTACAGCAGATGGCAATGTTGCCACATTGTTTCAAGTTCCACATTTCACAGCATATTCTTTCATTTAAACAAAAAAAGCTTGTAGTTTACTTTCATATTTACAAATGATAGAAATATCTGCACAATTATATCTGACTAGGCTGGCAGCCTTCACCCATCTCTACCAGTCTTCACAATATCCATGAATAAAAACCTATCCCCATCTAGGAAGGAGGAACTGGTTTCATTACTCCTTGGGATAGCATGTGATGAAGAACTAGTGGAAATAAAAGAGTCTGATCTGGAGGATGAGGAACAACTCCCTGGAAAGGACGAATTTCCTACCCCTGCCATCTGTAACCTTGACAAATGATCTTCAGAACTCATTTATCTGAAACTATCTGTTGCCACAGAGAAAATGGAGATTCTGACTTTCTGGAAGAAAAAAGGGGTGAAGGTAAGAGAGGGTCACCAGGTCTCTTGAATAGTCATTCAAACTTTTGGATTGTCCTTGGTTTTGGGAGGTTTGAGGCTTCTTTTTGGAACCTCCTTGCCATTTCTTCTTAACTGTCTGTTTACCTGTATTTTGTTGAGACTGTTTATTCTTTTTTTTCCAAAATTGGAAGAGCAGATAGAATCCCTTAGAAAATTTGGAAAAGGATGGCTGAAAAAATATTAGAGAGAATCCCTGGATAAGCTTAGTCCTTTTGTCACACTTTTTGAACACCTCTGCAGCACAGGGGCCAAAAACTAAATATGCATCCAAAGAGAAATTTAAAAATCTCATTTTTAACATAATCTGGGAGGTTCTGAGAATGCAGCCATGCAAACCTCCAATAAGAGTTAAGAGATGAAAGTCATGTTCTTACAGTCTTTGGAACAAAGGAATGGTAGATCAAACAATTTTTGTAGTAGTGCTACACACTGAGGCAGAAAGGGCACTGGGACTGGAAATACTTGTAGGGAATCTGCCTACCGCAATCACATTTTTCCCTCCTAGCTGACATCTAATACAGGAACAAATGGCAATAAACTGAGAAAAATAAAAAATGGTTCCCCATCAGGGGACTTTTCTAAACCAGTGAAAGCCAACTTTATCAGTGAACTTCACGTGTAGAAAAACATTTATGGTGTGAGACCTGCATTTGGAATGGCAATGAGATAATCTGAGGCGTATGCTCAAATGTCCACTTTTGTACCCTTACACAGGAGGCTCAGGTCATGCATCAAATGTATGGCTTTATGGAAGGCTTTAGCTTTGGTATCCAGGCTGAACATCTAGTTTATAGGAACAACCAAAGAAGCAAACCAGGAAAAACAACAGCCAAAAGATCCACCAAATAATTTATTTTGAACTCTGACGTCTCGGCCACAGCCTTCAAGGAGTAAAAACAAAAAAAACACAAGCACATATATACTAAGTAAATAATACCAATTAATTAATTAAAAAGAATTAACATTTATAATTAAAGCACTTTCCATTAAAATCCTCATTCAAGCCCAAAGGAGCCACAGTTTTAAACTTCAACATATATATACAATAATACATACAATAAAGCGATATCTATATATTTATATTTATATTTATTGTTCCAAAATGGTGCCCAAAATAGTGCCCTAAGCTACTACTATCACATTTATCATATGTAAAAAGTAAATGGGCATTGATTTTTTTTTCTTTTCATTTCCCTTCCTAATCCAGTTCCAGGAGCCTAAAGGCACGCTTTGTTTCAACTTAACTTTTTAAAAATTTTTTACATAACATTATATATAAATATATAAGTACAAGTACAAGAAAAAGTGTGATTAAAATAAACTAATATTTATATATATATGGAAAACAAGGTACAATAAAATTACAACTTCAAATTTTTAACACGTAACAGTAGTACCTGTTATGCCAATATAAACTTTTACTAAAAAATCTTTTTGTTTTTGCCCCACGTAAGAAAAAAAAAAATCTGATAATTTTAAAGTCTGGACACTGACAAAGAACAAAAAAATAAAATTCAAAATGTTGTGATAATTTTAACAAATTCTAAAGTAAAAAATGTTGATACAAAAATATAAAATATATATTTTTTTTTTTTCTTCCTGTTGCATATTGGGATCATTATAAACATCTCACCATATTTATTATAATTTATTATTTTTATTTTTTTTTACCCTTATCACTTTCTCATAACTTTTTTGTTTTACTATCCCCCTATCAAAAAAGATAAAAAAATAGTGATAATTCATTATTAAAATATATGTGGCTATATGGCACAGTCTGGAGATTCTTACATTCTTAACATTTCCCCATGGGGCAAAGCAAAGCTAAAGTGTGAGGTGACCACTAGTACGTGCCACATATTGGAAATTTACCCTCATTTATATTACCAAAAATGTACCAACTGAAATATAATCTGATATCTAGTTTATATTTGGTGCGATAAATATAAATCAGAAAGCTACAGTGTACTTAAAAATTTTAAATACCTATGCTTCTCCCACCTGATGAAACATGCTAACTTTTTCAGTTGTACATATATATATATATATATATATATATATATATATATATATATCTATATATATATATCTATATATATCAATTAGCTTAGCTACAAACAGTTCTAATTTGCTTTGAGGTGTATTCACAATGTTTATAATGTAAGCAATGTACTCATGCCTATTTAATAAAATATGACCAGCTGTCACTTCTCTGCTTTATTTACTGATACTATGTATTTATATATGATATAATGTATGCCACCATTTCTCTGCTTCATTTACTGATGCTATGTATTTATATATGATATAACGTATGTCACCATTTCTCTGCTTCATTTACTGACGTCAATATGTGCACACATGCAATACTGCTTGCAGCTTGGATGTATATACATATCTGCTTCCCTGACTATCTACATATACTACTGTACATAAATAAATAAATAAATGCATTATTCATTCTTGCTATATTCTCCTGTACACAAAATCATAAACATAATTTCTGGTGCACAGCTAGAAGCAATCTAAGAACTAGTTACTAAATTAAGCTCTCACGTGTCATTCCACCAATGCATTAAAAGAATAAAAATGTCTAATAAAAAGGACTAAAAAAAAACGTAATATTACTAACACTTTCCAGTTGATCTCACTCTTCATACAGCGTCTCTGAAATGTCACCAGACCAGTTGGCACTATAAAATACAAAAATATGCGATTAATTAACTTAAATATTACACTCGTTCAAAAATGTGTCTGTATGTGGAATACTTACTCGTAGTATAAAGGCTGGTAAAATACCAGAAAATTGTCCTGAGTTTCTGGTGTTTCTGTTCTGAGACATCTTCAAAAAGTCTACAGAGTGAGAGAGAAAGAGGTAGAGAGAGAGAAGAAAGTTTCACTCTATACAACTGCTTTACTTGCAGCTTCCCTGTTATAATTATCTTACTAACCAATCTTGCTCAGTCCAACTAAGCCCATTTAGTTTATGACAAATATTTCCAGCAAAACATGTTTCGTCTGACACAAGTGATTAAATTGGAGCAAACTTTACACCCTACTGCTTGTAGAAGTGTTTAAGCCCAGCATCTTTGCAAATAATGTCCAGTTACCAGCACTAGACACTGCATTACCTGTAAATATGATTACCTGCATAGAACCACAGCTCCTCCATAACTGGTAAATGATCTGCATTTATATTTAAAGTGCAACTCTTTCCCTGTAGCATATACCCACACATTCTTCAACTTGACTCCTACCACATACCGTGGTAATATCTTCTGTGGCTGTACTGGATCTTTTACAACAGTTGATACAGAGGGTTAGGACTGACCTGTAGTTCCTGTGGTACAGAGTGTGATACCCTTAGCCCTCATTTACCTACTGTGTGACTTTCAGCAAGTTACTCAACCAGACAGTGCTTAGGGACAACTAGGAATGTGAGCTAACTCCCCAGTGGTACTCTGAACTACAAACTTAGTAACTACCTATAAACACAAACAAGACAATTATGCCATTTAAGGTCAAGAGGATTAGTCATTGTAAACATAAATTATATGGTAAATACTCACACATCCATTTTATCTTGCTTCAAGGGGTCTTCAGGAGTATGTGGAACATTAGAACAGAACTCAACTATCATAAAATGACCCCAACAATATCAGAAAAATCCAAAAGGCAGAAGCAGAATTTCAGAACAATTCAGGACATGATTCACTGTAGCACTACCTTTCTAAAGGATACACTCACCATTTCTGATATGGAAGTCCAGGAGGTACTTCACGGTGAAGGCATTCATCTATAGACTCTGCAGGACAGCTATCTGCCTTGGAAGCATTTATGAACCAAGCATAGGAGGTTGCCATTTGTCTAGTCTGATGCTCTTTTACAGAACTACACAAAAGTCTCCTGGCTTCTGATGAGAGAATACCATACAGAGGGCAATCCACTTTGAAAGTGTCAGCTGGTCACCGCAATACTCCCTCTGCTCATACAAAGGGTACATTTATCCAGCTGCTGCTACCCTTACACTCTGCAGATAAAAATGTGCTTTTGCAGTGGAATCTAGAGTGTACTTACATACTACAATCCCTTCTGTTCTTAGCCTCCATAAGAAAATAACTGGAAAAGGTACTGGCTAAGTGACAGCTCAGGCATTACTTTGGGAAGAAAATGAAGACTGTCTCTCAGGGATATTTAGTCCTTATGGAAAACCGACTAAGAGTACTCACTCATAACAGCAAAATGCTTCACAATTTAATGAGACAAATAATGGCTACAAAAAAGGAGCATCGCTGAGGACATCAGCTTTAATTTTGCTGTAACAGTTAATTACAACAACGTTAGTCATCGAGTTCAAATCTCAAGAAGGTAATGGATTATTCACTGAAATCATGAGAAAGACACTCCTTCAGAAATTGCTTTAACAGTTAGCACTGATGTACTGATCTGTCTTCTAGATCATGAAAGGGCAAAATGGCTTACATATGAAAATGTGTGGCAGGGTGACTAAGGTATTTGAAATATGACGGGCACTGTCTGACATTAAAACATTATGAAAGGGACATCTCTAGACAAAAACAGAGAATTGTTTCCACTTGGATTTGTAAGTCTGTCAGCTTACAGAACTTTTGAAATTTCTTTCAGCAAGTCTGATGTCTGGCTCAGTATTACCTGAGAAGCCAAGCATTCGGCTAGATGTAGTCACCTTTAGACAATGCCTTAGCTCTCACTGTTTGGGCTGGAGTAACTGTGAAGGATCAAAGTTTGAAAGGACTGAAGTCAAGATTGTCTGGCCCTTATGAAAAGCAAGGAGGATGAGAGCCTGCTTTTCTGCATGAAATTTTCTAAAAGGCAAGAGGCCTGCAGAATTTCATTTTACTGACAGGGTAGATTCCACTAAACCTGCAGCAAGTTTCCAAGGAAAATTCTTCTTAAATTCTCCCATTCAGCTGCCCTTGCCACTGAGTGGTTCTGATCTTCCAGAGGAAGACTGAGAATGAGAAATCAGGAACAAAAAGTACTGGAATTATGGAATTTGCCATGGCTGAAGTTAAAGAGGTGCTGTTATCAGAAACCGGAGATGGAAAACAGGGTTTATTTTATACAGAGATGTTTAAATGATAAAGGAAATCACAATAAATAAAGAAGAAAAAGGTGGCTGCAATATTCTAGCAACATTTGCTAATGGAAATTACATGGTCCTCTTTGTCAAAAATATCATTATTTAGGAGACTGGCACAGATGACGACACTAACACCATAGGAAAGGACCTTTATCAACACTGATACTGAAATCTGCATTGGTAGTGTTGGCTCCAAAACACCCAGTGTAGGAAAAGGGTGTGGAGAAGAAACAAGTTAAGATCTTCATATTTCTTCTTATTTAGCCCCCCCGGAAATGGATGCAGAAGAGAGGATGCCCATCTCAAGCTGTACCTCGACTAGTATCTTCATCATCTTCTCCCAAATCAAATTAAGAATGGGGATATGAAGAGACCTGGCCAAGCACATTGAAAGGGAGAAGAAAGGCTTTAATTCCAAATACCTGGAACCTCTTTGTGGAAAAACTACTCAGTCTCTTCCTTGGTGCAGTTTCTTGCAAGACAGTAACCTCTAAGGTGGAAGCTTGCTTAGGGACAAAGCACTTAATCTCAGTGGATTTTGCAGAGGGAGTAGGCCTACTTCCTCTGGGATACCCTGATCCTCTTTGTCTTTCTTCTTTTCCTTCTGGATTAAGATTCAGAGGGAGAGAAGCCCTTTTAGAATAAACTTAATAGACTCTCCGAAATGCATTCCAGACCTGTAATTGTGGCAAATGTCACAACTGGTACCATAATACTCAACCCCCCCAGAGGCACATGACACAAACTTCATGTATGTCCTATGGTGGAATTTTACGGTCATGTTTACATTTTTTAATCCATGAAGCATTTTCCTTATCTTTTTCCATCCTCTAATTAGAAAACCACAACACAACAACCTTAAAAATACAGAAAAAAAAACAGGCCTAAGCTTATGTCGCACTTAGGCAGAAATGAGGAGATACACTAAGTTCTACTAACCAATGAAAGGTAAAGACCAAATAACCTCTAAACCTTCCTATAAAATAAAGAAAAGGCAACTTGTAGAAAAAGAACTGAAAAGCTGCTGGGTAAACAGAGCAACTTGCTAGGGTTAGGTGGGGCTTCCCATCAGGAGTATGCAAAGAATGATGGACTAAAGGAGTTGTATCTTTGTTTAATTTACAATAAGATTAAGATGGATGAAAATACTACAATGATGCATGCTCAAGCCCTTACAGAAAACAAAAAAGAAAGAATGTACTTAAAACTGAACAGCTATGCTAGAAACACCAATATAAAATTAAACAAATGCTGTGAAGCAGGTTACATGGTTGTGTGGAGAAAATCCTCATTCTAAGTACAATGAACAAATGTGAAGGGAACAGCTATACAAGAAACTCTACAGAATCATTAGTTTTGTTGGATAAAACATGGAAGGAGTTACTATGTTTACTGATACTGGATGCAATGCGTAGCATAACATAAATTCAGTTAGTTTAGTTATTTATGCTCTTCCTTTATTCCTGTTAGTAGTTGTGCAAAGAACAATATACTGAGTGTTAAATGATGTTTGAGCAAAGAGCTGAGGTAAAATTGTTCTTTAAGTATTTTGTTACTTTTTATATATATATTAATTTTACTCTAAATCAAAAACATAGTTTATATAGTAAGTTCTGCAGAGGAATAATACATTGACAACAGTTTGTTTATGCAGAAGACAGTTGTATGATGACAGAACAAAGAAAGATATTAGGCAAAAATGAGATTATGGTATAGACAGGTTAAGTACACTGAAACTGAAGCTGAATAGAGAAAAAAATAACTGACTGTGGGAATACAAAGAAGAAAATGGGTCTGAGTGATGTTCCATTTAAAAGTAGAAATATGGAAGATTATAACTGGATCTCCAGTCATAACCAAGCTGTTATATTTATGAGAAATAGATGTCAAGAAACCCATCTCAAGAAAAGTATGAAGCTTGAGAGGTAAATCTTGACATCCATTTTTTTAAACATATTCGGCACCTCTCTCTAGATGGATTTCTTACCATCAGTTTCTTGAACATATAACAACTACAACTTGGTTATGACTTGAGAACACCAGCCATAATTCTTTACAACACATGAAGCCTCGCCTGCTCCATTTATTACCAGTTAAATAAAGGGTGAGGGGGAAAGACAGCAGGAGTGCTAAATGGTTTGCAATTTTGAAAGCTGTACTAAGCTTAGTGATGCCATACAATTCTTTGTATTCTTTACAACACATGGAGATTCAGATTCAGAGAAAAAAGGAAAAAAAGCATAGAATCACAGAGTGTTTTAAAGCTCTGAAAGCTGTAATACACAGTGCTGCCTTATAAACAGTGGCCAGAAGCACAGTGCATCTCTGTTACTCCAACAGCTTTAAAAGCTGTAATACATATTGTGACAAAAAAGAAATGTGGCAGTCTGAAGTATATTGCAACTTTTAAATATGTTACAGGTTTCTGATGCAGTTCTTTGGTGACTGTTATTTATGATGTAGTGCAAGACTAGAGCATAACAGCAGTAAAAGGTACTTAACTGGCTTTGTTATGGCTCTTTCTTAACTCAGAAAAGTGCCTAACAAGGTTGCTGATTTCCCAAATTTCAGAGATTAATCATGGTGTGCCCCATACTACAAATACATTATGGATGACACGGGGGACAAGTTAGGATGATAAGGCAGCAGAGACAATATACTGTACAGAAATGGACAAGTACCCGTTGGACAATACAGTGTAGAGGGACATCAAGGGGTAAACGCCAGGCTGTCACGGGTGTCTAACCTGGAGTGAGGAAGAAAAAGATACAATAGTGTTTTAGTTTTACATATGATTCTTTAATTGGGGTAATGTACTATTCCACAAAGGATCAGTGCACATTGCCCAGCTGCCACTATTCATTACAAAATGGTATGTTGCAGATATAGAGACAAAAAAGCTTATACACAAAGGAAATTAACAATTTTAAGAGACAAACAGCTTATAAATACAATATATTAACAATTATAAGAGACAGCAATATTTCATGCTCAGCATTATCATAACATAATGTTCAATTACCTATCGGGCAGTTCTAACAAGATCAAGAAGCTGTCAGTATGATTACTGGATTCTCATGAGTTAATGACCTTTGGTCAGACTGAGGGGGTGCTGGTGGAGGTAGAATGTGAGAGGTGTTTTGTGACTGGAGGGTGATTAAAACCAGCATTTCACCTTATCCCAGAGAAAAAGTAGTATCTGGGAACATAAAGACTTAATTAATAGTCGTTTTGATTCATAAGAGTTAGTAAGAGTGAATCCAAGGTTTGGGGGACAAATTTGGAGAAGGGCATGGTCTATCAGAGGAACTGCATTGTGTAGTCTGTTGAGAAGTGGGGTATCTCCGTCATGAGACATAACCTGGTAAAATAATCAGTGATGAGATAATTTACTGGCCAAAGATGGGCAGATATTAGATTTCAGCCATCTGAACAGGAAAGATCCAAGCAATAGGATGTGTTTTTTGACCAGAAGCCACTTAGCTATATGGGGGACTGTACAAAGATATTCATTCAGAGAGGGCTAAAGTGATAAATCTCTTTATTTGGTTAACTGATGTTTGCAGGGCGACATTTATTTCCTGAGGGCTGAGGTAATAAAAGGAAGGCTTTATTCAAATAGGGCAAGAAAATGTTTTTTCAGTATTAGCTGTAGCAGGGAGGTAGAGGTGACAGCATTTTCCAGGCTAATAGAATGATTTTGATCATTTCTGATTTGGATTGTATGAGGTGACATTTCAAGGACAAGTTACAGTCAAACCAAAGTCCAATGTATTTGAGGTAAGGGGATTCATCTAATGTGATCCACAAAAGTCAAAAATCAACCAGTTGGTTAGTAAAGGTTTCTGTTAGCTGAGAGGTGGTACCAAAAAGGAAACATCTGTTTTTTTACAGGGTAAACTAATAAGCAAAAATGAACAGCCACTTTGTGAGTATGGAGGGGTCTGCTTCAAGATGCATTTTGATATGGGTAAAAGATCGGGAGGTTCTGTAAATGACCATTTCTTAAGTACAAAGAAGGATTTTGATGTCTGGTAGTGCAAAAGGTAGGGTGTTAATGCAGAAGAGCATATACTGTATCTTGGGGAACATCCTTGATAGGAAGGGAGCCGCAGATATGAAGGATATTTTTTTTTATTTAGCCATATCTACTATGAAGAAAGTTAGTGAACTATTTTACAACTTCTGAAATGGAGCTTTTGTAGGAAGAGACTAAAGAAATGGTGATTTAGTAGGTCAAAGTTCTTGATGAGATTACCAAAGATGAACGCTGTGAGAAGTTAAGATCTATTCCCAGAGCATGTCATTAGTGGATATTCACAGCATAGACCAGGGGTCTGCAACCTTCACAGTCGAAAGAGCCATTTTGGCCCCTATCCCACCAAATAAAATCTGGAGCCACAAAACCTATTTGACCCCTAAAATGAAGATAAAACATAGACAGCATATAAAGTTTTACATACAGTTATTATACTATATATAAAAGAGTGATTGTTGTATTTATGAAATTATAGAACTACAAAAAGAAAACTATTGATGTTTTATTGCTGTTTTTACCTGTTATAACAAAGGAAAACACCAAAATTTAATGAAGAGAAGGAAAAAATACACTGGCATGTCTAGACTTAATTTGAAATAAAACAAAGAACTATGCAGGCCTGTTTGAGTCCTTTCCTTATTTGTGGAAAATTAATAAAATAAAAAGAAGCCCACTTTGAAATAAATAAAACATACAGCTGCAGCCTAATAGCTTTAAAAGGAGTAAACAAAAATAGGCCAGCTGTATTTAATTATGACATAAGTCCATTTCAGTGTGTCATCATCCTCTTCTGTTTTTTTCCTCAGCCACATACAGTAATCACCTGTCGAGCCTGAACATAAAACACAACTACATCAGCTCAGGGTCCAAAATAATTTTTTTTTTTGCAAAATAATCGCCTATCAAATTATAGTGTTCTCACCTGTTTATTTTGATTTCTGTTTCTGAACATCACTGCTTAGCTTCTCTTTATGAGGGCTGTAAGACGTGACTTTGATCTTCACAGAGGGATGCATGCTGTCATCCATGATGCACAAGCAATATTTGCATTTTATGTAGTTCATGGTTGAGAAAACCTGATCGCATAAGTATGTAGATCCAAAGATGGACAGGACTCTAATTGCATACTTCTTCATGTTCATATAGGTTCATAGGTAGGCACTAGGCTATCGGCCCTGGGGCCTATATAAGCCTAGCCAAAAAGGTTCCCTGGCTTTCGCCACCCAAGAACGTTATTTTCCTGTGCCCCTGTCTAGCAAAGCCACAGAAGTGAGACTCAGGGTGAATTTCCTATTTTCCATCCAACTGTCGAGATTTTTCTTAATGAGCGCTAATGAGGAGCTTTACTTGACATGAATGGGTAGCCTGTTCCAGAGCATGGGAAGTCTCTAGGACAGGAATCTATCCCTCTAGCATGTTCTGTTTGTTGTAGTGGCAACGTTTAGGTCCCTGGAGCGTGTGGCTCGGACGGATTGTTTTTTTTTTTTTTTTTAAGTGTAGCATGTCCAACAGATTTGGGTTTGACATGGCTTTGTATGTTAGGCAGAGGTTGCCTCTGAGTAGGTGATAAGTGATGGAGTAGAGCTGGAGTTTTTTGAGACTGTCTACGTATGGCATCTGTTTGAGGCTGATAATCCTCTTAGTCAGGTATTTCTGTGGCCTTACTAGTTGTTGTAGATATCTTGCGAGGTACATGCCAAATGGGGCGTTGTACTCTATAATGGGTCTGATGAGGGATGAGTAGAGAGAAACAATGACCTCTTTTTTTTCTGAACCCCTTTGTGATGAGGTGTGCCACATAGAGGGATTTTCTGACTACTGTGGCGATGTGATTATCAAAGGAGAGACTACTGTCCACCTGTGTCCTAAGGTTTCTTATCACACTTTCAGTATTTAGTAGGCTACTATGTGGTAGTTCATGGGTACAGTATTTTTCCCAAAGAGGATGACAATGCACTTCTAGCATTGAGCTTGAGGCCATGACTTTGACACCAAGCATCAGTCTCAGTGAGGTCCCTTTGTAGAATGTCCACATCATTAGGCGATTCTATTATAGCACCTAGTTTGGAGTTGTCTGCAAACTTCATTAGCCAAAGACCTGCTGTATTAGCCTAGACTTCTGAGAAGTAGATGCCAAACAGGAGAGGACCAAGGACTGACCCCTGTGGTAGTCCACTTGTCACTGGTCTGAAGTAGGATTTGGAGTCGGCTACTTTCACTTTGTGGGTTCTGTCAGTCAGCCAGTTGGCCACCCATCTTGTGACATAGGCATTTATGTCCAGTCTAGTGAGTTTATCTATAATTCCAAAGTGGGGGATGGTGTCAAAAGCCTTGGCGAGGTCAAGATAGGCTATGTGCACTACCTTACCCTCATCCACGGCTCTGGTGACTGCTTCAAAGAAGTCAATCAGGTTTAGGAGACATGACCTACCTTTTACAAACCCAAACTGAGTGGGGTCCAGAGTTTGGAGGTTACCTATATCCTTGTTAATAAGCCCCAAGATGATACGTTCCATGGCCTTGCAGACCAGGCTTGTCAGGCTAATGGGGGGTAGTTCCCAGGGTCCATGGTGGCACCCCCTTTGTGGAGTGGGATAACTGTCGCTGTGCGCCATTCAGTAGGCACAAAGCCTGAAGTGAGGCTATGATTGAACATGGTACTTAGGTGGGGTGCCAGTTGATTCTGTAGTTCATGCAGAACGCAGCCTGGGATGTTGTCAGGTCCCATGGATACTGTGTTCTTGGCTTTGGAGAGTGTGCTCTTTACTTGTGCAGCCGTGATTACACAGGCTTTGCATTCTTCCAGTATAGTGATGGGCCCTTTGGGGGGGGTGAGGAGGGTGAAGTTTGCACTGAACCTATCTTCCAGGATGTTGCCAATATCAGTTGGTTCTGCATATTTAGTACCATTGTGCTGTAGCTCAGAGCAGATCTGAGTGTTGCCATTGAGATTCTTGACATAGCTGTAGAACACTTTGTGGTTGTCTTTTAGAATCAGTGGCGATTTTATTTTCGTAACTAGCTTTGGACGATTTTATGAGGGATCTCAGCTTCTTACTGAGGCTGACCAGGGACTTCCTGCAATCAGGGGATTTTACTCTTTTTTGCAACAGCTTCTTCCTTCTGTTGCAGAGTTTGTTTATGGCAGGGGACCACCAGATTGGCTTCCTTTTTTTGGAGGATAGCGTCTTGGTTCTGTTAGGGATGGCACGATCCATGCACTCGTGTATGTGCTTATACAGTGCATTGTACAGGGTTTAGCAGTCGTACCTTTATTTTCTGTCTCTATGGGTGTTGTGACGCTTGCCACTTCTGTTTTAAGAAGCATGAATTTGTCTTTGGAGAAGTTTTTTACGGTGGTTTCCTTAATGCGGGGTGGGGACAGGATATTGATGTCTAGGGTGATTAGCTTGTGGTCAGATCTGACTAGCAAGGTGTTGACCTCTGGAGTGGAACATCAGTTGCTCACATTGGTAATGACCAGGTACAGAATATTGCTACCCCTGGTGGGGCTATGAACAAGCTCATCCAGGGCATTGGAAGTTATGAATTCCAAAAAGCGTTGAGCAAATGAGTTAGTACGAGTAGTTTTCCCATTTGATGGTGGGGTAGTTGAAATTGCCCATTATTAGGGTATTGGGCTATACCTTAATATTACCCAGTACATCAAGAAACGTGGAGTGGGCATCCTGGGGTATGGTGGGGGATATGTAATAAGCTACAACCTGGATTGCAGTCTTGCCCAGTGTTAGTTGCACTTGGATAATTTCAGATGCATTATGTTGAGCAACTAGCCTGGAGGTGTGGATATCCTTAATGAATATGGACACACCTCCTCCTTTAGTGTTTCGGTCCAGGTTAAGTGGCCAAAAGGTGTGGTATAAGTTATAGCCTGGTAATGCAGGGGCGCTCTCTGGAGCCTTGAACCAGGTCTCCATCATTACACAGATGTTGATGTTCTCCATTTTAAGGAGTGCCTCAAGTGAGTGCATTTTGAGGTTTAGACTTCTAGCATTGAGTAGCATTACCCTCAGATTTTGCTTGCTTATACCTGCTATGGTGGTGAGTTTGTCATTTGAACCTTGCATAAAAAAGGTACTATAGGGGTGGCAAGAACCTTAGCCAGTATTGCGAATCCCAGGGGTGACAGGTGCAGGCCATCTCTGGCAAAGCATCGTGATCTGTTGATCATGTCGCCCCAGGCAGATAGACACTGGATCCCCTTAGAATGACACTAGAAGCTTAGCCAATTGTTGAAGTCAATCATTTTGTCCTTGTATTGTGGTATAATTCTGAGCTATGGCAGGATGCTACTCAGGGCTAGGGTCATACCTGCCTGGGCTGCATAATCTGAGAGCTCCTCCATGTCTCTTTTCATATATTCCAGGGAAGTATGTCTCAGGTCATTCACACCAACATGGACAATGACAGAGTCATATTTGTACTTGTGGAGTGAACTGAGTGCTTGCGTTATGTGGCGGATCCTGGCACCCGACAGGCAGCTGACAGTAACTTTCCTTATATGTGTCAGGAATGCCATTTCATGTTTCACGCACAAGTTTGTCGGGTTTGGGGAGGTTTTCAATATCGCTCCATTTGTGCTTCTGAGTGAGAATGGCCTTCTGATGGGCAACATCTTTGAGATCAGCTGTAAGGCTTTTGAACTTAGTCACCCATAAGTCTTTATCGGCTGTGTCAGCCAGTTCAATTGCAAGATCAGGTTGACTTACTCCTGTAAATGAGGACATGCTCAGCAGGGATGGGTTGATGCAGGTAGGATAATGTGCTACTTTCCTTTCTGAACTCACAGAATCTTTTCCCAAATGCAGTTTGCATTACAATGATTGCGCGCTGGAAATACTCACAATTTATGTGACTGCATGCTTCTTTGAACTCTCTCAGGGAGGGGAAGTGAGAGAGCGTACCTCTTTGTATATCACTGGCAAACACCATTATCTTACGTTCAAACACCAGAACATCATCCAAAATCTGCAGGGCCATGCTTCCTTTTCCCTAAAGGCCATTGTACTGCATGTTGAAGTGCACTGTCATATACACCATGAAGTGCAGCTTTTGCAGCCAATCTGGATGTTCCAGTTTGGGATAGGTGAGTCCCTTGCTTTCCAGGAAAGTTTTCACATGTTCCAGACATGCAGCAAACTGTTTCAGCACCTCTCCTCTGGACAGCCATCTGGCTTTGTTATGCAGCAGGAGAACCGAATATGCGCTGTCGACTTTGTCTAACAATTAACAGAATAGCCGGTGGTTTAACTCTTTTGCCATTATTTTGTCCACTATTTGAATGACAAGGTTCACCACCTCCATGCATTCAGGAGGAAATGTTTGAGAGCACAGTGCTTCTTGTTGCAGAATGCAGTTAAACATCAGCAGCTTTCAATCCAGTGACATCCTAAGTAAAGTCACAAACTCCTTCTGTGCTCTTCTCATACTAGATGCCCCATCAGTAGCCAATGACACCATGTAGGTGGTGTTTATTTCTTTAGCTTTTAAACAATTCACCACAGCCTCACAAATGCCTCCCCGTGCCCTGTACTTGGCCTTTTATCAGTATCAACACAATGCTTTCTTCCTGTGGCTCATCAGAGTTCACATATCCACATAACAGTGCTGTCTGCTCAATATTGTTTACATTTTTTGACTCATCGCAGGTGATTGAGTATACTGGAGCCAAATTAATGTCCTCAAATTGTTGACTGGTGATGTTTGCTGCCATCTTAATGGTCTTGTCCTTGACAGTCTTTGTAGAGAGAGAGAGGCATATCTCTAATTTTCTGAAACATTTCATGTTTGTTTTTGAAGTCCGAGAAAAGATACTCGGATATTTTAATGAATGATTCTTTCATGTATTCTCCATCTTTGAATGGTTTTCCACGCCTCACTATTTCTCCTAAGCTGACATAAAACTAGCAGCAGTTGCTAAGTTTACAGACTTTATCAACTACTTGAAAGTATATTTTCTCTGATCAGATTTCTGCAACAGTCCCGAAATCACTCTTTTTCATTCATCTTCAACTTGGTACTTTTCAGCAAATGCTGTGTGTTTGTTCTGGAAATGTCTTTCAACGTTACATTTTTTGTTGTTTGATAATTTCTCGGCACATATCAAGCATACTGGTAAGCCAGCATTGTTGTAGTGAAAGCAAATGAATCTGTCCACACAGAATTAAACTCTCTATTTTCTTCTGAGACTTTTCTTTTTTTGAATTTATCCATGGTTACCTTACAGGAGGTCAAAAACCGAAGATTAGCCACCTGCAGACAGCAGGGAAAGACAGTGGGCTGTAGATGTTGCAGGATGTGATGCATACTTTGGTTGACAAAATATTAAAACACTTTTTTTTAAATTTTATTGTCACAGTATTACCTCGATCTTCAAAATAAGAGGTGTTCACTTTGAAAGAAAAAAATAAAAATAAAATAAAAATAGTCATTATTTATTTCCATATTATTGTTTTTTTTCTCCAAAGCTACAGAGAGCCACTTCAGAGGGGTGGAAGAGCTGCACGTGGCTCCAGAGCCATGGGTTGCCTACCCCAGCACTAGGAAGTACAGTAGGGTAGATGGTGTGGGTAAAGTATGAAGAAGGACAGAAAGCATTGGGCATGTACAGCTTGGTAGAATTAAGAAAAGGAAGAGGCATGAAATGGACTCGTACCATCAGGTATCCATCAGATGGGGTGGTGTTAAAAAGAAGGTTGGGGGTGACAGTGGGTGGGTAGTATGAAGGAGAATGGTTTAAGCTTCAGATTAAACTTGAGGAAGTAACCTTTTATACGCAGGGTAGTAAAGCCCTTGAAATTCTGCTATAGACATCTGCTAAACACAGTGGTCGAGTACAGGTCAATAAAAGGATTCAAGAGAGCATGTATTAGGTAGAAGAGGGAGTAGAAATTATCAAATGCAGAGGAAAGTTGCAACAGTTAGATGCACTTTGGTCAGTTTACTTGCACGCAAAACTTCAAAGATGAAAATTGTGGAGTCTACCATAGTTAGATGGACTTTGGTCAGTTTACTTGCATGCAAAACTTCAAAGATGAAAATTGTGGAGTCTACCACAGTGCTGAAGGCCAGCAGAAATCAAAAATCAAATTATATAAAATCAAATTATATAAAATCTTGGTAAGAAGTTGCCAAGAGTCAAACCTGAACAACCAATTTATATTTCTTAGGATCAGCAGAGAATTATGAAGATGACTCCTCTTTATGTATGCCAAGATGTCACAGTCCTAATGCATTCATATGAATGAATTACTCCTAATCTAACTCCTTCTTGGCTTTTCATATAAAATTTCATGCTGCTGCAGACTGAATAGACTTTTAAAACCCTAAGGACAAACCAGAGAATGCTGTTGTACAAGCATCCTTGTCCTAGTTATGAAAGCTGATTTACTTATATTCAAACACTCATTTTTGCACCTCTTTCCATTCCTCCTTTATGAATCATATATGTAAGGATAGCAGTGATATATCAGTATGAGACTGTGATTAAAACACTGGTGTTAATGGTGCCATGTATTCTCAAGTCAGACTCTAAACAGTGGATGAACATATTTTCATACTAGTTGATGTAATTAAGACTGAGACAGTGCTGGGCTATGTTCTGAAGGCATCACAGCTGGAGCAGCAAAAATAACCAACAACAGGATTGTCCATGTAGCCTTTGTTACTGGCAATTAAACTATTTAATAAATCGGTTTAAATAGCACCTTTCACTTGATAGACACATCTTTTGCCTTTCTTCATGTTATAGACAATTGTTTGAGGGAGAGATGTTTCAGGTTAAAGTTTTGTTAGATTTTTAAGCATACTGTAGTACCAATATTATTCTTTCTCTTTTTGGATAATGTGGCAATTAGACAGCAGGGTCACTACTGGTATTTTTAAATATTATTAAAGTGTACATCTACCCATTTTTTTTCTTAAGTGTATAATAGCTGACTCCTACAAGGCAAATTTGTTAATGGCAGGTAAATCTTTCACTGGCTTGTGTTACTGTATTTTGTATGCAGATATTTATTTTTGCTACATTTACAGATATCATCCACTGACTGACCTCAGGTTATGCTGTTTACCTTCCCTACACTCCCTTTTGTTAGTTCTTTCCTGAAGTGGTTAAAAGCCACGAGTGCTAATTGTTTATACACCATCATAAGCATTGCAGAAAACATTTCTCTGTATGCAGTACATAATGTTCTCCTTGCTTGGGTGAGGCACGCCTTGTGTGCAATGCCATAATGTAGGCAGTTACGTGTGTCATTATGCACATTTCTTGTGGATGAGGATGTACTCCAAGTCTGAAAAAAAACTCCCAGTGTACCCAAAGCCAGCTTCTTTTATTTGCCACACAAAACTCCTTCAGCAGAAGTTAACTATTTCTTCCTCTAATTTAAAGAAAGGAAAGTACTGTGCTGAGACCTGTCATGCCTAGCTAATTCTCTATGACCTAAATACACCATGGTCAGTACAGGTACAGGACCCTTTACCCCTACATCATTAGCACAGATGCAGTTTCTATTGATCTATCTATCTTTGACTAGGGTAGAGAGTTGATACCCCCAGACCACTTTCACATTGATGTTTCTGATGAATAAACATTAAATGATAATGCACTGCAAGATTGAAGTAATATCAGATTATAAGAGCAAAATTCAAAAACTTAAAGAGAAGCAAAGAGCATATGAATAAGTCATTGCAGTTATTGACTGCCCTGAACACAGACTCCAAGCCATCTCTTCACGTGGGAAGCTCATCTTTCAATATGGATTCTGCTAAGCAATTACATATCATTTAAAACAGGAAACATTTTCATGGGTCTTGCAAATCTGCAGTTTTATGAGCACAACCCCAAACAGAATTGATTAATTTAATTTCATTCACATGTTAACTAGGTACACTCATTAGGCATAAATGCCTCTTTTCTGGGGTGACCCTGGACAAATGTCTAGTTAAATGACTTGCTTACAGTCATACAGTTTGCAAGTGGCAACTGTAGGAATCAAACCTAGTAATAAAGGAAAATGTTCATTAATAGTTCATAACTCTTAAGACCCAAAATATAAGGTAGGTCATTAACTAAGAAATATGTGCAAATGTAGGGAAAATACAGTTGTTTGAGATGTTCACCTTTACAGCAGACTTTCAACCCTGCTTAAATCTTTCTAGAATTCATTACATTTTGGTAAAGAACATGATGGGACACCATACTGTCTACAGATCGGGTTGATCAATGGTTGGAGATTTACCTCTGCAAGCCTCAGGCAGTATGGATCAGATGACCCCCAAGTCATTTCAATTAACAAGGCGGCAGGGCTGCAGGAAAGAACTAACCTTTATACTTTGAGTCAGTGCCTCCTGTAATGAATACTATTTCTTTCTTTTGCATGTCAGATAAAGCATCTCCCTCATCCATCTTTATAGAAAGCCATCCAGGTAAGTCCCTGCCACCATCTAAAGATAACAGTACGTGAAGGCAGTGAATTTTTTAGGCGTTATACATATTTTCATAAATTAGGTTACAGCATTCTCTGCCCTCAGTAAACTCAGGATTTAATAACCATTATGTTCATCTCAACATCCACACAACAAACCTATAGCCATAACCTCAATATATTGAGACAAAATACACGCAACATATGATACAGATACAAATCCAGAGGAAAGGTGGGTTGGAATTACTTGAGATATAACACAGGTTCATAGGTATATACTAGGCTTGGAACTTCCAAGGCCTTTATAAGCCTAGGTATGCAATCTAACCCAGTTGTGCCCTATGGGTGTTTCTTAGGAGGTGATATGTTAGGAGGTTTCTAGAGTTTATGTGGGGATGTGTTAGTTTGGGCATTACAGTCTGCCTCTGTCTATCAGAGACATGGGAGCAAGACTTGGGGTGAATTTCCAATTTCTCATCCATTGGTCAAGGTTGCACTTAAACAGGGTTAGGGATGGACTCTGTTTCACATGGATGGGGATCCTGTTCTAGAGCATGGGGATCCACTGAGACACATATCTGTCTTGCCAACATGCCTTAAGTCGCAAGCAAACCTGAAATCCCTGTATCTATTGGTTCTGATACGGTTTGTTTTGTGGATGTGCAAATGGTCCATCAGAGCTGGAGCTGAGGATCCAGTATCTGTCTGCCTGGGACGACATGAACGACAAACCACGATGCTTTGCCAGAGATGGTCTGCACCTGTCGCCCCTGGGATTCAGGTTACTGGCTAAAGCTCTTGCCACCACTATAGTGCCATTTTTAGGCAAGGTTCAAAGGACAAAACCACCACTGTAACAGATACAAGCATGCAAAATTTAAAGGTAATGCTACTCAATGCTAGAAGTCTAAACCTCAAAATGCACTCTTTCGAGGCACTCCTAAAAATGGAGAACATCGATATTTGTGCAGTAACTGAGACCTGGTTCAAGGCTACAGAGAGCACCCCTGCAATACCAGGCTACAACTCTTTACCATACTTTTCGGCCACCAAACCAAGACCGAAACACTAAAGGTGGAGGAGTGTCCATATTCACCAGGGATATTCACACCTCCAGGCTAGTTGCCCAACACAATGCATATGAAATTCTCCAGGTGCAACTAACACTAGGTAAGACTGCAATCCAAATTGTAGCCTGCTACAGATCCCCCACCATGCCCCAAGATTCTCTCTACACCTTTCTAAACATACTGGAAAATACTAAGCTACAACCAAATACCCTAATACTGGGTGATTTCAACTACCCTCCATTAACTGGGAAAACTACTCGGGTACCAACACCTTTTCCCAACGGTTCTTGGAATTCATAAATTCCAACACCCTGGATCAACTAATCCATTGACCCACCAGGGGCTCCAATATCCAAGACCTGGTCATTACCAACATGGGAGATAGATGCTCCACACCAGTGGTCACCCCCTCATTGGTCAGGTCTGACCATAAGCTAATCACCCTTGACATCCACATCCCACCCCCACCCCCCAGTAAGGAAACCTCCATAAAAAACTTCTCCAAAGTCAACTTCATGCTACTCAAGTAAGAAGTGACAAACCTCATGACACCCATGCAGACGGGAGCTGAAAGTTTGACTTCTGAATCCTTTGCTAAGGCACTGTACGAGCACATCCACTTATGCATGAACCATGCCATCTCAAATAGAACCAAGATGCTCTCCTCCAAAAAAAAGGAAGCCAATCTGGTGGTCCCTTGCCATAAACAAACTATACAACAGAAGGAAGAAACTGTTGCAGAAAAGAGGAAAATCCCAGGCTGCAAAAAACTCCTTTACCAGCCTCAGTAAGAAGCTGAGATCCCTCATAAAATCCTCCAAAGCTAGTTACGAAAATAAAATTACCAAAGATTTCAAAGACAACCACAAGGCATTCTATAGTTATGTCAAGAATCTAAATGGCAATGCTCAGATCTACTCTGAGCTACAACAGAATGGCATTAAATGTACTGATCTCAAGGATATTGCCAATATCCTAGCAAATCGATTTAGTGCCAACTTCACCCCCCCTCACCCCCTAAAGGGCCCATCTCAATACCAAAAGATTGCCAAATTCCGGTAATCACGGCCACACAGGTAGAAACTGTACTCTCCAAAGCTAAGAATACAGCATCCATGGGACCAAATGACATCCCGAGCTGTGTACTACATGAACTACAAAATGAACTGGCACCTCACCTAAGTGTCATGTTTAATCATAGCCTCACCTCAGGCTTTGTGCCCACTGAGTGGCACACAGCTACAGTTATCCCACTCCACAAGGGGGGATCCACCTTGGATCCTGGGAACTACCATCCCATCAGTCTGATGAGCCTGATCTGCAGGGGCATGGAACGCATTATCATTATAAACAAAGACACTGGCAACCTTCAAACACTGGACCCCACCCAGTCTGGGTTCGTGAAGGGCCGATCTTGTCTCCTGAACCTGATTGACTTCTTTGAATCAGATTCCAGAGCTGTGGACGAGGGTAAGGTGGTCCACACAGCCTATCTGGACCTTGCCAAGGCCTTCGACACCATCCCCCACTCTGGAATCATTAATAAACTTACTAGGCTGGGCATAAATCCCTATGCCACTTGATGGGTTGCCAACTGGCTTACTGAGAGAACCCAGACTGTAAAAGTAGCCGACTCCAATCCAGCTCCAGAAAAGTGACAAGTGGAGTACCTCAGGGTTCAGTTCTGGGACCGCTCTTATTTGGCATCTACTTCTCTAAGTACAGGCCAACACTAAGGGACTCTGACTCACAAAGTTTGCAGATGACTGCAAATTGGGAGCCATTACTGAATCCCCAAATGATGTGGATATTCTACAAAAGGGCCTTACAGAAACAGATGCTTGGTGCCAGAGCCATGGGCTCAAGCTTAATGCCAAGAAATGTACAGTTATCCCCTTTGGGAAAAACCATGTACCCATGAATTACCACATAGGTGGCAGTACACTAAACATTGAAAGTGTGATGAGAGACTTAAGGACACAGGTGGACAGTAGTCTCACCTTTGATAACCACATCGCCACAAAAGTCAGGAAATCCTTCTATGTGACACACCTCATCACTAAGGGCTTTTCATCCAGAAAAAAGGAGGTCATTGTCCCCACTGTACTCATACCTCATTAAACCCATTATAGAGTACAACGCTCTGTTTGGTATGTACCTTACAAGACATCTGAAATAGCTGGAAAGGCCGCAGAAATACCTCACTGAAAGAATCACAGGCCTAAAGCAGTTGCCCTATGCTGACCATCTAAAAAACTCCAGCTATACTCTGTGGCATATCATCTACTCAGAGGCAATCTCTGCTTAACATACAAGGCCATGTCAAACCCTGAGCTGTTGGACATGCTCCACTTAAAGAAATCCCAATACCTCAGAGTGACACACTCCAGGGATCTAAAATTTGTCATCACAAAGAACAAAACATGCTGGAGAGATAGGTTCCTGACCCAGCGACTCCCCAAACTCTGGAATAGATGGCCCATACATGTCAAGCAGAGTGCCTCCTTGACCCTCTTCAAAAGGAACCTTGATGATTGGATGGGAGATAGGAAATTCACCCCGGGGATCACATCAGTCACCCTGCTTGACAGGGGTCCTGGGAAGTAAATATTGTGGGAAGAAATATCCAGGGAATTGTTATGGCTAGGCTTGTATAGCCCTAGGGCCGATAGCCTAGTACCAACCTATGAACCTGGTTTGCCAGGCATAGACTGCCTTTCAGTAGTCTGCAGGAGACAAGAGTATAGATGTAGGGTTTTAAGATAATCTATATAGGACAATCTGTTTATACCCTGGGTTATCCTGGTAAGGAACCTTGGTGTGTCTACATGTTGCAGTATGAAACAAACCAAGCAACGCTGATACTGAACAAGTGTTTAATAAAACAAAGCTTTCAGGTCAAACAAACACTTCATCAGTGTATAAAATACTAACACATGCTAACCATTTCTATATATTATCAAAAATCACACAGCCATTAATTATTCAATTAAACAATCAGTCCTAGTTAAAAAACAATAGTTGCAGAAGCACATAACTCTATTTCAAACACATTTGTTTATACCTTTGTACATGTTTTAAAGAAACAATCTGGTTTAAACCTGGTAATACATCAGCACAAAGGCATATTATCCATTGATATTCCTTCATCTCAAGCTTATATATATATAAAAAATGGTTAGTATGTGTTAGTATTTTATACACTGATGAAGGATTTGTTTGACCTGAAAGCTCAGTATCAGTGTTGCTGGGTTTGTTTCATACTGCATCCAGTCTTAGTTTTATGAACTAAGCTTTATTCTGCAACTGTTTGGCTTTTTGAGAATTGTGTCTACATGTTCCCATATCCCTGACTACTGGATCAACTCTTACAGGTGTCTTTCGATAGAGTAATTAGCCTGGGTAGCAATTTTACTAAAAGGCACCATAATGCATTTCTTGACATTGAGTTTTAATCCGTGACTTTAGTTCCAGTCATTTGTCTATGTTAGACCCTTTTGTAATATGTTTGTGTCACAGGAGGAATCTATGATAGTTCCCAATTTGCAGTTATCTGCGAACTTGGTCAGCCAAAGGCCTTTGACATTAGCCTTTACCTCTGAGAAGTAGATGCCAAATAGGAGCCATCCTAGCATGGAGCTCCAAGGTATCCCACTGGTGACCATTTTTTTAGTGGAGCTGGTATCACCAGTCTTGACTTTCTGGGTCCTATGTCTGAGCCAGCTGGCAAAACAAAGAGTTATGTAGGGGTTGATGCCCAGTTCAGTGAGTCTGTCAACTATACCTGACTGAGGTATTTTATTGAATGCCTTAGCCAGGCCCAGGTCAGTGGTATGCACTATTTTTCCCTCATCCATCGTCTTGAAGTCCACCAGGTTTAGTAGGCATGACCTTCCTTTGACAAAGCCAAACTGAGCTGGGTCCAGTGTCTGAAGTTTGCCTATATCTTAGTTGATCATTTCCATGATAATTTGTTTCATGGCTTTGCACATTACACTGGTCAAATTAATATGGCTGTAGTTTCCTACAAATTACAGTAAAATAACAATAGGGAACACCTCTGACCAATACAACATGCATTATTTGTTCCATCTCTAACTTTGCAAAACTCATTACATTTGGATAGAGGAATAAACATTGAAAATACAAGTTGCTGAAGCCTCTATCCAACATACCCTGAAAGAGTGCCATGACAAAATGTATTACCTTAGCCTTGGATTGAGAGTTCAACTTGTAATTCTTTGTAAAGGTGTGAACAGAAGACCAAGATGGCAGATCCCATTTAACCCCCCACTGAGACCACTGAAAAGAATCTTTTTTACTGGAACAAGCCCAGACTGGACCATGCATGACCTTCCTAGCATTGCCATGGCAAAACGCAATAGATAGCCAACTGGAAATGGCCTTTTCACCCATAGGAATGTCTGTCCTATTCAGAGCAAAAGACATGAAAAGCTGATCCAACATTCAGATCTTCTAGGCTAAATATGGTCTTTTAGACTTAGCATTGTGGGGCAACTCCTCAATCACATTTTGGGAATGTGTGCAAAAAGATGATAACAGCATCTCTATCTTCATATTCAAAGCAATAGCCATAGATATGATGTTTATATTTCTGGTCCAGTTTAGTACATATTTCCAGTACACCCTTGGCCCCAGCTGGAGTGTCATGCTTTCTTTGGCAAGTATGATTCGCCTCAGATGTTTGAACTGCATCAGCTGCCTTTCTCAAAGGCAGTACCCTTGTGGCAGGAGTCTTGTAGTACCCTCCCATGGGATGACTGAACTGGCCACACACAGACACACATAGACACACACAGACACACACACAGACACACACACACACACACACACACACACACACACACAGACACACACACACACACACACACACACACACACACACACACACACACACACACACACATATCTATGCTGCTAGCCAAACCTCATTAATCTGTTGTGTTGTTAGAGCCAAAATCTCCATCTTAGTGATCTGGCTTTTTTTTTTTTGGTTTTATCCAAACTCCTGTAATGAGGGGAAATGAGAAAGCCTACAGAAGATCATCCATATAAGTCTTGAAAAATCATCTTCCACCCTAGTCTAAGAGTACAGAAAGTTGTCATTGCACCCTGCTGTATGGATGCCTAACAGCGGAAACTGCCAGGCTGACATCGATAAGGCAAACATCTCTGTATTTTACTGTCACTCATAATACAAGTACACAATGAGGGTTAGACTGTCTGCAAAGATGTTCTGATTCAAGCCCCAAAGCTTGACAGCCATCTTGCATAAATGGTAACATTAGGTGTTACCTTGCTTATTTATTTACCACACGACCCTGGTGTTCCCAAAATTTATTGCGGAATCCCATTATGCAGATGCTTCTTGAAAGTTTTGATAGCCACAAAAACTACTAATATCTCTTTTGAATGAATGTCAGTCAGCCTGAAACAACTAATATGCATCCCTTATGAAGCAGGTTCCCATATGAGTGTTGCAGCTTACACTAGAAGTGTCCATCATCAGAAACTGAAAAGGAAGAGGCATACTGAAGGTATGACCACTTTCAACTAAACTTTTAAGACCCACTGAAGAGTTTCCATTACTGAGGACAAATCCAGCAGCAAAAGCTTGTCTAGGAAGTGTAGATACTGGTCCCAAACACTATTAGCTAACTCTGAATCTTCCAGCAGTTTAATGTGGCATTCTGAATCATCAGAATCCAGAGGAAAGATCTATCAGAGGGAATTTGCTGACTCTCAGCCCACATAAAGTATGGCAATATTAACATATATGGTCCTTGATGGCAGAAACTACTTTACCCTCCAAGTTCACAACAGCTCTGAAAAAGACCTTTTGCTGAGACTATAAAAAACTCAATTTCTGTTTGCAGATGGTAAACCTCAAGTAAGCCATTAAAAAAAAAAATCACCAGATTCAAATACTCCAGTAAACTGCCCTGAGACTGTATATGCAGCACCAGGCAATTATCCAACTATGAACAAATTGTGAATACCTCTCAGCCAAACATACACCACAGCTGAGGACAGGCACTGAAAAATATCCCTGGAGTAGTTACTGGTCTGAATAGAAATATGGAAAATGAGGATTACTTTACTGCTCACGACTCACTATCACTGCTGATGATACGAAGCCTAACATGTCAACAGTGACACCATATCAAAAAGAGTACTTACACAGAAAACATCAAACGGTGCAAGCACATTTGGAGGGGAATGGAGCCTGGATGACAAACTGTGTCATATGACCAACTTTTGTTGATATAGGCAGCTGGGAACAATGAGATCAAGTATTCACCCCCAAAATGAAATGCTTACCCCTGCACCTGAAATTTCAGAATACCCCTCCATTCTTGAACTTCCAAATGTAGTATTAAGCATCCTTCAGATTCAGAGTAACCATATGTGCCCCTTAGGAGAACAGTGGTAAGAAGGTAATCATCCTGTAAGCAAAGATAAAAATGAATGCATTGATAAAAACACAACTTTAAAACGCAATAAAAGGAAAGGACAGCACGTCTAAAAACAAAAATGACTTTTATTTGGTAAACACTTTCACTTCCTATACGGCTCTTCAACAGACCTCATACACTCCATAAAAATTCAAATCAAATTCAACAATAATTACAGATAGGCATTAAGCAATGTCAATTAATCACTCTATTAAACAATAGGTCTATCTTTCAAAGTCGGTTTTAAAGGAACAGTTTAATTCAGACCATAGTCTTTATCAGCCTGTAATAAAATCGTCCATCTCAATTTATTATTTTTAGTTCTATTTTCAATATCCCCTAGTACATTAGCTGCAGTACCAGTACTGTGGTGGTGGTGCTGCAGTAGCGTTGTCGCCTCTCAGATAAACGTTACCCTGTTCAATTCTCAGCTACAGCGTCTTCTGTGTAGAGACATGCGTGAATGGACGTACCTTCATTGAAGGTTGTGCGTCAAGGCTGGCAACTCGGCATGTAAAAATCTACTGCCAATCATTAGCAGACTGGAGTTTCGCTGTGGCAACCCCTAACCGTGAAAAGCCGAAAGAAACAACATTAGCTGCAGTACCACAAATTTAAAGGAATGTACAGGATTATAAATATTTGTATGCTTTGCTAAAGCACTCTTACTCTTTGACTTCCATATATCTAGTACATGCTTGGGGATTCTCAATCTGTATGAGGTCTGATGAAGCACCATATATGCCTGAAAGTGCCTACTGAATAAAAGTCAGTTTTGTTTCATCCATGCTGTCGTTTCCTTTTTATCATCACATAAACTTCCTTAACCTGACAAACATGGTGAGATGGGGTAGATACAGGATGGAGCTCTGATATTCCTCTTTCTCTGCCTTGAGACAGACTCTGAAATCATAATCTGTTCTTTCAAAGACAAGCGGAACATTTTCATACCCCCTTCCTTAACACTAACTTTTGGCAGGGGAACACACCACCCAGGAGGTACCTGGATCCCTTTGGAATACATTATGGACCTATCTTGGAGATAAAGTTTACTCCTTAACCCTTTAACCATCACACTTTTCATGCATAGGTCTGCAGAAACAGCTTCTTTCTCAGCTGCTCCTCCATCTTGCTAGTCTGAATGCAATCATCAACACATTCATCACCTGAGTAAAACTTAAGGAAAGTAGGTCCCCAAGCAGTCATCTGCTGGTCACATCTTTTTTCTGTATGTTTGGTATAGAGCCCAATGAAATTTGTAGCACTTGACCTTCCCCATCTCTGCCCCCAAATTCTTTTATTATAACTCAGCTCCTGCACTAGATTTCTGGAATTTTGTACACTAACTTGTAAATAGCTGCATCCTGAGCTTTCTGACAAAATCAAGATATGTCCTCAAATTCCAAACAAACGTTTATAGGTTCATAGAATAGTACTAGGCTAACTACCTTTGTGGGCCATTTTAAGCCTAGCCAATTACCCTATGTGAACATCACCTTTGGTTTATAAGGTAATCACCTTAACCATTATGCCAACCTCCCACCCGACTCCCCCCACCCCCACTCCCACATTCATGCCTATGAAGTGTAAATGACAAATGGGTGAGCAGAAAGAAAAAAAAAACACAGGGCTGTTGAAAAGATGAACGTGTGAGTGAAAAGTAATTTTTGAAGTGTTTCTGCTATAAATATAAAAGGGAAAATCTGGAAGCCATTTATTATATATTATAACTGTATCTGACATACTTAGAATTGTGCATTTCCTCAGATGGGCATCATAATTTAGACAAACATCTGCCTTTCCAACCAACTGAGCACACACATTAATCACACTGCTTATGGCATCTATTTTATAAAGCAAACTGAACTTGTTTCTTTTCAGTGAAACTAAATAATGTTAAACTTTCCTGTAGCACAATCCCATCTCCTCCAGTGATGGACCACCATCTGTCTTGTGCTGCATTTCAACCCCCTTACCATGGTAGAGTTCTCAAACAACCCCATGACTCTCATGAGTCCCCCCTCACAGCATCAAGCAAGCCCTCACCATTTCTTGTGATTCACTTCTGATAACAGTTAAATATGTCCAAGTAACATTACAACAGCTAACTTTTCTCCTTCCTCCTGCATTTAACTGCCATCTCTCCTTACTCACCGTTTGTTATTTTAAATGTTGTCACAGTACAGAAATACCACTTACCTGCTGAAATTTATATCTGGATAATTAGAATACTCAGAGCTGGGATTGGTTGCATTCCGATGAGGAAATGTACAAAAGAAGGCATTGGCCAGCAGGCAGGCAATCTGTCTTTGGGACATTGTAAGGGTATGTTCTTGGCCTTTTCTAAGCAAAGGGATAGGCTGTAAAAGAGACATAAATCTTAGAAAAGATTTCAGTTGGATAACAGCTTTCAGATTCTCAAAACAAACAAGCTATTCGATATTTAGTGATATAGGTCAACATATTGCAAATAATAAAGGCAAATACATTTCAGTATGAACTCATTAAATTCCATTAACCCTGGCATTTGTCCTTGTAAAAGATGGGACACTATTCAACATACTTAAAATGTCATTATATTTCTTTTCAGTCATAACATGGGACTTTCCACTTTCGGTACATTTCCGTTATCGGGGCAACATGTCTAATCAGCACTTGGAATGTTAGCAAGTGGTCGTGCACTGATGCCGCTGATGTGGGTACACCCTTCACTGTAATTCTAACTGATTGTGACAGAAAACTTCTAACTTTATGAGGAAGGGACCCAAATATTTTTCAAAAACATGGAGATGGTGTGAAAATATGGACAGTTAACAGGTATGCTGATTGCTTACTGAAATGCATATAGAATATCAATAGTAATGGTAATACACATCATTTAAGAATGCACAATAGTTAACATTTCTCTTTTTAAAGTGGAATTTTGGGTAATATGAACTGTTTAAGGCCCCACAAGAGGTCCATTTCTCCGAAATGAGGCACACTTCAGAGATCTGTGAATCACATGCCTGCAACTGATCTTCCCATGGAAACTCCCGGGGTGTTCCTGGGATCATCATTCAAAATTGGAGGTGTCCCAAGCTCTCTCCCTCTCTCATACAATGATGGTGTGTCTATTTGATGTAGCAGTCTGATGAAGTCTCATTCTACTGTAGCTACCGATGAGAGCACTTAATGTTTTGTGAACAAATCAGAGTTTTTGGTTAATTCTGTGGGATGTACGTATTTGGTATAACACGTTTTTGTACTGTTTTAACATTGGAAGTTAACAACTTTATAAAATATATACTTTATTACTTCATACAAATGTTCTTTTGGAAAGTATGCTGCAGTCAACGCCTGCTTACAGTACAGTGTCGTTCATGTGTAGGAGACGAGGCAAAGAAGTGGCACGCCGGTGTAATGCGTGTTGCTTGATAACGGAAAAGTACCCCACTTTCATATGAACTTTTACCAGAGATTAGAATAAGTGACTTTAATTTAACTTCGAGGGCTGTTGCAGCACTTTCTTCTACTACATTTTAATTTATCCCTTATGTCAAACACCAAGGACAGTTGTAGTACCTATATTTTTGTAATGCTTAAGACAAACTCTATATAACAAGAAAACTATTCATCTGGAAAGGATTCGGAATGTAGTACTGGTGATCCAGGATCAATGACAGTTAATGTCACTAAAGAGCTGGTTAGTTATGATCAAGTATCTATGGCAACACAGCAAGGCCCAAACATGGAACATACTATCTACTGATGAAGACCATGGTAACAGTCATACAGACCAGCAAACACAAATAAAATAAGAGGGCAATAGTAAGTATGTAACATCTGTATATGAGGTACATAATGATGCAATCTAATGGCATTGCGTACATGTCTATGACATCCAGCTTGCAAATGGGAACACTGTCAAATTCAATTGAATCAGTAATGCTGGTCACACGAGCCCCAGGCAGATGATGATACGTTACATTAGCAGAAGGTGAGTTGTCTGTCCATAGGTGACCAGCGCTGGGTGACCTAGATACAGTGAGGCTTAAAGTAGGTCAAGTATGTGACTGACCTGCAAGAGGTGAAACGGTAGGCTAAACACACGTAAAATATCAAAAAGGCATCAACTGCATCAAACATTAGGTGGTCTTTTACTCCATTCTTTAAAGTTACACAATCAATAAATCTACACTTTGAAAATTCCCAAAAATCAATGGCATCTTTGAAGGACGAAATAAAATCTCAGAGGATTTACAACCACAAAATTATGAAGAGTTTAGTTAGGAGAAAATTAAAAACACTCCAAATGAATTACTTGTTTCAGGTTTAATGTTGAATTGTGGAAGAACAAATAGCATCCACTTATTCTGAATGGTCCCAAATAACATTTTCTCATTTAGACAGAATTCTGTGACTGGAAAATTCAAAAGAATATAACATCAATAATCAAGATAGGTGACACGCAGAATATTCAAATACCAAAAATGTTACTCATACTTTCTATGATATGTTTACGTGTACTTACTATTCTGTAAGTATAAATGCAACTATGGTTCAAATCAATTCTTACTTAAACTGTTAAATTTACCAGCCATATCTCAACAGTTTTTTTTTTCAAAATATCCTGAGTTCCATGAATAGAGCATACCAACTTTTTAAACTGTAACTAAACTTAAAACGAATAAAACTCTTGTCCCTATAGGTGTACATAGAATATGCAAGAGGGGACTGGAATTTACTGGAGAAAACTGGCAAAGGAACCAAGGTATTGAGGGCAAATAATTAGACAGGGAAAGGTAACACAATCTGAAGAGGACACAAAGACATTTGGACTTCAGGCTACAGACTGCCTTCCTATCAGGAAGTGATACCAGAGGATAGGCAAAGACAAAGGGATAGGGGAATTCTAAGTGGAAGATCTGCTCTGGTAGAGGTTTTAAATGAAGCCTGAACAGAAGCTGCTGTTAAAAAAGGCATAATTAGTAAGGCATATCAATTATTGCACAATAACTATAGGAATCAATCAGAGGAGGTCAGAAAAGATTGGGAGGAGAAACTGGATAAGCAATTCACAAGGAAACAATGGGAGGACTATGTGAGACTCACAACAATGCAACAAATCTAGAAGATTTAGGATTTTTTCTTGGAAGTCTATTCATAGGTATTTTTATACCCCAAGCAGATGCCAAATGTTGGGGGTGTGATGGGGAAGAGGGGGGAGGTAACTGGAAACATCTGTTTTGGGAGTGTAATGAGCTGGCGAATTTTAAAAATTCCCTGCAGAGTACTCTGTCAGAAATGTTATGTGATCAAATGGGTATAACTAAGGACATTTTTTTGAGCTGGGATACTGGATCTGAATTGTTTAGACATAGTAAGGCCTTGTCAAGTTTAATTTTGGTGGATGCAAACAAAAAGTGATTACTCAAAAATAAAAATAAAAATCAAAGTCTAAACCAACTGTACTTGAAGTATTGGCTACTGTAACAAAGATAAAAGAACTAGAAGCTGGATCTTTAGAAAATGGTATGAGCAAATTACATAGAAAAAAAAATGGAAATTGTGGGAACAATATGTGCGGAATAATGTTTTGGAGGAGGAGTGAGGTTTAAGGGAAGACAGGAATTGAGCAAATTCTGCAATGTCGGAATGATGATAATTGTATAAAAGCATTTATGTGATGTATAATGTTTGTAAATGTTCGGTAACATGGTTTGCTTTCTTTCATATAAATGTATGATTGTACACTTGCCCAAGTCTTAAGTGATAATCCAATAAAGGCATCAAAAAAACTCTTGGCCCTAATGACTGTATTAAATGTATTTATAAATTGCATGTAAGAAGACTATCAAAAACATTGTTACACATTTTTCAGCATATTCAAATTAAAGGGTTTACCAATTTATACATGAACTAATTGAAAATTATATTAATTCATAAGCTGAACACAGATCATTCCACCACTAGCTTTGATAGATCTGAATCTATTTTGTTTTTATTTCTGTTGGCACAGTAACACAAAAGAAGTATTACTATCTATTCTTTCACCATTCCAATCTAACACCTAGCTGGGTATCAAACTCAGGATTAGACATTAACTGTGGAGTCTGTTTAATCTCAGGCTGCCTAATGACTGAAAACATTTGTCACTAAAGCATTTGGCAAAAAAAAGAAATCAATTTTCTGTTAAAAGTGCTTGAAAAATAAATTGAAATGTGTTAACTACATTATTTTATTTTAATCACTCTAACTTTTATCTATTAATAGGGCAAATAGAGCAGTATCTTTATAACAAAATGGAACTAGCATGGATGTCCATTTGTTTTATTTATTTAATTTATATATAGAATGCTTCATTATTTCCCAATAGACATCACTGCTTTTCCTGACGATGTTAACTTTTTTTTTCTCAGTACCCCTACACTGGCATAGCTATCTTGAAAGTAATAAATTCCTTTCTAAATAGGCATTGTTTCCTCCTTTTGATAATCATTTTCTTTTTAATTCAACAGATTATTTCAAACAATTGAAGTAAACAATTCCCTTAAGTACTATATCTTTTATGCATACTACACTTATTTTTTGCAGAGGACTGTGGACAATTCTTTGTGTCATTACGGAAACTACAACACTCTGGGTGGAGTGAGTACTAGGCAGCGCTGAGAAGTAATGGATTACCAATAATGTGATCCTCAAAACACAGCTTTACATACCTACATTCTATGAGAAATTATGCTATGTAATTATGCCACCCATGGAATGACAGGATCTGCAAAATGCCACATGGCTTTCTGTAGTGTATTGTGGGAATTGTGTTACAGGACTGCACACATGCATCATCTAAAAAGCTGCAGGATCTGTACCACGTGGTGTGCATGCTGTCTAGTGGAATGGAATTACTCTGTATATGACTTTCACACACACACACACACACACACACACACACACACACACACACACACACACACACACACACACACACACAAACACACACACACTTGTATATACAAATCACTTGACTGCATACATAATAATATAAACTGTAAAGTAGGGGCCTATGCTGCATGGCATATGAACAGCCAACCACATGGACTGTCTTGTACTTTGTAAATGGACATATAAAATACACGGTTATGCAGGTAGCCATATCGTGTAACTGTAAGTATAATCCATACAGTGTGAACAGCTTCAAAGTATCAATAAAATAAAATAACATGAAATAAAATAAATACATAAATAAATGCACTAAGTGACCATGCATTCCAAATGTAGGGTGGGATAACTGTAATAAATGATATAAGGTACATGGTAACACTGTATTACAGGTCTAGTTATACAAATCAAAGAACATACTTTGTAAAGAGTCATAATCCAACTGCAAATAAACAATAACAACAACAATATACTACTTACACTTGGGCAGACATCTGGGAGCTGAAGCGCAAGAGATGCCATAAACGGTAAAGTGCCTTGGAGGAGATCATTCTTTTCTTCTTGTGCTAGCTGATCATTCAGAGAAAGTTCCATTAGAATATACAGAAACGCACAACATTTCAGTACCGTCAATGAAAGAGAACCATAGATAGAGGGGACATGAATATGTTTCAGGCTCTTTGCTAAGTCTAACTGTTACTGCACACTGCAAGTGTCCTTACCTGGAAGAAATATGATATCTCTCCAGAATAAACTAGTAAGTATGTTACAAATGTGCATGACTTCTTATAACCACAACAATTGTAATACTTCACCTCTTAAAACACAATCTTACTAGTCAGGGTGCATTAAATGCAAATCTATTTCTCTTACTAGATGGTCCCTGTCAAAATTTTAAATCAGGCTGGATCTTCTGGTAGAGTAGGAGTTCCCAGAATGTATTTCCCTTTGTTTATCATTTACTGTCTTAATTAATGTGATGTAATTCACTGCAAAATCATGTACAGTAACAATGGTGCAGACACTCAGTGAATGTTCAGTGTGCAAGACTCACAATACACAATGCATATAACAAGAAACAGAGCTCATGAAAACACCATTTATCACAACTACCTTTTTTTAAAGTAATTTTTGCCCTTGTGCATACCAATCATCAAGCCTTCCCTCAATCAAACAGCACCCATTCATTCCTCTGCACAGCAGTCTCCATTCAGAGCTCAGTTATGAACTGTCTGGGGTGGCATCACTCACATAGTTATGAGGATGCTTTTTGCCCTCACTGGCATCATGGCAATCAAAGCATTTGAACAGAAAAACTCCAGCCTCTGGGAAGGAGGCTGTGCAAACTGTGTCACTGAGATAAACCACAAGGACCTTCCCGTGCAAGTGCTTGCTTCTGTACACTCGATCTACAGTGTACCACCCATCGATGGTTTGGTGAGCCTAACGCCTGCCCCCAGGCTGCCCCTACTCCAAGGGATAGTGGCAATTACTGCAGCCAGCTCTTCTCCTACCTCCCACCCTTCCTCTCTCTCATGATGGCCCTGCTCATCCTCACTGTCAACACCATCAAATGCCCAATCTCTAGCTGTATGGGTTGCAGCCATGGCTCTATCCCTTTTTCCCACTGGCATTCGAGCATGGCTACATTTTACATTACAGTAAGGTAGTCTGATGGCAGAAGGAGACAATAAGCCTATCTTCTCTGCCTTTCAATGCATGTAACATTCTACAACCCCTGATCCCTAACTCTCCTCATCCTTTCGTCATCTGTCACATGCCTTCATGAATGCCTCTGTAGAGTCCCTGATCACAATCAATTCCAGTAATCTATTTTATTGATCTACAAATTTCTCTGTAAAGAAGTAATTTTGAGATATGGGGAGTAGTCAATCCTTGTAAAATAGTACCTGTCATCTCTTTTCTCCCCACTGTGCTTCAAGTTCAATAAAATTGTTTCACACCTCCCTGACATGATCTTGTGAACAAATGTCATGTCCTTGCTTAAACCCTCTCAGTTCTAATGAAAAAAAATAACTATCTCTTCCAGCCACTGGGTATATTGTTTTCCTTCTATCCTATGCACCTTGCTAGAGGCTTTCTTGTAGACTCCTTCCACCAGTTTGTTGTCTGTTTGTATGGCCTCCAGAACTGCACACACTACTCAAGGTGTGGTTTGACCAGGACCCAGCAGAATAGAAGTGTTAACTCTTTTGCTTCTAGAATCTATCCTCACAGGATGTACTCTAATGATCTGTTTACTGCTGCCGTTGCCCTGTCACTCTACTCCTACAGTTCCATTTTAGTTGTGATCAACACTCCTAAATCCTTTTCTTGACCTTCTGTGTACTTTGTAATATTGAAGATTACTTTATTAATGTCTGACCTTCTGACTAGAAGCTCCCATCTCCCCATCTAGCCAACACAAACCAAGTTCTGAAACAGTAACATTTAAATTATTTTCTGAGGGGCCGTGCCTTCTGAAATGGGGGGATCTACCCATAAACTATTGATTTCTAAACATAGTATCGCAGGGGCTACACTGACTTAGAGAAAAGGGAAATACATTTACTTTACCTAAAGATGGTGTGGCCACAGAGGTAGTACTTCAGAGATCATATTTATTATGGCAGGGTCTCACACTGGGTGTATCGCCCAATACAACCACATGTCTTGTTGTGTAACCTTAAACTGCAAAAACTGCAGTAGTCTTCTGGCAGTGCTGAGCTTGTCCAGTGTATAACAGGTCATTTAGTTCTATCTCCAAAAAAGCTCAAGTAGTTTGAAATAGAGCACTTAGCATTTGTGACCAGTGAACCACAACTTCCACCTTTCTACCCATCTGTTCTACTTTAAATGTCTTTCCTTAGAGCCTTCTCTCCATATCCTACTGCTGTACCCATCTTTGTGTTGTCAGCATAAAGGCTAATCTTGTTTTCTATTTCCTCAAATATGTTTGAGGCAATCACACTGAAGAGTACTATGCCCATGGACTGATGCCTGTGGTATTCTACTGGTCACCTTCTTTACTGCTGGTGTTTGTTCACTTCTCCACAACCTACTGTGTCCTACCACTCAACTATGTAGCAATCCTGTTCCTCAGCCTTGGCACCCAATCCAGTCAAGTTTTCCTATCAACCACCTAGGTGGGACAAGTCAAAGACCTTGATGGAAGTCATAGAAGATCACATCTGCTAATAGCCACCTTCTCAAGGTCACTGTTACCACATTCATAAAACTGGATCGTGTTGGACTGGAAATCCTTTCTGGTTATAAGTCCATGTTGGCTGCTGTTCTTAAGGAATACTTTCGGCCTTCCCCTCAGGATTGTCCTCATTCCTTTCCCTGCCACTGCTGTTAAGCTAATAGACCTGTAGTTCTCTGAGTACTTCTTGTTTCTCCCTTTGAACAAGTATAACACACATGCTGTTTTCCAGTCTGTAGGCAATTTTACATTAGGCAGAAGCTACTTAATTTCCTAAAACATATTGCTTTGACATACTGAGCTCAGTACTGGAACAAAAATCAAGTGCTTAGTGGTTAACTATTCTTATTTCCTCCTTGAACTTATTGCCCATGGTAAGCCAAGAGTGCCATGGCATTACTGCCTTTGCCTTTAACAACCATTCCTGCTCTCTCTATACTTTAGTTGTATCTTCTACTGCAGCTCCCCAACCCCCTTCCATCTTTAGTGTGCTGAGCAGCCATTCATTCCTGGGGTCTTTGAAAACAACCTGTCCCATAGTTAGAAGACGAGGTAGCTTAACCTTGTCTGTTCTGACATGAATTGCAGAAGACATCACCACTCTGTTCTGTTTATAAAAACATTTGCAATCTGCTGCTTAGACAGTTCTAACCTGTATAATAACATCATGTTACTGCGTATCTTCTTTACACTGGCTGCTGCATATGTTTTGTTACATATAGTGCCAATGAACAAAGATACAAACATAGACTCAGTTCTATTGGAGAGGGAGCAAATTCACTACAACAAATGCAACTATTTAGGAGGTACTGCAGCTAAGGACGCAAGGCAAACAATGACACAGCAATATCAGTACTTTCTAATACATGCTTTGTCATCTTCCCTAAAAAAATCTTCTATTCAAAATGGACTAGAAGAGAAAGATGACTCAAATGGTGTAGTGGTACATTTCTCTGACAACAACAAAATTGGTTTCTGTGCATTACAAAAGAAGAATTATACACTTTGATTACCAAGGCAAAAATAGCAACATTGGCATAAGAGTGGCATCTTGTAATTTGTAAAGAAGAGAAAAAGAGGTAACATCAGCAGAAGATTGTGAGCAACAGTGGTTAAATCCCAACAAATAGAAGGTACCTTGGTAACAACTCAGTGATGAAGTGCAGCTAAGTAATAAAGCAACATCAAGGAATAAAATAAAAATTTCAGCAGGTACTCAGGCATGTGCTTGTTAAGAATTAAAAGTGCTGTGTTATGATAAGCAACAAGAATGACAAAACTTTGCAATACTGATACAGTGCATTATACTACATGACTTGGTAACACAAATACTAACCGAGCGTAAATAACTGTGCAGGCCAGAGAATGACCACTCCTTCTCATATTTCTTATTGTATTTTTTAATGGAAACCTAAAAAACAGAAAGAAAGAAATCAGCCTTAAGAAACACGCTGCTGTTTCATCTATTCAGTCTTAGTAAACACAGTGCTTAAAGGTTTCATTATACACAATTTTATGTGATCTAATCACCCTAAAATCACTCTTCATTTAATACACAGGTGGGAGAGCAAGCCAGTCTGTCAGCAGAAGACATTTTTTAATGGGGGAAGCTACTAGTCTTCCATAACAAAGTAGTTTCCCTGAAAATAATAATGATCACTTGTATTCCTTCAGAATTTAGCTTTTTGTGTTTCTTTTCCAGCCTTTTATACTTTTGTACTTATCTGGAATTGTTTGTTGCTAATACCTATCATGTCTGTATGAATCAGCTGCTATCACTTTGACAATGTGTATCTATAATGCCTGCACAAAAGACATAACATGGAAATACACACAATGCAGTAGGAGAAAACTTTAACTATAGGCTTTACATGCAAAAAGACACACTTGAGGCTCTCTCATTAGAAAAAAAATGGCATGATTCTCTTGTGAAGCTGTATGAGTACTCACAGAGAAAAAAAAAAGTTGAACTAGCAAAGAGCATGGTAGAGCTTTTACAATCAATTCCAAATTAGGTTTCAGAACATTTTTTTTAGCTACAAGCAAGTAAATGCTGTTCTAGGTACCTACATTAAGTCTTCAGCAGGTATTAACTTTACAGAACTCTTCCTGGTTCACCAATCAATAACTTGCACTTCTATAGCCAATGAATCATAGAATGCCACTGCAGGGGAAACAGACTGCTGAAGAAGTTAGAACAGCAAGAAAATCATCTAAAGCATTTGCATTTGGGATTTTGGCCATGAACTAATCTTTCATCCAAACAATGGTAAAACCTCCTCACTAATGAAATTGAATTCATTACCACATCTTGAATTTGGGGCGGTCACGGTGGTGCAGGGGTTAGCACTGTCGCCTCACAGCAAGAGGTTCTCCAGTTCAATCCTTAGCTGAGGTGCCTTCTGTGTGGAGTCTGCATGTCCTCCCTATGGTCGCGTGGGTTTCCGCTGAGTGCTCCGGTTTCCTCCCACATCCCAAAGACATGCTGTAGGTGGATTGGACACTCTAAATTGGCCCTAGGTATGAGTGCATGTGTGTGTGCCTTCCGTGGAAGGTTGGGCACTGAGCTGGCAACTCAACACCATAAACACTCTACTGCCAATCATGAGCAGACAGGTGATCCGCTGTGGTGACCCCCTAACCGGGAAAAGCCGAAAGAAGACCACATCTTGAATTCAAACCTGCCTAACGTATAAACTCATTGATGATGATGATGATGATGAAGATAATAATAGTAAACACTCATTTGTTAACCAGGTAGGCTGACTGGACACAGTCCCTTTTTAGGGGTGACTTGGGAAGAATATCTGGTTATGTGACTCGCTTAAGGTTACACAGTAGGCAAATAAATCAAACCCTGTACAAAAGAACTACAGCTCACAGCCTAAACCCTGTGCACCAACTGCTACACATCCAAAATAACTGAGAAGTACTGCCTCAAACTAGCAAACAGCATAAAACAAACATTATATATTTTTTTCCACAGTGAAGCTCCTTACCACACCCTCATGAATGACTTTGCTCTCATACTCCCTTATGTACGTATAACAACTCTAGGGTCACAAGCATGAAAGAGAAACATTCTGCAAGGACAAACAGAGTAGCAGTACAAACAGAGACCTTGTTGTGTAAGTCACATAAAGGCAAACACAGTCAGAAAAAGATAACACTGGTGAAATGGGCTTAAAAAGATAACAGATGACATTATGAAAGTGAACCACTTGTAGGATAACTTTTAGAGACACTTAATTCAAAACATAGTTTAATTATTCAGTGTGACAAGACATTTTATAAGATTTTTATAGTCAATCAAGTTCAGGGTACTCCATTGCCTGACTAACTTTAACAGAATATTCATACTTTCTTCTGACTGGAGGTAGCTAAAATACATTTAAAATATATTCCAAAGACATGCATCTGGAGCATTTCTCCCCGGGCCTCTGCTGAAAATAGGCTCTGTGGAACCTAGTCGGACTTTCCCGGTCACAAATGTTAAATAAATAAATAATAAAAAAATAAATATACACCTGTTGCACAGTGCCATAGAGGGTGCCCTACCTGTAACCAGATGCCCTGGGATCAAGTCAGTTACCCAGGTGCTAAATCAGCTGAAAAAGGATGGTCGAAATGAATGGCCAATGGCTTCTCTCCCTTTCTGCGATAAGCAAGGTGGTCCAGCACATAAAAAGTTGCCACTTACTGGAGATAGAGAGAGACAAATTACATGCATCATACAGGCTGAGGACATGTGTTTGGCTCTGTCAATTTACAGTCACGTTAGTTTTCATGGGTATGTGTGACAGCACATGCACTCACAGAAGAAGTCACAGCAGGCACTCACATCTGTAAGTGTGTAGGTTAATGACTAAAAGAAAGGGTTAGGGCCAAAAATTAGAAATCCCTCATGGCTACCTATGTGACAGTTTCTTGCAAATGACTGTCAAACTACTGTACAATGAATGAGCTTACTGATCATGGCAGGGGTGACAGCTGCTAAGCAGCAGCGGAAAATAATATTAAAAATGTATTCTGTTCATCCTGGGGGACTGTTTCTCTTCCTCCAGTTGGTGTATGACCATAGAGTTAGCATATATAAGTAAGGGAGCATGGGGAGAAAGACATAGATGGGGGTGTGGCAGGGAACTTCTTCTTGCAAACTCCTAGAAATGTTTAACCTATGCCTTACTACAGGTTATGCCCCTGAATCTTGGTTCACTGCTATAGTAATGCCTGTCCATAACAGTGAGCCCATCAAAGACCACGGGAGCAGCAGAACCATAGCCTTACACGGCTTACACGAAAAGCCATGGATTGCATCATCAATGTCTTCATAAATCATAATATCAAAAATCTGACCAAGCTCCACCTGCTGCAATTTAGCTTTGTAAAGTGGAGGTCCTGTTTGCTAAATTTTACATAAATCCATTCATACTAAGATGGACAGCCAACTGGCTTAAGGATAGAATGCACATCATCTGATTGGGTGAAGCCTCTTCAGAGAAAGAGTGAGAGTGAGAGAAGGTATCCAGTGGTGTCCCACAGGATCTGTACTAGGCCCAGTCCTATTCGGCATCTGTTGTTCAGACCTCCAAAATGATAACAGTGATTTCTGATTAAAGACTGCTGCTGACTGCAAGCCGGGGGTGTGGTTATTAAATCCTCTTTAGAAACAATTAATCTCTATAGTATCCCCAAAGTCTCAAACAACCTACTAAACAAGTATAGTGGGTCCGAAAACAAAACAGTGTAAGAAATTTCTCTGTATGGAAGATTTTCAATCCATATATATCTAGTTAATCACTGTATATTAATCAGATCAGATAATGGTAGCAGAAGTGACAAACTTAAACTCGTCCTAAGTCAAAAAATAATAAAAAATATATAATTTGAAATATTATACAGAATTACTAAGTATTCAAAAGTAATCCAAGTAGGGTAAACAGTCTGTTTCCAGTCAAAAATCCTTTATTAAGTACACAGACAAGCGATCCAAGTAAAATAAAAATAACAGAATAACAGTTTCCTCAAAAGCTTTCTAACTATATATATATATATATATATATATATATATATATATATATATACATATATATATATATCCAAATATATATATATATATATATATATATATATATATATATATATATATATATATTTTTTTTTTTTTTTATTAGGCAAGGGAGTGGTTTATGGTGCTGTAAAACACAGTGTATTGGTATACATGTTAAATTCACATCCCTTCCCCCATTAGTGTGACATTCTAGGTGATCTTCCCCAACTTAGTAGCTGTCATAATAATATAACCCTTATGTACTTTAAATAAAATTAATAATGATGTGGTACCTCTTATTTAAGCAGATTATTAAGTTACTTTATCCAAGACAATATACTACACATGGCTGGAAATACATAAAATGTAGGCCATTTGGCAAACTATATATAAATATATACATATACATTTTGCATGTAAAAATTCCAGTGTACAAATCATATTCTATTTCCATAACCTATTGTTAACAAAGATTGCTTTTGCCCATCTAGACTTCTTCAGGTCTGTGTAAAAGAACGCTAGCAACTATCTACAAAAATATTATTGTATAATTAGCTAGTATTGTTATTATACATAATTTCCAATAAAGTGGAAAAAAGAATAAGAAAAAATGTATGATGATAGAAACAAAATATACACCAATTAAAAATGATTTAAAATGGTATTTAAAACCAACTGGAAGAATAAAATAAAGTAAAATAAAATAAAATTAGTTATGTAAACAATGTGGCAATTTTCTAAGTTCCAGAACACTTGCCACATCATACATTTATTTCTTTTTCTTATCCAATAACAGTTTTAGAAAACGTAAGATAAAAATACAGGGTAATGAATTAAAAAATGAGACAATGGTATTTGCCTACTTACCTGTTAAAAGACAGAAATTTAAGGAATGAAACTATTTGAGATTTATTAGGGATGACAGATATTTCTTCAGAAGGGATAGCTACTGAGTGATATAAAATGGAAATTGGGTTGTTAAATTGTTTTAACTTCTTCCTTCACATAATTTAAAAATAAGGTAGAAATAAAAGAGAAAGAGATATGACAATGAAGTAATAGGAACTATTTAGAAAGGCTGAAAAAGGTTAAAGTATTGCAGAATAAGGGGAATCTCACAGAAAAGGAGAAGCAACTTATGATTGCTAAAGGGAAACATAGTATTTGGATAATATGCATGAGTTTAGAAAGATTATTGCTAAGCAACTATTTTTGATAGCAACTCCAGAACATAAAAATGTTTAGCACGACTGAGGCAACAGAAAGTAGAAAGGATTGTCAGGGATCCTGTAACAAGGAAAGTAACCAAAGATCCTAAAGCGGTACTAAGAAATATTTTAGAAATTTTATGAAAATTTATATAAAACAGAGGAATGTGCAAACCAAGAAAAAGCAGGAATGGCAATATTTATGGAAGACTTAATTACACTAAGGTTAAATGTAGATGAAGCTGAATTACTAATAGTTAAGATAGGAGGAGAAGTGATAACAATGGTGAGGTGTGGTCAGTCTACATGAAAGTCTCCAGAAACAGATGGCATTCTTGTAGAAGTTTAGAAGTTAGGAGGAATGAACATGACAAAAAAATGGAAGGGTTTGTTTAATATTATTTCCAAAGGTGGGGAAACACCAGCATCTTGGAAGAAAGCTGTGGTGGATGTATGACCCACAGAGGTAAAGACCCAGTCAGACCTAGCTTTACATAGATCCATTTCAATTTTAAACTATGATTTCAAAGTGTTTTTGTCTATACTAGTTAAGGCAGTGGCAAAGGTGTTGTCAAAATTGTTAGGAATGGATCAGTGTAGTTGTGTAGGGAAGGAACATCTGAAAATATTAACAGAATAATGATAATCTAGAAAGAAACAGGATGTAAGAAAACACTGCTGCTGTTGGTGTGTCTTGATACAGAGAAAGCATTCGATAGCTTAAGCTGAGATCCAGGAAATGGAAGCACTTGCATTCCTTGATGCAATAATAGGGTTAATTAGGATATATGAAGGATCAGTGGTAAGAATTAAGGTGGGAGAGTTCCTCTCTGATAAGCAGTGTGTTTGAATAGAGGAACCAGACAGGGATGTTTCTTTCCACCTTTACTACTTCTTTATATTTAGGACCATTGGAAAAGAAAATAATGGACTCAGAATTTCATGACAATAATTGCCATGATCATCATGAAAAGTTGGCTTCATCTGCAGATGTTTTGAATGTGATAAATTCAGGAAATGATATTTCTGTGATGTAAAACATTTTGAAACAGCTTCAGGTCTTTTCAGGGTATACAATTAATGAAGATAAAACAAAGGCTATAGCGATAAATTATGTACCCACACATGAACTGGTTTAAAAATACCCATATTTAGGTGTATGGATTAAAAAGAATTCCACTATAACAGATAAGGCTATGTGGGAAGAGACTAAACAAAAGATAATACAAATATTGAGAAACTAGAAGCTGTAGTTTATGGATATGGATAGTGAGATACAAGCAATGAAATTGTTTTAGTCCCCTTATTTTTATATAGACACCAGGCATGTTTTTATCAACCAAAGGGGAAGATGTGAAGGAATTTTTTGGGAAGAGGAAGACAGCAAGAGTTAAGTGAGATAAGTTGATCCTCAACATAGAACACAGAGGTTTAGGATACCTGATTTGTATGGATATTTTAGAGTTATGCCGTTAAAGCACATATATACAACAGAAGCAAAACAATAAAAATCAAAGTGAAAATGGGCAATGATGATGATGATGATGGAATGGGGGTTCTAGAAATAAGGAGATAATAAGATTTTGGATGCAGATCCTTAAGGAAAATAACAACAACCATACAGAGCATTAACCAAAATGCATTTGTGCCAAAAAATAAAAGAAAGAATATATGGTGAAGGACCACATGAGAAGATGAATAAATATAGTTGCAAGTATTGAAAACTTCTGGAAGAACCTCATGTTGATCAAGACTGAACACAGGAATAGCAAAGGAGAGGCAAATTCAAACCTAGAGATGAAAGGTTAATACGGGCGGCCCAAGATAGGGGGCTATGTACACGTTGGTTTACAAAGTCCATTGAACATGTGGGAGAAACAAACAAATGTAGGTTTTGTAAAACAGAACTGGAAACAGTTGCACACCTCTTTGCTGGTTGTGACATACTAATGGCAGAAGGCCTGTATACTGAAAGGCATAATAATGTGGCAAGACTATTGTACTGGGGATTGTGCAAACTTTATGGTATTGAAGTGGCTGAAAAATACTCGAAACATGACCACAAAGCATCATAGAAAATGATGAAGACTACATCACATGGGATCACCCATTATCAACAGTTCAAAGGATAGATGCTAGAATGCCGTGGATACAGTGGTCCATGAAAAGAAGACAAAAGTGACACTTATCATTGAAATCACAACACCCAGCGAATACAGTGTCTTGCATGCAAAGAGACACAAAGTCATAAAATAACAGGATTTGCAGGCAGAAATGACAGCAATGGAGAAGAAAGGTACCCAGACAGTTCCACTAGTTGTAGGAGCAATGAGTCTTATAAAAAAGAATCTACAATTGTATTTAGATATGTTACCAATACATGTAACTTTGTACGTATTGCAGAAGGAGTTATTTCTGGGCACATTGCAGGTGCTGCGAACAGCACTTCTGGCTGACATCAAAGATTAAAACAATACTAATTTCATGAACTCTAATCATACTTTGACTTAGGAATGGGGTCCATTCCCATCATGGTATTACAAATCCAAAAGACTTGGAGAAATTAAAAAAAGCATTACATTCATAAAGCTGAAGAAAGTGTTCTAAGTACTAAGTCAGCACTGGAATAGAGAAAGAAGATTTTGGCAATAGGGATGACTGCAACTAGGGATACAGAAAACAAGCAAAATGACTCTGAATTTACTAGAAAAAATTGGTAAAGGAACTAAAATATTGGGAGCAAATAAGGAGATGGAAAGGTTGTATAGAGGGCTGAGAACAAGCAGAAGTCATGTAATTGCTTTAACTTGAATTGTAGTTTTTATAATCCATCTTGACCATATATAATACTTTATTTTACTTACATTTGTTGACCGGGAGTGTTCGATACTTAAGCGGTAACCAAGGTAACTAATGTTTTATACATGACATCAAACTGACAAAGTTGTTCAAGTGAAACAATAGAAGCCTGAACTTGAAATGCAACAGAATGTAACAATCATGTTCTGAACAAATAGTATTAAATTGACAATAAACACTCAGTTTAATAACATGGGCTTGTGCATAATAACACTACTGTTTTAACTTGTCATAAATGACATACACTATATTGAACAGCAAGGGGAAGCATGATGATTTTCTCATATAATAAATGTGCATAACAAGTCATATAATTGCTTTAACTTGAATTGTGGTTTTGTAACCCATCTTGAACATACATAATACTTAAGTTGTTACCAAGGTAACTAATGTTTTATACATGACATCAAACTGACAAAGTTGTTCAAGGGAAACAATAGAAGCTTGAACTAGGAATGCCATAGAATGTAACAATCACATTCTGAACAAATAGTATTAAATTGAAAATAATCACTCAGTTTAACCTTTGGTGATTATACAAAATAGAAGGTTGCCATTTAATTCTAAAAACGTTCAGTATATGCCATAAAACGGCAACTTATGAATATGGAAAAGGAACCTGTAATCATTAATCACAATAAGTGAATTTGTTGTTTTTAACATATAATTTCACTCATTTTATAATAAGAAATGACAGATATGAAAAACCTTATGTGTAGGAAATGGGGGGAAGAGGGATGCACTGATAATTAAAATGCACTAACTTTCATCAATGTTCACATAAAACAAACTTGATGCTTTAAGTACATTAGCAACAAACAAAGTGATTACTTAAATACTGGCAAACAATAAAATATAACTTCTGATGTATCCAGTAAAGTACATTGTATTATAAATATTAGTTATAAACATTATTACCATCTATTTATATTAAGTAATAAGTTTTGAAAGACTTCAACAGTAAGAACTAGCTGTATTCAACTGGACGTATAAGAGAATTTAAGTACCTTTATCTGCACTTTTTTTTTTCAAAAAATACAGTATTTAAATTGATTTTAACTGTGTTGCAGGAATATTAACTGAACTGGAAGTTAGTCAGTGTTTGCTGAATTTTGTTATTTGCTAGTAATTACAGGTGTGGGGGTAGCCACATTCTTTGATTTCCTGTCCTTGCCTATTTAAGTGGTACAGTGTGAAATATTTTCTGCTTAAAAACCTCAGCTATGGCCGACTAAGAACTAGCTGTATTCAACTGGATGTATAAGAGAATTTAAGTACCTTTATTTGCACTTTTTTTTCAAAAATACAGTATTTAAATTGATTTTAACTGTGTTCCAGGAATATTAACTGAACTGGAAGTTAGTCAGCGTTTGCTGACTTTTGTTATTTGCTAGTAATTACAGGTGTGGGGGTAGCCACATTCTTTGATTTCCTGTCCTTGCCTATTTAAGTGGTACAGTGTGAAATATTTTCTGCTTAAAAACCTCAGCTTTGGCCGGCTAAGAACTAGCTGCATTCAACTGGACGTATAAGAGAATTTAAGTACCTTTATCTGCACTTTTTTTCCCCAAAATACAGTATTTAAATTGATTTTAACTGTGTTGCAGGAATATTAACTGAACTGGAAGTTAGTCAGTGTTTGCTGAATTTTGTTATTTGCTAGTAATTACAGGTGTGGGGTAGCCACATTCTTTGATTTCCTGTCCTTGCCTATTTAAGTGGTACAGTGTGAAATATTTTCTGCTTAAAAACCTCAGCTTTGGCCGGCTAAGAACTAGCTGTATTCAACTGGATGTATAAGAGAATTTAAGTACCTTTATTTGCACTTTTTTTTTCCAAAAATACAGTATTTAAATTGATTTTAACTGTGTTGCAGGAATATTAACTGAACTGGAAGTTAGTCAGTGTTTGCTGACTTTTGTTATTTGCTAGTAATTACAGGTGTGGGGTAGCCACATTCTTTGATTTCCTGTCCTTGCCTATTTAAGTGGTACAGTGTGAAATATTTTCTGCTTAAAACCTCAGCTTTGGCCGGCTAAGAACTAGCTGTATTCAACTGGACGTATAAGAGAATTTAAGTGCCTTTATCTGCACTTTTTTTCCCCAAAAATACAGTATTTAAATTGATTTTAACTGTGTTGCAGGAATATTAACTGAACTGGAAGTTAGTCAGTGTTTGCTGAATTTTGTTATTTGCTAGTAATTACAGGTGTGGGGGTAGCCACATTCTTTGATTTCCTGTCCTTGCCTATTTAAGTGGTACAGTGTGAAATATTTTCTGCTTAAAAACTCAGCTTTGGCCGGCTAAGAACTAGCTGTATTCAACTGGATGTATAAGAGAATTTAAGTACCTTTATCTGCACTTTTTGTTTCAGAAAATACAGTATTTAAATTGATTTTAACTGTGTTGCAGGAATATTAACTGAACTGGAAGTTCTGACTCTGCTCTTCAGTTAGTCCCACCCACCCTTCCTGTTTTTGTTTTGTTGTTAATCTTAGTGGCCTTGAAACTGCCCGCCCCTCTTGTAAATTTGTGTTTGGATACTCCTTCTGGGCCCATCTCATTTGCTCATTCAACTGAGTGCAGTGAGGTCATATTCTGATTTCAGGGACTCCTACTGTGAACAAAGAGCATCTGGGAAACAGAAAAAAAAAAATTAAGCTTGTTTCCTGCCTTTCCTGTTAAGTGGTATAGACTATTTGTAGGCTTCTGAGCCCCCAAGCCCTTCTGTGTTGGAGGGAAGCCTTCTAGCTTAGTTTTTATTTCTTATAACTAGCCAGTTTTCTAGTTTCAGCACTCAAATCTGTTTCTTTGATCTCAGCACTTGTTTAGAAAAAAAAATGTCATCTGGTTTTACTGTACTTGTGTTTCTACCTACTTTATTTTACTTTTGCATCATCTTACAAGTACTCAATTGTATTTATTACTGCTTGGTGTAACTCATTCTAAGGCTTTTGGTTTAAACACTTGGGCTTCGGACCAGTTGTTTTGCACTGAGAGGGTTTGTGGTCTGCACTGTAGTGGCAGAACAGGTAGCTTACATCCTTCTAGGTTGGGAACTGCTGATTGAGGACTCAGTGTCTGTTATTCTAAAAGTGTGTTAATTCTGGTTTAAGCACTTGGGCTTTCAGGCCAGTTATTTTACATTAAGAGGGTTCGTGGTCTGCACTCTTGTGGGAGGAGAGGCTGGACACTGCCCTTCTGAGCTGGGAATTTCTGGTTAAAGGCTTATAGTGCATGCATATCTGAACTGCTTCTTGCTGAAGTTGATGAGCCTTGTTTGCTGTGGCATAGACTGGATTCGGGCCTGCTGGATCTAGCTTTGTTTGTGTAACTTGAGCACTAATCCAGGCATTCTCTAAAGTATTCATTTGTATTTATTACTGCTTGGTAGTAATTTGATTAAAGTGTAGCTATCATTCTAAGTCTTTTGGATTAAGCACTTGGGCTTCAGACCAGTTTTACATTAGGAAGGTTTGTGGCATGCACTGTGGTGTCAGGACAGGTAGCTTTCATCCTTCTAAGTTGGGAACTGCTGATTGAGAGCCCAGTGTCTGTTATTCTTAAAGTGCATAACGGTTTAAGCACTTGGGCTTCAGGCCAGTTATTTTACATTAAGAATGTTTGTGGTCTGCACTCTTGTGGGAGAAGAGGCTGAACTCTGCCCTTCTGAGCTGGGAATTTCTGGTTAAAGGTTTATAGTGCCTGAAAATTTGAACTGTATCTTACTGAAATTGGTACACCTTGTTTGCTGTAGCATAGACTAGATCCAGGCCTGCTGAATCTAGCTTTGTTTATATGCTTGTTATTTCCCTGGAATGCTAATTCCACCTAATATGCGGCTTCTCAGCGCTTCTGTGGATCACTAGTGATATCTGCATTGCTTACTGTACTTATTTCCTTGTTTCACTTGAAAGAAAGTTACTGTTTGTCGTTTTTGCATTTAAGTTACCTGTAACACATTGCACTTAAGTTACCTGGCACTTGCTCACTAAAGCAATTATATAAGTCAGCACTAAAAATTAAAAGCACTACACCCTCACTCCCCACTGGCCCTTGTTTTCAATTATAAAGGAATTCCTAATATTATTCTAGCATGTCCAAAGGTCAGTTGTCAATCTCCTCTCCAGTCCAGCTGGTGAATCTGGGAATCTTGAGGCAATGTTACAACTGCCTCATGTACACAGACAACCCTCTCCTCCTCCCAACAAATTCCATCACATGTGAGAGATGCAACCACATAGCCAAACTGGAGGCTAAGCTCTCTCAACTCAGTACTGGCATCACCAGTCAGGAGGAGAAGCAAACCAGTATGCACTGGATGCGAGTTCCAGTCTTCCCAGGTAATACTCAGCCAAATCAACAGATAATATGTCCAAAAAATAATTGTCCCAAAGGAAATACTCAAAAAACGACCAAAATATTCCACAGTTTATTACACACGATCACAAAGGAAATGAACCGCCGAAGGTAGTTCCAACAGTGAACAGCACGACCACAAAACAGTACAATCCTACAAACAGTACGCTCTACCTAGGTTTCGTCCGTATACAACAGACTTCTTCAGAATACTGCTTTCCCAACTTTAGCCACTTAAATATTCACAATGAAACCAATTAGTAAATTTTCAATAAAACAATTAAATCATTGAAATGAAACAATTGAAACTCTATCATGCTTTTGTCTCATTTTTCAAAATGCACGTAATATTGCATTTCAAATCCCACTAATACAAAAAATATATATATGTAAATATTTATTTGATTAATAAATGCTGCGAAGCCGGCTAATAATGTACATAAGTGTAAATAGGTGTAAATATCTATGTAAAATGTTTAAATGAAATGAATTTAATTCATACAAATACACATATAAAATACACATACAATATATATTTGTTATTGTGATTATTATATATATGTGTAAAATTGATACATGTTTATAAATATATATATGTTAAAAAATTGTAAAATTATTAAGAAATTATGTTATAAATATAAATGTGATCAAAATTACTAAATTAAAATCAAAAAAGTATATATATATATACATAAAATGACTATGTTGTTGTGATGTTACTATATGTGAATCAACTAATATTTTCATATGTATGTAAAATATATATAAATATAAATCATTCACTTGTGGTGTTATATCCAAATTTAATCAATCCTTAAAAAAAAAAAATATCTATATATATATATAGATATATGTATAGTGAATTTATGTCTTAATAAATTGATGACCAAGTATTGAATAAATAGTCCCCTTAATATATTAATTTAATGTTAAATAAAAATAAATATAAATGAATAAATAAGAATGTATAAGTATATAAATGTATAAATATATGTTAAAAATATATTAAAAATATATAAATGTAAAATATGCATAAAATTACTACCCATAATGTTAGATTACATGCTATTATTAATAGTTTGTTGTGTTAATATTATATAATATCATATGTGTATAGTTTAACACCCTCTAATATTTTTCAATTTTAACAAAGGCTTGATACTACAATATTCATTTAATCCAGGTGAATTATGTGCATTCAAGTGTATCTGCCATTTCAATTCACTCACATCTAAATCCAAATCTGTTGTTCTACCTTGTGAATCCAAAATAACCTGATTGATAATACAAAATTTAAATTCGTGGTCATCGTGGTCCTTTATATGCCTTGCCAAGGCATTTGTGGACTTTAGGTGTTTGATGTCCAACAAATGCTCTTTAATTCTGTCCCTGAAGTGCCTACTGGTCTTACCTACATAAAATGCATTGCACTTCTGCACATTGCCAAATAAACCACATTAGATGTGAAACAATTGAAATGCCCATATATATTAATATATGTACCATTCACCATAAAATTATCTCCCGTGGTCTTAATATACTGACATGTCAAACATCTACCACATTTATAATTTCCTTTAAGCCTATTTGTAAAAGTATTTCTACCATCATACTCAAATATATTTTTTAAGGATATGTCCTTCCTATACACATACTGAATCTTACCTTTAAATAATCGTGCCATATCATTGTTTAACATAAAAATTTCCCAATTTCTGTTTAATATGCTTTGTATTTGATAAATATTGTCATTATAAGTAGTAATATATGTCAATTTGGGTTTAACTTGATTTCTGTTTCTCATAACTTCCATCTCATCAATTGATAACCCATCTGTATTCAAAATGGCCTTATATGTGCCCATTAATCTTTTTCGCTTAACCTCATTGAGTATGTCAGAACATAAATCCATTGGATACCCTCTGTTAATAAATAAATTCACTATAAAAGATAATTCATCCAGAAATTCTTCGTCTTTGTTAACCATTCTGGCCGCCCTGACCATCTGGCCCTTAACAATGGCTTTCTTCTGATGGTCAGGGTGCCAGCTGCTGTAGTGTAGATAGGAATTTGAAAACGTGGATTTCCTATATATGTTGGATTTCAACAACCCCTCATCCTCGTTTAAAGTTAACCTTACATCCAAATAAGTAATTGATTTAGAGTTCATTTCATGCGTGAATTTTAAAAACCAAATAGTATAATTAATATATTCTAAGAACCTATTTAATCCGTTGTCATCACCTTCCCATATGAAAAAAATATCGTCCAAAAACCGACAGTATGAATTCATATATATATAAAATTCACTGTTGAAAATAAAATTATTTTCCCAATAGGCCATGACATAGTTAGCGTAAATGGGGGCACATGCTGCCCCCATTGCAACGCCTTTAACCTGCTTAAAATAATTTCCTTCATAATATATGTAATTATTATTAAGTACTATCTCCATGAGTCTAACCATCAAATTAATATGTTCTTGTTCATACATGTTAGTTTCAAAAATTTGTTCTTCTAACCATGTCAAACCAGTTTCATGTGGTATTGATGTAAATAAATTACATACGTCTACCGTAACAAAATAACTACCACCTTGGTATTTATAAGACTTCATTTTGTTCAGGAAATCCCATGAATCCTTCAAAATGTAAGAAAATTTACCTATTCCTTTTTGTAAATGATGATCCAAGTACTGACTTATAAAGCAGGTTTTATTTCTTTTACCATCAACTATCGGTCTAAATTTCAAATTGTCCAATCCCTTGTGTATCTTTGGAATACCAAAGATACCACTAATGTGGGGATGATTATTGATTAAAAAATTATAGTCCTTTTCTGAAATTTGCCCCTGAAATAACATGTCCTGCAAACCCAAATCAATATTTCTATAAGCGATGTTTATCTCATTTAAGCTAACTTCTATATAGGAATCATCCAATAACATAGCCATCATTTGAAAAATATAATCACTTTTCTCTACTATCACCACACCATTACCCTTATCGGGTTTCATGATACGAATATGTTTCATTTCTTGAATGTTTTTTAATATTCTCTGCTCCTCAAGAGTCATATTCATATGTTCCTAATGATTATATCCTTTGAAGTGTTGCCTAATATCTCTTTCACTCAATTTCTCAAACAAAGCTACTATTCCATTTAGAGGTGGATTATATATACATGGTTTACTTAAAGAGGTATTACTTCGTGAATCTTGAGTAATAACGTTGTTCCGAAATAAAATTTTGAGGTTAACCTTCCTAGCAAATAATTTTAGGTCTATTATTGAAGTAACCAAATTGCCTTTTCTGCAGGGAACAAAATTAAACCCTTTTGAAAAGAAATTAGCATATTCAATTCCCAATTTAACATTAGAATAATTATATACTTTAAAATCTTGACTTGTATTAACAATCATTTCGGGGCCACTCAACCCCGTATTAACTGCATTCTCCTTATCGAGATGAATGGTACCCGAACATTCCTGCTCATAATGGTCCATATCTGTTGAAATGTCAACAGGTCTATCAACACCTGTAGCGTTCATTATTGGACCGTTCCCACTATAAATATCAAAAATATTTTCATGGTTGTTAAATGCACTGTTAATTAAATCATCATCAGTAACACCACATTTATCATTGTTAATATCACAAAATTCATTCGTATTGTCAACAACAGTATTATATATACTAATATTTAATAATCCACTGTCAGTTAAACTGAAATCAGTGGATACTATGTCCTGATTTACATTTGTCTGCGTAAAAGTTTCTTCACTCAACTGTTCGTTGGTTGTATACATTATTGATTTTTCCATTAATCCGGCTGCAGCTCCTAAAAAGTTAAAATCTGTCCTTACCAGTGACGTTCTTTCTGCAACTGAAAAAACATCACCGTCACATGTTTTCTTGTAAAAAAATTTTTCAGGATATAATTCGCCTGTTTGTACTGCGTTCTTCTCAAGTGCACTGTCCATTCCATTAACTTTAAAACAAAAACTTCCATTATCACAAGATGCGATATCCATCGTCGTCTGACCGTCTATCTGTGTGCTCTCCATCCATTGTTCGTTCCCCGTTGAAAAAACTGCTGCCTCTCTGGGCGTGCTCCTAATCGACCGTACTCTTCCCTCTCCGTGTTCTCCATACGTTTTTTTATTCTTTCTGACCTTCTCGGAATATCATCCAAAGGACTACCATTACCGTAACCAATACTGTTATTTAACTCACGCTCTTCGAAGGAAGTGACGTCATCCAACCAATTGTATCTTCCTGTATTACCCTCTGTTTGCTGGTTACCATGGTTATTGACGGTCTTCTTTGATTTAGGATATATATTGCCATTTGCATATATTTTAGCATCACGTTGGATTTTCTTGTTTTTCTTATTATAAATATTGTCACAACTTTGATCAACTTCTTTAATTATATTGGCATAATTAGTGTATACAACACTACTAATAATGTATACAACCAACGAACAGTTGAGTGAAGAAACTTTTACTCAGACAAATGTAAATCAGGACATAGTATCCACTGATTTCAATTTAACTGACAGTGGATTATTAAATATTAGTAAATATAATACTGTTGTTGACAATACGAATGAATTTTGTGATATTAACAATGATAAATGTGGTGTTATTGATGATGACTTAATTAACAGTGCATTTAACAACCATGAAAATATTTTTGATATTTATAGTGGGAACGGTCCAATAATAAACACTACAGGTGTTGATAGACCTGTTGACATTTCAACAGATATGGACCATTATGAGCAGGAATGTTTGGGTACCATTCATCTCGATAAGGAGAATGCAGTTAATACGGGGTTAAGTGGCCCCGAAATAATTGTTAATACAAGTCAAGATTTTAAAGTATATAATTATTCTAATGTTAAATTGGGAATTGAATATGCTAATTTTTTTTCAAAAGGGTTTAATTTTGTTCCCTGCAGAAAAGGCAATTTGGTTACTTCAATAATAGACCTAAAATTATTTACTAGGAAGGTTAACCTCAAAATTTTATTTCAGAACAACGTTATTACTCAAGATTCACGAAGTAATACCTCTTTAAGTAAACCAAGTATATATAATCCACCTCTAAATGGAATAGTAGCTTTGTTTGAGAAATTGAGTGAAAGAGATATTAGGCAACACTTCAAAGGATATAATCATTAGGAACATATGAATATGACTCTTGAGGAGCAGAGAATATTAAAAAACATTCAAGAAATGAAACATATTCGTATCATGAAACCCGATAAGGGTAATTGTGTGGTGATAGTAGAGAAAAGTGATTATATTTTTCAAATGATGGCTATGTTATTGGATGATTCCTATATAGAAGTTAGCTTAAATGAGATAAACATCGCTTATAGAAATATTGATTTGGGTTTGCAGGACATGTTATTTCAGGGGCAAATTTCGGAAAAGGACTATAATTTTTTAATCAATAATCATCCCCACATTAGTGGTATCTTTGGTATTCCAAAGATACACAAGGGATTGGACAATTTGAAATTTAGACCGATAGTTGATGGTAAAAGAAATAAAACCTGCTTTATAAGTCAGTACTTGGATCATCATTTACAAAAAGGAATAGGTAAATTTTCTTACATTTTGAAGGATTCATGGGATTTCCTGAACAAAATGAAGTCTTATAAATACCAAGGTGGTAGTTATTTTGTTACGGTAGACGTATGTAATTTATTTACATCAATACCACATGAAACTGGTTTGACATGGTTAGAAGAACAAATTTTTGAAACTAACATGTATGAACAAGAACATATTAATTTGATGGTTAGACTCATGGAGATAGTACTTAATAATAATTATATATATTATGAAGGAAATTATTTTAAGCAGGTTAAAGGCGTGGCAATGGGGGCAGCATGTGCCCCCATTTACGCTAACTATGTCATGGCCTATTGGGAAAATAATTTTATTTTCAACAGTGAATTTTATATATATATATAAATTCATACTGTCAGTTTTTTGACGATATTTTTTTCATATGGGAAGGTGATGACAACGGATTAAATAGGTTCTTAGAATATATTAATAATACTATTTGGTTTTTAAAATTCACGCATGAAATTAACTCTAAATCAATTACTTATTTGGATGCAAGGTTAACTTTAAACGAGGATGAGGGGTTGTTGAAATCCAACATATATAGGAAATCCACGTTTTCAAATTCCTATCTACACTACAGTAGCTGGCACCCTGACCATCAGAAGAAAGCCATTGTTAAGGGCCAGATGGTCAGGCCAGCCAGAATGGTTAGCAAAGACGAAGAATTTCTGGATGAATTATCTTTTATAGTGAATTTATTTATTAACAGAGGGTATCCAATGGATTTATGTTCTGACATACTCAATGAGGTTAAGCGAAAAAGATTAATGGGCACATATAAGGCCATTTTGAATACAGATGGGTTATCAATTGATGAGATGGAAGTTATGAGAAACAGAAATCAAGTTAAACCCAAATTGACATATATTACTACTTATAATGACAATATTTATCAAATACAAAGCATATTAAACAGAAAATGGGAAATTTTTATGTTAAACAATGATATGGCGCGATTATTTAAAGGTAAGATTCAGTATGTGTATAGGAAGGACATATCCTTAAAAAATATATTTGAGTATGATGGTAGAAATACTTTTACAAATAGGCTTAAAGGAAATTATAAATGTGGTAGATGTTTGACATGTCAGTATATTAAGACCACGGGAGATAATTTTATGGTGAATGGTACATATATTAATATATATGGGCATTTCAATTGTTTCACATCTAATGTGGTTTATTTGGCAATGTGTCAGAAGTGCAATGCATTTTATGTAGGTAAGACCAGTAGGCACTTCAGGGACAGAATTAAAGAGCATTTGTTGGACATCAAACACCTAAAGTCCACAAATGCCTTGGCAAGGCATATAAAGGACCACGATGACCACGAATTTAAATTTTGTATTATCAATCAGGTTATTTTGGATTCACAAGGTAGAACAACAGATTTGGATTTAGATGTGAGTGAATTGAAATGGCAGATACACTTGAATGCACATAATTCACCTGGATTAAATGAATATTGTAGTATCAAGCCTTTGTTAAAATTGAAAAATATTAGAGGGCGTTAAACTATACACATATGATATTATATAATATTAACACAACAAACTATTAATAATAGCATGTAATCTAACATTATGGGTAGTAATTTTATGCATATTTTACATTTATATATTTTTAATATATTTTTAACATATATTTATACATTTATATACTTATACATTCTTATTTATTCATTTATATATTTTTTTATTTAACATTAAATTAATATATTAAGGGGACTATTTATTCAATACTTGGTCATCAATTTATTAAGACATAAATTCACTATATATATATATATATATATATATATATATATATATATATATATATATTTTAAGGATTGATTAAATTTGGATATAACACCACAAGTGAATGATTTATATTTATATATATTTTACATACATATGAAAATATTAGTTGATTCACATATAGTAACATCACAACAACATAGTCATTTTATGTATATATATACTTTTTTGATTTTAATTTAGTAATTTTTATCACATTTATATTTATAACATAATTTCTTAATAATTTTACAATTTTTTAACATATATATATTTATAAACATGTATCAATTTTACACATATATATAATAATAACAATAACAAATATATATTGTATGTGTATTTTATATGTGTATTTGTATGAATTAAATTCATTTCATTTAAACATTTTACATAGATATTTACACCTATTTACACTTATGTACATTATTAGCCGGCTTCGCAGCATTTATTAATCAAATAAATATTTACATATATATATTTTTTGTACTAGTGGGATTTGAAACGCAATATTACGTGCATTTTGAAAAATGAGACAAAAGCATGACAGAGTTTCAATTGTTTCATTTCAATGATTTAATTGTTTTATTGAAAATTTACTAATTGGTTTCATTGTGAATATTTAAGTGGCTAATGTTGGGAAAGCAGTATTCTGAAGAAGTCTGTTGTATACGGATGAAACCTAGGTAGAGCGTACTGTTTGCAGGATTGTACTGTTTTGTGGTCGTGCTGTTCACTGTTGGAACTGCCTTCGGCGGTTCATTTCCTTTGTGATCGTGTGTAATAAACTGTGGAATATTTTGGTCGTTTTTCGAGTATTTCCTTTGGGACAATTATTTTTTTGGACATATTATCTGTTGATTGGGCTGTGAGTATTACCTGAGAAGACTGGAACTCGCATCCAGTGCATATTTGTTGGCGTTGTGTCTTTTGGTTCTTGGTTGGAGAAGCAAACCACACTCACTACAATTCCAGTCTCACATAGACCTACCACGACAGCAAACCAAACACATAATCACACAAAAACAAACTCGGAGGCTTTAAATAAAGATCTGCCTAAGCAGCAGAGACCTCCAAAGCAGACACCCAAGCAACCGCTACCCCAAAACAAAACACGTGCAACACATCTCACAAAGCCAGTGTGCCGAACAGTCACAGCCCTTAAGACTAAACAACACACCTGATACACTTGTAATAGGTGACTCTATCGTCAGGTACACTGACGTCCCGCTCACCAGGCTGAACAAGGAGAGGGTCACGGTGAGCAGCCTGTCGGGCGCTAGGATCCGCCACATAACACAAGCACTCAGGTCACTCCAAGGCAAGTACAAATATGACTCAGTCATTGTCCATGCTGGTGTGAATGACCTGAGACGTACCTCCCTGGACTACATGAAAAGAGACATAGAGGAGCTCTCTGAGCATGTAGCCCAGGCCGGTATGACCCTGCCCTTGAGTAGCATCTTACCCTCACCAAGAATGATGCCACAATATGAAGACAAGATGATCAATTTCAACAATTGGCTTAAGTACTGGTGTCATTCAAAGGGGATCCAATGCCTGTCAGCTTGGGATGATATGCTCGACAAGCCACGATGCTTCACTAGGGACGGTTGCACCTGTCACCCCAGGGCTTTCGGATATTGGCAAAGGCTCTTGCTACCCCCATAGTGCCTTTTTTAGGCAAGGCTCAAAAGACAAACCCACCTCCATAGGTATCACAAGGGATAAGAAACTAAGAGTAATGCTACTCAACGCCAGAAGTCTAAACCTCAAGATGCATGCACTCAAAACTCTCCTTAGCATGGAGAACATCGATATCTGTGCAGTAACAGAAACCTGGTTCAGTGCTCCCGAGAGCACCTAGCACTACCAGGTTATACCTCATACCATGCTTTTCGGCCCCAAAACTTGGACCGAACCACAAAAGGAGGGGGAGTATCGATATTCATCAAAGATACCCACACCTCCAGGTTGGTGGCAAAGCACGAAGCATCAGAGACTATCCATGTGCAACTAACAGTGGGTAAAACTGCCTTCCAGTTTATAGCCTGCTACAGACCACCCTCCCAACCCAGGAACCCCACTCGGCCTTCCTGAGAACACTGGAAAATATGAAGGTCTCTCCAAACACCATTATATTGGGCGACTTCAACTACCCAATCATAGACTGGGAGCATTACTCTAGCTCCAACACCCTAGCCCAAAGGTTCCTAGAATTTATAAACTCAAATGCTATGGAACAACTTGTTACCACTCCCACAAGAGGGGAAAACATACTGGACCTGATCATCACCAATATGGGGACTCTATGATCCAGACCAGAAGTGTATCCCTCACTGGTAAGATCAGACCATAAACTAATCTCACTGGATATTCACATCCTGACCCCACCCCCTGCCCAGAAAACCACAGTGAAAAACTTCTCTAAAGCAAATTTCACACTCCTCAAAACCAAGGTGGAATCCTTCAAAGACCCTGGGCATGTGGAAAATACAGCCAGACCACAGAATCCTTTATAAATGCATTCTACGAACACCTTCAGGAATGCATGGATCATGCGATCCCAAATAATTCCAAGACCCAATCCTCCAAAGGCAGACGTCCTGTCTGGTGGACCCCAGCCATAAACAAACTATGCAATAGAAGGAGGAAGCTACTAAATGATAGAGCAAAATCCCAAAAAGGGAAGGCATCACTGATCTGTATTAGCAAAAAACTACGGGCACTCATAAAATTGTCTAAGGCCAGCTTCGAGAGAAAAATTGCACAGGACACTAAGGATAATCACAAGGCTTTCTTTAGTTATGTTAGGAACCTGGGTGGTAATTCCCAGATATGCTCAGAATTAGTCCAAAATGACAAAAAATACACCGAACCCACAGACATTGCCAACATCCTAGCTGACAGGTACAGTGCAAACTCCCCCCCCACCAAAAGGGCAAATATCTATCCCAGCAGAGTGCTGCCCCCCTGACATCTCAGATGCTCAGGTAAGAGCCGCCCTCTCCAAAGCAAAAAACATAGCACCAATGGGACCAGACGGTGTCCCGGGCTGCATCCTACATGAACTCCAAGAAGAGCTAAACCCAAACATAAAACTACTGTTCAATTTCAGCCTTACTACAGGATATGTGCCCAAATAGTGGCATACAGCAACAGTGGTCCCTCTCCATAAAGGTGGTGCCTCAATGGATCCTGGAAACTATCGCCCATTAAGCCTGACTAGCTTGGTCTGCAAAGCTATGGAAAGGATCATCATGGACCTCATAAATAAAGATATTGGGGACCTACAGACACTGGATCCTACCCAGTTCAGCTTTGTTAAGGGCAGATCCTGCCTCTTAAACCTGGTTGATTTCTTTGAAACCATCACCAAGGCCATTGACGAGGGGAAGGTGGTCCACCCAGCCTACCTGGACCTTGCAAAAGCCTTCAATACAATACCCCACTCGGGCATTATAGATATGCTCACCAGCTTAAATATAAACCCCTATGTCACTAGATGGATTGCAAACTGGCTCAAGGACAGAACCCACATGGTTAGAATTGCTGGAGCCATGACAGACTCCAAACCAGTTACAAGTGGTGTCCCACAAGGCTCAGTCCTGGGACCTCTCTTGTTTGGTATATATTTCTCGGAGGTACATGCCAACATGGAAAGCTGTGGCTGATCAAGTTCACAGATGACTGCAAACTGGGCACCATAATCGACTCTCCAGCCGACACAAGCATCCTCCAAAAGGGCCTCATAGAAACAGACAACTGGTGCCAGAGCCATGGCCTCAAGCTAAATGCCAAAAAGTGTATAGTCATCCCCTTTGGCAAAAACAAAGTGCCCACAAATTACCACACAGGTGGTAATCCATTAAGTACAGAAGAACTAATTAGGGACCTGGGGACCCAAGTTGATAGCAATCTCTCATTTGACAACCACGTGGCCAAAGTGGTTAGAAAAACATTTTATATAGCCCACCTAATCATGAAGGAATTCACATCTAGATCAGGGGAGGTCATCGTGCCTCTTTACTCATCCCTCATCAGGCCCATAATTGAGTACAATGCCCCTTTTGGGATGTACCTTACCAGACACCTGCAGCAACTGGAAAGACCCCAAAAGTACCTCACCAAGAGGATCAAAGGGCACAAACAGATGCCATATGCTGCCCAGTTAAAGAAACTCCAGCTCTACTCAGTGGCATGCCACCTGTTCAGAGGCGATCTGTGCCTGACGTATAAAGCCATGTCCAACCCGGAATTAATGGACATGCTGCACCTCAGAAAATCCAAATCCCGTCGAGCTACGCACTCGAGAGACTTGAACCTCAGCACTGAAATAAATAGGACATGCTGGAGGGACAGATTCATAACCCAGAGGCTCCCTTCACTCTGGAATAAAATCCCAGTCCAGGTTAGGCAGAGTCCCTCACTGACTCTCTTCAAGAGGAATCTTGATGAGTGGATGGGAGAGCGTAGGTTTACCCCGGGTATCACTTCTGTGTCACTGTTAGACAGAGGCACAGTATACTAACCTCAAAAAAGGGCATAGCAAAATAAATTTAAAATGGGTGGCGAAAGCCAAACACATTCTGGCTAGGCTTATAAATGCCCCAGGGCAGATAGCCTAGTATGAACCTATGAACCTGTGTGATATAATCTTTTACTGGGGTTTTATATATGATACATCCTACTTTACTATGATTGAATTGCTTGTCATCTATCTTTCATGTAAATATTAATTGCTTATAAAATAAGTAGACATTTATATTGTATTACAATTCTGTCTAATCTACAATAGTACTATATTTGTTCAAAATATTATAAATATTGCTTATTCTTATTACAAATATTCTCCATATGATAATTCAGTTTATGGAGCTCAGATGTTCTGGATTGTCAAGGTATGAGTGATAATCTGATGGACTTAGATTTATCCATCAGATTAGGAATGATTTTCATTCAATGGCTAGTGCAGATCTTAGTTTTGTTAACATTTATTAATTTAAATTTGTTATTTCACAAAAACCTTTTTAGTATGCCTGACCAAAATATTACTTTATTTGTAAACACTCAGATGATCTGCTGTGGAAACCCCTAATGGGAACAGCTGAAGGAAAAAGAAAGAATTAGTAAACACTCAAAGTATAAAACTGATAATTTCCTTTAAAAGCTCAATTATATACTTTATAGTTATCAGAGGAAAATGTTTAATAGTCACAATAAAACAAAAATACATAGTTTAAATAACCTAAGATGGATTTAACTTTATTATCTTTAAATATCAAGGCTTAAACAATCATAGCAAGAGATCAGATCTACTAAAATATTTAAAACTGAACAAAGCACAAATTGCCTTCCTTCAAGAAACTCATTTCAAAACAAATGACAATTACAAATGGAATCCTAAGGTATATATGATATTGGTACAATCCACTTATAAGACAAAGACAAAAGGAGTAACAATTTTATGAAAAACAAATGTGATTAACCCAGAAATCATTTATAAGTATGAAGATAAAGAAGGCCTTATGGCATTAGTAATAGTTAAATATAACAACAGAATATTGACCCTAGCCAATCTATACTGGTTCCCACGCATTGGAATAGGAACTGTTAAAAACACTTGGATTTCATTTCCAATAATTATAAAGGCTACTTAATATTAGGAGGAGATTGTAACTGTATATTTGATATTTCTGAAACTACAAATAAAAGACCACTGAGTACATCTGTTGTATCAAAAGCTTTAAACAAGTGGGTAGAATCATTTCATATTGTAGATACTTTCATATTTAAAGAAGATAAATCTTCATTGTTTTCCCGTCAAGATCACAGATTTGGTACCCAAACTAGAATAGATAAATTATTATACTCTAATTTCTGAATCACTCCCTGCCCCTTTTCAGACCACAATTCATTGATAGTAAAACTTAAAAATGGGTACAAACCATTAATCTTTAACTCCAGAATTCCAGCATATATAACTAAAATTAAAGAGGTCAAATCCTGGTTATTATCTGAATTACAGTTCTTCTTAGATATTAATTACACCACACAGATACATAAAATAATGATATGGGACTCATTAAAAGCTTACATGTATGGTAAAACCCTAACTTGGTATAAAAAAAAAATCAGAGAATGAGATTCTGAATTATTAGATTTACAATTCAAACTTTTGTCAGTAAAAGCTGAAAAATCAAAATCATTTGGAGATGAAAAAGAAAATAGAAGTATTTGGAGAGACAGCCTTACAGAACTATCTTCAAGTTATAGAGCTGAGTATATTTTCTGTGTTATTCTGTATTATAGAGCTAAATTGTCTGCTTGATATCTGTGTCTTACTGCTCTGCAAATCTATAGAAAACAGTATATATATTTTTTTATAATTTGCACATTCCTTACATCTGTGTTGAAACTGGTCCCCCACCCCCCCCCTCATTTCCTGCCTTGTCTTTCAGCTGATATAATTTAGCTAGTGCTGTGTCTCCTTTTAATTAACAACCTGTATTCAAACTGGAGAGACAGCCTTACAGAACTATCTTCAAGTTATAGAGCTGAGTATATTTTCTGTGTTATTCTGTATTATAGAGCTAAATTGTCTGCTTGATATCTGTGTCTTACTGCTCTGCAAATCTATAGAAAACAGTATATATTTTTTTATAATTTGCACATTCCTTACATCTGTGTTGAAACTGGTCACCCACCCCCCCTCCCTATTCTTGGTTGTAGTTTAAATTTGGTGGCTTTAGTGCCCGCCCCACTGTAGATTTGATCTAAGACACTCCCCCAGGACATCTCTTTACCGCATTCTACCTAATAAACCCTTTCTGCACTTGCTTTTAGTCCTTTTTAATTTAATTACATTTTTTCAAACTGTGTGTGGACTAATATTGCTACATATTCAAGTGTGCCAGCTTGCACTGCATGAGAATTGTATTTACTACTGCTTTTGCTACTTTTCTAAAAAAAAAAAAAAAAAAATCTTCTGCTTTTACTGTACTTGTGTTTCTTCCTACTTTATTTTGCTTTTGCGTCAGCTTAAACGTTATCAATTGTATTTATTACTGCTTGGTGTAACTCATTCTAAGCCTTTTAGTTTAAACACTTGGGCTTCAGACCAGTTGTTTTACATTGAGAGGGTTTGTGGTCTGCACTGTAGTGGCAGAACAGGTAGCTTACATCCCTCTAAGTTGGGAACTGCTGATTGAGGGCTCAGTGTCTGTTATTCTAAAAGTATATTCTGGTTTAAGCACTTTGGCTTTCAGGCCAGTTATTTTACATTAAGAGGATTTCGTGGTCTGCACTCTTGTGGGAGGAGAGGCTGGACTCTGCCCTTCTGAGCTGGGAATTTCTGGTTGAAGGCTTATAGTGCATGCATATCTGAATTTCTTCTTACTGAAATTGGTACACCTTGTTTGCTGTAGCATAGACTAGATCCAGGACTGCTGAATCTAGCTTTGTTTGTATAACTTGAGCACTAATCCAGGCATTATTTAAAGTATTCAGTTGTATTTATTACTGCTTGGTAGTAACTTGGTTAAAGTGTAGCTATCACTCTAAGTCTTTTGGATTAAGCACTTGGGCTTCAGACCAGTTGTTCTACATTAGGAAGGTTTGTGGCATGCACTGTGGTGGCAGGACAGGTAGCTTTCATCCTTCTAAGTTGGGAACTGCTGATTGAGAGCTCAGTGTCTGTTATTCTTAAAGTGTATTAGCTCTGGTTTAAGCACTTGGGCTTCAGGCCAGTTATTTTACATTAAGAAGGTTCGTGGTCTGCACTTGTGGGAGGAGAGGCTGGACTCTGCCCTTCTGAGCTGGGAATTTCTGGTTAAAGGTTTATAGTGCCTGAATATTTGAACTGTATCTTACTGAAATTGGTACACCTTGTTTGCTGTAGCATAGACTAGATCTAGGCCTGCTGAATCTAGCTTTGTTTGTATGCTTGTTATTTCCCTGGAACGCTAATTCCACCTAAAACGCGGCTTCTCAGCGCTTCTGTGGATCCATAGTGATATCTGCATTGCTTACTGTACTTATTTCCTTGCTTGAAAGAAAGTTACTGTTTGTCGTTTTTGCATTTAAGTTACCTGTAACACATTGCACTTGTTACCTGGCACTTGCTCACTAAAGCAATTATAAGTCAGCACTAAAAATTAAAAGCACTACACCCTCGCTCCCCATTGGCCCTCGTTTTCAATTATAAAGGAATTCCCACTATTATTCTAGCATGTCCAAAGGTCAGTTGTCAATCTCCTCTCCGGTCCAGCTGGTGAATATGGGAATCTTGAGGCAATGTTACAACTGCCTCATGTACACAGACAACCCTCTCCTCCTCCCAACAAATTCCAACACATGTGAGAGATGCAACCATATAGCCAAACTGGAGGCTAAGCTCTCTCAACTCAGTACTGGCATAACCAGTCAGGAGGAGAAGGAAACCACACTCACACTCACTACAATTCCAGTCTCACATAGACCTACCACGACAGCAAACCAAACACATAATCACACAAAAACATACTCGGAGGCTCTAAATAAAGATCTGCCTAAGCAGCAGAGACCTCCAAAGCAGACACCCAAGCAACCGCTACCCCAAAACAAAACACATGCAACACATATCTCACAAAGCCAGTGTGCCGAACAGTCACAGCCCTTAAGGCTAAACAACACACCTGATACACTTGTAATAGGTGACTCTATTGTCAGGCACACTGACGTCCCGCTCACCAGTCTGAACAAGGAGAAGGTCACGGTGAGCAGCCTGTCTGGCGCTAGGATCCGCCACATAACACAAGCACTCAGGTCACTCCAAGGCAAGTACAAATATGACTCAGTCATTGTCCATGCTGGTGTGAATGACCTGAGACGTACCTCCCTGGACTACATGAAAAGAGACATAGAGGAGCTCTCTGAGCATGTAGCCCAGGCTGGTATGACCCTGACCTTGAGTAGCATCTTACCCTCACCAAGAATGATGCCACAATATGAAGACAAGATGATCAATTTCAACAATTGGCTTAAGCATTGGTGTCATTCAAAGGGGATCCAATGCCTGTCAGCGTGGGATGATATGCACGACAAGCCACGATGCTTTGCTAGGGACGGCTTGCACCTGTCACCCCTGGGCTTTCGGATATTGGCAAAGGCTCTTGCTACCCCATAGTGCCTTTTTTAGGCAAGGCTCAAAAGACAAACCCACCTCCATAGGTATCACAAGGGATAAGAAACTAAGAGTAATGCTACTCAACGCTAGAAGTCTAAACCTCAAGATGCACGCACTAGAAACTCTCCTTAGCATGGAGAACATTGATATCTGTGCAGTAACAGAAACCTGGTTCAGGACTCCTGAGAGCACCCCAGCACTACCAGGTTATACCTCATACCATGCTTTTCGGCCCCAAAACTTGGACCGAACCACAAAAGGAGGGGGAGTATCGATATTCATCAAAGATACCCACAACTCCAGGTTGGTGGCAAAGCACGAAGCATCAGAGACTATCCATGTGCAACTAACAGTGGGTAAAACTGCCTTCCAGTTTATAGCCTGCTACAGACCACCCTCCCAAACCCAGGAACCCCACTCGGCCTTCCTGAGAACACTGGAAAATATGAAGGTCTTTCCGAACACCATTATATTGGGTGACTTCAACTACCCAAACATAGATTGGGAGCATTACTCTAGCTCCAACACCCTTGCCCAAAGGTTCCTAGAATTCATAAACTCAAATGCTATGGAACAACTTGTTACCACTCCCACAAGAGGGAAAACATACTGGACCTGATCATCACCAACATGGGGACTCTATGCTCCAGACCAGAAGTGTATCCCTCACTGGTAAGATCAGACCATAAACTGAACTCACTGGATATTCACATCCCGACCCCACCCCCTGCCCAGAAAACCACAGTGAAAAACTTCTCTAAAGCAAATTTCACACTCCTCAAAACCGAGGTGGAATCCTTCAAAGCCCCCGGGCCTGTGGAAAATACGGCCCAGACCGCAGAATCCTTTATAAATGCATTCTATGAACACCTTCAGGAATGCATGGATCATGCAATCCCAAATAAAACCAAGACCCAATCCTCCAAAGGCAGACGACCTGTCTGGTGGACTCCAGCTATAAACAAATTATACAATAGAAGGAGGAAGCTACTACATGATAGAGCAAAATCCCAAAAAGGGAAGGCATCTCTGATCAGTATTAGCAAAAAACTAAGGGCACTCATAAAATCGTCAAAGGCCAGCTTCGAGAGAAAAATTGCACAGGACACTAAAGATAATCACAAGGCTTTCTTTAGTTATGTTAGGAACTTGGGTGGGAATTCACAGATATGCTCAGAATTAGTCCAAAATGACAAAAATACACTGATCCCACAGACATTGCCAACATCCTAGCTGACAGGTTCAGCGCAAACTTCTCCCCCCCCTCCCCACCAATAGGGCAAATATCTATCCCAGCGGAGTGCTGCCCCCGACATCTCAGATGCTCAGGTGGGAGCCGCCCTCTCCAAAGCAAAAACACAGCATCAATGGGACCAGGCGGTGTCCCAGGCTGCGTCCTACATGAACTCCAAGAAGAGCTAAACCCAAACATAAAACTACTGTTCAATCTCAGCCTTACTACAGGATATGTACCCAAAGAGTGGCGTACAGCAACAGTGGTCCCTCTCCACAAAGGTGGTGCCTCAACGGACCCTGGAAACTATCGCCCCATAAGCCTGACTAGCTTGGTCTGCAAAGCTATGGAAAGGATCATTATGGACCTCATAAATAAAGATATTGGGGACCTACAGACACTGGATCCTACCCAGTTTGGCTTTGTTAAGGGCAGATCCTGCCTCTTAAACCTGGTTGACTTCTTTGAAACAGTCACCAAGGCCATTGACGAAGGGAAGGTGGTCCACACAGCCTATCTGGACCTCGCAAAAGCCTTCGATACAATACCCCACTCGGGCATTATAGATAAGCTCACCAGCTTAAATATAAACCCCTATGTCACTAGATGGGTTGCAAACTGGCTCAAGGACAGAACCCACATGGTTAGAATTGCTGGAGCCATGTCAGACTCCAAACCAGTTACAAGTGGCGTCCCACAAGGCTCAGTCCTGGGACCTCTCTTGTTTGGTATATATTTCTCGGAGGTACAGGCCAACACGGAAGGACTGTGGCTGACCAAGTTCGCAGATGACTGCAAACTGGGTGCCATAATCGACTCTCCAGCCGACACAAGCATCCTCCAAAAGGGCCTCATAGAAACAGACAACTGGTGCCAGAGCCATGGCCTCAAGCTAAATGCCAAAAGTGTATAGTCATCCCCTTTGGCAAAAACAAAGTGCCACACATTACCACATAGGTGGTAATCCATTAAGTACAGAAGAAGTCATTAGGGACCTGGGGACCCAAGTTGATAACAATCTCTCATTTGACAACCACGTGGCCAAAGTGGTTAGAAAAACATTTTATATAGCCCACCTAATCATGAAGGGATTCACATCTAGATTAGGGAGGTCATCGTGCCTCTTTACTCATCCCTCATCAGGCCCATAATCGAGTACAATGCCCCTTTTGGGATGTACCTTACCAAACACCTGCAGCAACTGGAAAGACCCCAAAAGTACCTCACCAAGAGGATCAAAGGGCTCAAACAGATGCCATATGCTGCCCGGTTAAAGAAACTCCAGCTCTACTCAGTGGCATACCGACTGCTCAGAGGTGACCTGTGCCTGACATATAAGGCCATGTCCAACCCGGAATTAAGGGACATGCTGCACCTCAAAAAATCCAAATCCCATCGAGCTACACGCTCGAGAGACTTGAACACCTCAGCACTGAAATAAATAGGACATGCTGGAGGGACAGATTCATAACCCAGAGGCTCCCTTCACTATGGAATAAAATCCCAGTCCAGGTTAGGCAGAGTCCCTCACTGACTCTCTTCAAGAGGAATCTTGATGAGTGGATGGGAGATCATAGGTTTACCCCGGGTATCACTTCTGTGTCACTGTTAGACAGAGGCACAGTATACTAACCTCGAAAAAGGGCATAGCAAAATTAATTTAAAATGGGTGGCGAAAGCCAAACATACTCTGGCTAGGCTTATAAATGCCCTAGGGAAGATAGCCTAGTATGAACCTATGAACCTATAAATACAATGAAATTCTAACACATGAAACTAGCTCAGCTTTAGAAAAACTAAAAACTAATACCTTGACCACTTCTCCCAAATATCTACATAATTTATCCACAAGAATCAAAATACAATCAAAAGCTAATAATATTAAAAGTATCTCCCATGAAAAGAAAGGGAAAAATGTCTCAGATATAGGTGACATTCTTGATGCCTATAGAAATTACTACATGGAACATTTGCAAAAAAAACCAAAAAACAAAAAACAAAATATACATATCGATCAATTAAATCTAGATGAAAAATGTTCTAATATAAAAAAAACACCAGAAATATTAAAACTAGATCTGCAAGCACCAATATCCTACAAAGAAATTACAGATACAATAAAAGAGGGCAAAAACAATAAAGGTCCAGGTGTAGATGGCATAATTATGGAAATATATAAACTTTTTCCTTCAAAGATACTATCCCTCTTCCATAAAACTCTATTAGAAATTTGGTCACAAGCTTTAATACCGCCCTCTTGGAGATATTCCTTAGTCACACCAATCCTAAAGGAAAACATATCCCCAAACCTCTGTACATCATATAGACCTATATCACTATTGAATAATGACTATAAGATATTTATGATAATATTAACTAGCAGAATGAAAATACCACTATCCAAAACAATGAATAATGATCAAACTGGATTTATATATCATAGACACACACATGACAATATTAAAAGGATAATTTCTCTTATAGATTATGTTAATAAAGAAAATAAAGAAACACTCATAAATGGCTTAGATATAGAGAAACTGATAAAAGTAACTATAACCAAAAACACATAAAGTTCTGTACCACCGATAGAAAGGTAAATTCTTTAATTTTCCAAAACACGTAAAATCCAACAAAATGAGCGCTTTCGTCTGCCCAAAGCAGACTTCATCAGATAATGAACAAATGGTCCTTCCTATTTTTATACATTTTAAAAAACATTGTTTTTGTATTGTACAATGTAAATATTGTATGTATAGTAGATATATAAATATCACAAAATATACTGTCATTTGATAAAATTGTCCTTTAGTTTACCAAAGCTAAATCAACATTTATAATAAAATTAAAATCAAACAGTTCCCGCTTTGTCCACTAAAATGTCCTTTATATTAATATACTCATTGAGACCTGGTATGATGTTTGACCTCAGTCTCAATTGCCACCTAATCTCCTTTTGTAGTAGAATGTTTTAGCATCCCCTCCCCTGATGTCCATTTTTACCATATCTAAAATACCAAATTTAAAATCGGTAAAGCCACTACAAAAAGTAGTGTGCTTGTAAAGGGCACTGGTCTCTTTTTTGACCTTAATATCATTCATATGCTCATAAATTCTGTCTTTCAGTGCCCTTTCAGTTTTACCGACATAAAATGCAGGACATCCGGTGCAGGTAGCTAAATAGACCAACATTCTACTTCGACAATTACCTTTGTAAAACTTAACTTTGCTGTTCAGGCCATTTCTCAAATGTACACCCTCAACCTGACTAATGTGTGCACATTGTCTGCAACTACCACAGGAAACTGTTCCTTTCTTATTTTTATACTCTATTTTCCCTTTTTCAAAAAATCTTTTAAAATTCATACCTGTCTTGTAAATAAATAAAGGCTTATTTCCTATTATCTCGTAAACTTCTTTATTAGTTTTTAAAATAGACCAATTGTTTTCCATAATTTGGGTAAAATAATTGGAAAATCCATTATATTCTACTATACAAGCACCTAAAAAGTTTTTGGTCCCATCCCCCTGTTTGTCTTTGGGTACCAAATATTGACCTAACAAGGGTTTATACTTAGTTCTCCACCCTTGGTACACTTCTTCCAAAATCTCCCCTACCATTTCCTTAATTGAGACTGAGGTCAAACATCATACCAGGTCTCAATGAGTATATTAATATTAATGCCATTTTAGTGGACAAAGCGGGAACTGTTTGATTTTAATTTTATTATAAATGTTGATTTAGCTTTGGTAAACTAAAGGACAATTTTATCAAATGACAGTATATTTTGTGATATTTATATATCTACTATACATACAATATTTACATTGTACAATACAAAAACAATACATATAACATCAATTAATTGTTCTTAATTTTGTAGACAATGGCATATTTTAAGGATTACATACATATTTATTCAATTTTTTTTAACTTATTGTGATTTATTTATTTATTATATATAATATTGTGTATTTATTTATATACATACATATTTACATTTTTATTTATTTTCTTAGAATATTAGGTTAGTGTAATTTTTAACATATTAGGGAATAAAATGGAAGTTTTTGTAAAAAATTCATCAACTGTAGTAAATTTACACAGTGTTATATATTTCTTCATGATTTAAAACACCATATATATATATATATATATTTTCTTATGAACAAATATGCATGAAGAAAACTGAATGACAAGTTTTAAAACTGTTGCACTTTATATTAATTCATTAATGTTCTGCATTTCAAACAAGAAAAAGCACACTGAAAGAAGTACTTTTGAATTGGTTTTAAACAATTATTATTGATTGGATAATTACCTGTGAATTAGACGATTGTTTTTTAAAATGTATAAAAATAGGAAGCACCATTTGTTCAATATCTGATGAAGTCTGCTTTGGGCAGACGAAAGCACTCATTTTGTTGGATTTTACGTGTGTTGGAAAATTAAAGAATTTACCTTTCTATAGGTGATACGGAACTTTATGTGTTTTAGATATAGAGAAAACCTTTGATTTCCTAAATTGGAACTATTTATTCAAAATCCTAATGCTATTTGAATTTCCTACATCCTTTGTTCATCTCTTAAAGAATACATATACAAATAATTTAGCGTATGTCAAGTTAGGTCCTTTTACCTCTGAGTCTATACATATAACAAAAGGCACTAAACAAAGATGTCCCATGTCGCCGATTCTATTTGCTCTGGCTATTGAAATATTGGCAGATTCAGTTTGTGACCATATAAAAAATCAAAGGAATAGATGTTTATGAACAATACAATTCTAAAGTAATGTTATTTGCTGACGACATATTACTAACCTTATCTAATACAAAAAAAACATTAGAAGAATTAGATATACTAATTGACAAATTTCATGACTTCAGGAATCCATTTCAATAAACCAAAATCAAAATTTTTATTTTATTATATGTGTAGATTTACAAAGATAACCCAATCTAGAAGGGGGAAGGATAAGGGTCCAGGAGCCCCTGGAGAATGGTTATCATGAAGCCTGCCCTGGATTTAGAAAAGGCATCCAACTTGCATTGCTTCATAAAGATACGGACATAGGACAAAAGCTGCTTCCTGTAGAATATTTCTAGAGTTCACTCCTTCCCAATAAACCACTGAAGAGGAAAAGGCACTAGTGTACTACACTTTACCTTGCCTGGATTTGCCTTGCCATGGTGGGTGTAACAAAAGCAATATCAGAAGTCAACCAATGTACAGTGATTTGCTCAGAGATAGGTTGATCCTTCTTTTCCCCTGTGTAAAAAATAAAAAGCCTTTCAGCATTCTTGAAGGGTTTTGTTTTGTTAAGGTAGTATCTGAGCTGCTAATGCACGTCTAAGGTATGAAGCATCCTCTCTCCCTTATTCTTAGGTTCTGGGAAGAACAGGGAAGTTAGTACACTGACTGAGGGTGAATTCTGTGACCAACTGTGGCATGAAAAAGGGATTAGTGTATAACTAATCCTATCTCAGTGAAAAATCAGGTAAGGTTGTCCTACCATGACAGCTTGCAGCTCAGACTCACCTTGCAGATGTCCGAGTAATACGTAAAACAGTTTTTCATGTTAAGAACTTCAGATCAGCCTGAGCAGTAAGTTCAAAGGGTGGTAAGGTCAATTTTTCCAGAATGAAATTTAGATCCCATAAATAAAGAATTTGCTTGCAAGGGGGCCTCATATGCAATACTCCTTTCATGAAATGCTGTACCAAAAGAAAATAATTGATCCAGTGGCAGAAGAGCAGAGATTGCCTCTAAATGCACCTTAATGGACACAGACAATAAGCCACTCTGAAGTAGCTCATATAAATACATCAAGACCTCAATGGACCCTTCTGTTCCCATTTAGGTACCACTTAGAAAACCCCATCCATTTGTGAACATAAGATTTTCTAGTAGCAAGTTTTCTGGCCTTTAACACCTTATACACATCTCCATGAAACAAGTACCTAAACATAGTCAAGGCTGAATCACCCAGGCTGTCAGCTGTCGCTGCTCCAAACTGGGGTGCACAAGTTGCCCCTGAGACTGTGTTAGCAAATCCAGAGTGTGAGGAAGTCTGTGGTAATTCCCCTTGGCCAATACCATTAAAAGGGAATATAGTGCTGGGTCCAACAATTCCAGACATACTACTGAATTTTTTTCAGGTGTAGATAGGCCAGTGGTACAATCAGAATACTAGATGCATCAGTCCTAGATTTTTAAGAAATCCCTCCTGGAGAATTCCTGAAATGCCATCTGGTAAGACAGGACCTTGTCTTTGGGAAGAAAGGACATTCTTTGGTAGGTGTTGATTAAGTACCCCAGGAAGACAAGCCTTTGCTTGGGTGCTAGACATGACTTTGAAAGGTTCAAACAGAATTCTAGCTGGGAGAGTAAGGTTGAGACCTTCTCTAGCAATTCCAAACACCTGGATACAGACTCTGCACAGATCAGCAAGTCATCCAAGTAAGGAAAAATATCAATGCCAAGAGTCTGACAGCGGGTCACTACTAGAGCAAGGCATTTGGTAAACATTATAGATGCAGTGGATAGCCCAAACGGCAGTGCAGAGAACTGATAGTGTGAACCAGACACAACAAATCTGAGAAATCTCCTGAAATGATTAACAAGGGGGCTATGGTAATAGGCATCCTCAAGTCTAGGGTCACCGTGAAGCACTTGACTAGCAAAAAGAGGAAGCACTGTCTGAATGGTGAGGATCTTGAATTTGGGGACCTTGACAAAGGTATTCAGAAAGAATAGGTCCAACATGGGTCTCCACAACAGCTCTTTTGTTTTGGGAACCAGGAAAATTCTGGAGTAGAAATCTTTCATTCTCTCACTGTGAACGAACGACTAGCTCTATGACTCACGAGTCCAGCATTTGCCAGAGTATAGGTGGGAATGATGCAGGAGGTGGGCTGCTGAAATTTGCTTAATGGAAAGAAACTTGGCAATATGGAACATTTTTGACATCCCTTGCATCAATTTACCTCTGTAATCTGATTGTTTAAGGATCTGAATAGCTGCTTTTCCAAACACCCAATCTTTACAAACACACAATCTGAATCAAGTGAAGCATTCATAAATGTATTTTTTAACTTGGAAAATTGTTACTTGTGCAACCAAGCATACCTCCTTATCACCACCAATGTCATTGCATTTCTGGAAACAGTATTGGCTCCCTCCAGGGCACTCTTTAAAGCATGTTTAGACACTTGAGAAGCATTGGAAACAATATCTTTGACATACACTTTTTGCTCAGCAAGTAAAGATGCAATGAATGTATCTAAACTGTACATACACCTCAACACAAACTTCCAGATAAAATGCTGGCACTTAAACACCTTAAAATATGTCAAGCTGGACTGCACCAGCTCCTCCCTGAGGTTCTAGCCACTTGCCTAGTTTATCTGAAGTTTGATAAAGACAAAGTATTTTTATTGGAAGAGGTTGTGGGGACACAGAAGCATGGTCTGCAGACAAGGGGGCTTGGAGACCAGTCATGGTCGAGCACACCTCAAATTTTAAACACTTTTTTAGACACAGACTCATTCAGCAGAGGAGAATTGCAAGTTTTCTTAAAATGTCCTCCAATGCCGGGATCAATAGAGGGAAGGTCAACACGTCTGGGGCCTCATCCCCGAAAAGATCATATACCCTGCTGATCTTGAGGGGAGCAGAAGATTGCTCCCACATGAATATATCCCTAAATATAGCAAGCATTTAGGAAAAAGAAATAGATCTGTTTGGGTTTCTGAAGCTGTTCATCCCCAGAAGAAACTGACTAATCGGACTCTGACCCTTCCAAAACCTCAGATTCCAGATCCCCTTCAAAAATCTGGATCCTTGGTAGGTTGAATAGGGAAGGAGTACCAGTGTTACTCATAACCCAGGTCTGTACCCTGTAATCAACTGGCTGAGCAATGGATCTAGCCATAGCCACCATTTCAGCTAGAAACACAGTCAAAGACAGCTGCACTGTAACATAGTGGGTCTTCTGTCTCTTTTTTGCATGCACTGAATTAGTGGGAGAATCCCTGGGGCAAGACATATCAACATTGGCAACAGATTCTGCACCCCTGACTTTCTCTGCACCTAAAGAGTTTGTTTCTCCCATGCCTGAACCTAGCAATAGCACAGGTCCAGGGGATGTTTCTGACCCTTCATGTCATGCATGGTTGTAGTATTAACATCACACTAGGGGACCTGGAGGGTAAAAGAAGATGAGTGGTTTGATAGCTTGCCAAAGGCTACTGCAGAGTCACAACCATAAGCTGATGCATACTTTTTGAATTATTTCTATGTTTTTAGGTGCACAAGGGGTAGGTGGTGGTGGTGGGGCGGCACTCTATCAGAGTCCTTCTAATCAGGGGACAAAAAAACTAGCCAGCTAAATACCAATTCCAAGTATTCTCCCTCTATTTCTGTTGAGATATTATTCTGAACACTGCTCTGAATAAAATGACAGTAGTTTCAGTAACACAGTTCCAAACACAAAATACATGCACAAAAGTCCCCTGATTTTGTTAAAAAAGCCTATTTTTAGTTGGAATGAATGGATATACCCTAAAACCATATTAGACAAAAAATATAAATGATGAAAAAGTCCCGTCAGAAATGCTTATCATACAAAATGGCACCAAAATCTCATCTTAAATGAAAAAATGGTTTAAAATGCTATAATCCTACTCAGATATTTCAAATAATCATAACCCCAAAGAAAAAAATGCAGTGTCAGTAAGTTTTCCTGTCAAAACTTCCAAATGAAGTTCTTAATCAACAGCACAGACCTTACTGTGCCAGTCAAAGTAAAAACAGAAGCATATACAAAATGTCTAATCAGAAAAAAAAACAGTCAAAGCAGCAGAATACATTACTCAAGCACAGATAGAAAAAGCAGACGGAGGAAATAAAACTCAAAAGGGTTTCTTATCTGAGCTCAGCAGCTGAAAAATCTGGAGTAAAAAGAATTATTCTCAAAGGTCCTTATTGTAGGCACTAGAAAAAGTACAGTTGTGTACTCTTACCACAAATGTAGATGTTCGAGTGTGTTCACTGTTGCAGTCATGACTGTAGGGTTCTTCCTGCTAGCAGCAGCCCTCGATCGGCCAGAATCCCAAAGTCTGGATTGGGTGTCAGCTGAGGTCGCTTTTATCCTAAATCAATGAGCCAGGTAGTATAAAGACCTCAGCCGACGCCATTACCCCAGTTTTTCTTGCCCCAGATGTCAGGTGCCCAAAACCTCAGCAGCCAAAATACCTCATAATAGACAATACTCAAAGAAAAAACAAAAGAGGGGGTAGGAGGGAGGGTAACTCAGACTGCAACAGTGAACACACTCGAACATCTACATTTATGGTAAGAGTACACAATTGTACTATGTCCTTCGTGGTTCACTGTTGCAGTCATGACTGTAGGGTTGAGTCCCAAAGCTAAGAAAGGGTGGCTGGAGGAGAAACAGAAGGAGCGGCCACAAAACCTTGCAAAACTGCAGAAGCAAAACCGGCCCTAGATTTAGAATAGTGAGGGAGGTTGTAATGTTTAGAAAAAGTATGCACAGAACTCCAAGTAGCAGCCTCTAAAATATCCTTGGTAGGAACCCCACAAAGAAAGGCTGCTGAAGTAGCAGTAGCCCGGGTAGAATGAGTCCTAATATTAACAGGAACTGGATTGCCATGAAAAGTGTAACAGAACTTGATGCAGTGGGCAATCCACTTAGAAATAGTTTGCTTAGTGATTGCTTTCCCTAGAACAGTAGGAGCATAAGCGACACACAATTGGTCAGATTTCCTGAATATCTTGGTCCTGTCCAGGTAAAAACGAAGCTGCCTGTGCACGTCCAAAGAGTGCAAAAGACTTTCTTCCTCACTTTGAGGATTAGGATAAAAAGTAGGCAAATGAATAGTCTGATTCAAGGCCACTGCCGAAACCACCTTAGGCATAAACGTGGGATTAGTCCTTAGGGATACCCTGTCCTGATGAAAAATAATGAAGGGTTCCACGGCCATGAGTGCTTGCAATTCCGAAATTCTTTTAGCAGAGGTTACAGCCAAAAGAAAAGCAGCTTTCCATGACAAAAATTTTAAATCCGTGGAAGCTGCAGGTTCAAAAGGAGACGAGGTTAATTTTTCCATAACATAGTTAAGATCCCAAGTGGGAACAGGTGCTCTTATAGGGGGCCAAACATTCTTAGCCCCTCTAAGAAATTGTTTAAGTAATGGATGAGAAAAAATCGGAGGATCCGTATTGTAATGTACAGAAATAGCAGAAGCATGAAGCTTAACAGATGAAAAAGATAGGCCCATATGTAACAACTCTGTCAGATACTGTAAAATCAGAGGAATGTTCGGAACAGCAGAATCACCACCTTGGACTTGATTCCAGGGGCAAAATCTTTTCCATTTACCTGCATAAGATTTCCTAGTGCTGGGCCGTCTAGCTTCAAGGATTACATCCATTACCTGTCTGGAAAGAGTAGAGGTGTTTACAGACCCTGGATCCACCAGGCAGCTAGATTCAGAGTTTTGAGATGACTGTGCAGGATCCAGCCATCCTGTTGAGACAGTAGATGAGGGATTTGAGACAGAATCCAGGGAGGCTCCTGAACTAGGTTCATCAGAGTGGAATACCAGAATTGCCAAGGCCAGTTGGGAGCCAGTAAAATCATTTGTGGTCTGTCCTGTTTTATCTTCAGAAGTACCCGAGGTAGAAGAGGAAAAGGAGGAAAAGCATATACTGAGAGGTGTTTCCAACTGAATGAGAGGGTATCCACTTGCCATGCTAGTTTGTGGTAGGTCCTGGTGCAGAATGTTGGAAGTTGATGATTCCGAGGGGATGCAAAAAGATCTATGTCCAGGCATCCCCATGCCTGTACTATCATCCTGAATATCCGAACATCCAACATCCATTCGTGTGGATACGAAAGTGTCCTGCTCAATGTGTCTGCCAGAGTGTTGTCTTTTCCTGGCAGGAATTGTGCCTGTAAATGGACTCTGCAGGTCAGTGCAGTGTACCACAGAGCCATGGCTAACCTGCACAGGGGGTAAGAGTGAGAGCCCCCCTGCTTGTTTATGTACCACATCACTGTAGTGTTGTCTGTCTTTATCAACAACTGCCCTGGTAGAAGAATGTCCCTGAAGGCTATCAGGGCATTCTGTACAGCGAGCATCTCCTTCAAATTTATGTGCAGGTGTATTTGCTCCTTTGTCCAAACACCCTGAAGACATCTCCCATGCATGTTGGCTCCCCAGGCATAATCTGAAGCATCTGTTGTCAGAACTTGGTTGGTTGGTGGAGGACAAAATGGCCTCCCCTTGTTCTGGAGACAGGCTTCGGCCCACCAAAGAAACTCTTACTGTAGACAAGGCAAAATCATGATCACTGTTTCCAAACTGTGGTAATGCTGAGACCATACACTCTTGAGGTACCACTGTAGTTTCCTCATATGCAGTCTTGCATATGGTATTAGGAGAATGCAGGAAGCCATGTAACCTAAAGCCTGCAGAACCTTTCTTGCAGTCAGCTGTTTCATTGAAGCGAGGTGTTGGAAAGAAGAAGCCAGTTGCGCTTTTTTGTCTGGTGTCAAGGAAGCCATCTGGGTTGTAGTACTCAGAAGAACACCCAGGAAAGTAATTTTTTGTGTGGGCACCAGATTTTACTTTTTTAGATTCACTGTGAATCCGAGGTACTGTAGAAGATGCTGCACAAAAGCTAGATGCTGAAGTAGGGTGTCTTTGTCGTCTGCTTGAATAAGACAGTCGTCCAGATAAGGGTATATTTGAATCCCATTCTGTCTGCAAAATGCCATTACTGGTGCCAGGCACTTTGTAAAGACCCTGGGCGCAGTAGATAAGCCAAAGGGTAGCACAGAGAACTGGTAATGCTTCGTGCCCGCTTTGAATCTCAGATACCTTCTGTACTCTTGCCTTTTAGGAATATGCAGGTAAGCTTCCTTTAAGTCCAAAGTCACCATCCAAGTGTTCTTGCCCAACATAGGCAGCAGCTACTGCAGAGTGAGCATCTTGAATTTTGGTATATCTAGAAAGGTGTTTAGTACAGAAAGGTCCAGGATTGGTCTCCACGAATTTTCCTTCCTGGGAACCTGGAAAAGTCTTGAATAAAAACCTTGCCCTATTTCTAAATTTGGTACCAGTTCTATGGCCCTCATAGCTAAGAGGGACTGAACCTGCAGTTGTGCCTCAGCCCATTGATGATTTAGCAGATCTGGCCAACTGTTCGGTTTTGGCAAGGTGTGGAAATGAAATCTGTAACCTCTTGAGACTATGTCCAGAACCCATTTGTCCTGGGTTATGCGGCTCCAATTTTGATAAAAAAGAGAAATCTTTCCTTCCAAAGGTGCTTCCAGGACAAGAGCCCCTGGAACCAGAAAGGGAGAGCCATAAAGACTGTTTCCGGCAGGGTTGAGACTTATCTTCACCTCCTTCGGGAGAGGGTGCAGTCCACTGCCTATTCCTAAAATGGGTTTGTGCCTGTCCCCTACCTCTGGAATGCCTGAATCTGCCTCTCTGAGGCCTGTCCGAGCTCGGAAAGGACCAAGGATCAGCTGGCCAGTGCCTGCTAAATCTAGGAGGTTGCACCTGTAGAAAATCCTTAAACGTCTGCATAGATTTGGCTTTGTCCTCCATTTTCTTTAATACCTCTTCAGCTTTGACCCCAAACAGAACATCGTGATGCAAAGGGGCATCAAAAAGTTTGGCTTTAACCTGA